>NC_092143.1:20089921-20397876 GCF_043159975.1 Macaca nemestrina | reverse complement strand
TTCTACTGTCTCAGGATCAAAATGTAACCTGTCTTCACTCTGCTAATGAAGTATTTGTATGAAAATGCACAGTATTCATAAACCCAGTCTAGTACTTACCAGATTTATTGATGTAGGGTTTGCCTGTCCTTTTCATTTACGAAGGGCAGAATATCCTCTTTATTTCTCTTGAGCTGAAAGCTCCATTTACCCTTATAAGACAAGAAATTAGCTCAAGCTTCAACTGGTGATTCCTAGCTAAGTTTTTGAATACAAAATAAAAATCATAAAATAATGCCATAACGGAGCCTCTTCCTCTAGTTCTCAAGTTTTTGCCTGTTTTTATTTTTAAAGCCTAATTCAAGAGAGCCAAAATGCTGCATTTCCATGAATGAATCTTTGAGCGATTTAATTTCCTGCCTGCTTGGAAAAGTAAGTTTGTAAAATAGGTTATCTGGTAGATCTCAAAGACTTAAATATCATCATTACTTTGCTTTACTAATGAGAGGTTTTTGACAAGGTGTCCCTAGATTTCAATGCAGGGGGTGAGAGTCATCCACATACCCCAAAACTGTATGTAGTGTTTGGTCTGTGCACATTTGTGCTTCTTTTAAAAAATCATTACAATAGGCTGCATTGCCTTCATTATATTCTCAAGATATCCTCAACACAAAAAAGGTTAAGAAGAACTGATTTGGCAGTCATTTTAAAAGTAGTATTAGAATATACTCCTGAGACGACAGAAAATATCTTGGGCGGCTACCAATTCAAACTATTCCTTCCTGATGTCACTTTTTAAACCAGGACACAGAAATTAATTCAAAGGGAACTAAACTGTATTGATAATTAGTTTTAAAGTGTTATATTTAGTCTTTGTAGTGTTGAATACGGGTTATTCTCTTTGGTAAACTGCGTCAATGAAAATACCCTGGTTAGACAGGCTACATTTAGTTTTACCTTCAAGGGTGCTTTCCTATAGAAATAGACGATTTTAATAGTAGCCAGCTTCTGAGCATATAATGGGCATCTCACGTGAATTGTCAGTAGTTTTCTTTAAGTTGAAACTGTATTCCTGAGGAAAATGAAAGATACATTAAATAATTAATTTTTTTGAGACAGTATCTCGCTTTGTTGCCCAGGCCGTAGTGCATTGGCATGACTACGGCTCACTGCAGCCTTGACATCTCAGGTTTAAGTGATCCTGCCACCTCAGCCTCCCAAGTAGCTGAGACTACAAGCGTGTGCCACCACACTCAGCTAATTTTTGTATTTTTTGTAGAGACAGGGGTCTCACTATGTTGCCAGGCTGGTCTCAAACTTCTGAGCTCAAGAGATCCCCCCACTTTGGTCTCTCAAAGTGCTGGAATTACAGGTGTGAGCCATCACGCTCGGTCGAGGAATTTGATTTTATCATAATCCTTAAACTTGCATATGTGTTCATTTTGTATTAGATAAACTGTTGGTAACAATCACCTTGGCTATCCTTTTAGCTAAACAGTTTGAAGATTGAGATATATAAAAAGAATATGATAAAAATTGGAGGATATTTGGTACGTGGGTTCATCTCATTTTCAAAATGTATTTTAAACATTAAATTGCAAATGTATTTTTCTAATACAAATTTCAAGCAGTTATTCACCAAATTTTGTTAAGCACACACTACACACCAGGCACCTGTCTAGATGATGAGGACACAGCAGTGAACAAAAAAACAAAGTTCCTCTTGTTATGGAGTTTATATTCTAGGGGGAAGAAATACAATAAATGAATAAGCACAGAAAGTTCGACACCAGATAGACAAGATTTGCCATGAAGAAAAATAAAATAGGATAAGCACACAGAGGCTATTTAAGCGAAAAGTTGTGGCTGTTTAAGATAAGGCAGTCGGACCGGGCGCGGTGGCTCAAGCCTGTAATCCCAGCACTTTGGGAGGCCGAGACGGGCGGATCACGAGGTCAGGAGATCGAGATCATCCTGGCTAACACAGTGAAACCCCGTCTCTACTAAAAAATACAAAAAACTAGCCGGGCGAGGTGGCGGGCGCCTGTAGTCCCAGCTACTCGGGAGGCTGAGGCAGGAGAATGGCGTAAACCCGGGAGGCGGAGCTTGCAGTGAGCTGAGATCCGGCCACTGCACTCCAGCCTGGGCGACAGAGCGAGACTCCGTCTCAAAAAAAAAAAAAAAAAAAAAGATAAGGCAGTCAACTGAGGTTTCTTTGGGGAGGCAACATTAGGACATGGATAAAAATAAAATGAGGGTACAATTTGTGAGAAATACGGAGGAAGAAAGAAGAAAAAATAAAAAAGGAAGAAAAAAGGCAAAAATTGAAGAGTGAGACAAAATGAAGAAAGAGAGGGAAAAAGCAATGAAAGAAGGAAGAAACAAGTGAAAAAGTAATAAGGAACTAATGGAAGTAACATAAATAATTATTTAAACATTAACTATGACTGATGTATACTTTTAAAATATGCACATAACATACATACTAAACTGCAAGAATCTCCTCTTTCAGCTGAGTATTACGTTTTTACAATGTAAAATATTGTAAAATAGTCATTGCTCAGAAAAGTCATTGCTCAGAACATTTGAGGAATGCCTATTTTGATATTGCTTTTTAGAAATGGTTTATAAACTGCTCAAAACTTTAGCCTCATTATTACATATTTACAGGTCATTTTTTTGGTTTTTAAAAAAAGTATATTTTAGCAGCTTGATCACCCACTTCATTGCTTAGACTTGGCGTTGAATGATTTCTGGCTATTTGCAGAAACTAATCTACATTCAAAAAATGGAAAAATGCAACCAGAAAATGTACTGCTACCCTCAAGGTCAGTTAAATGGGTCTTCTAGAAAAGAATCCAGCAACTATTAACTTATGATTTGTGAATCTAATAATTCTTTTCCATTTCTTTGCAGTTCCTTAGTTAGATGTCTGATCAGTTTTTCAAAATGTTGGAAAATGTAAGATAAAATCTGTTATGGAAAAGTTAACAAACTCTTTGCTAATAGTGAAAAATAAAAATCCCAATTATTCTTATGTATATGAGTTATTCAGCAATGAGTATATGAGTTATTCAGACTGAATAACATATTACACGTTTACTAAATTAACACATCAGATTCCTATACAGTACTTTTGATTCAAGTTGCTTCAGAAAATAATTGCTAACCACTCAGGATACTCTTCATAGGTGCTTTGGGATTGTTAGATACGACTGGATTAAAGATGGTAGACAGGTAAGGTCATAGATTCTAAGTAACATTTTTGGAGTCAGCAAGCTCCTATTTGATTTTCTGCTAGTATATTTCTTCTGTGAAGAAGCCCCAAACAGCCAGCCACTGTTTCAATTGATACATATTTTTTAGTAGTTTTTTTTTTAACCCTGACATCTATTATTTGTCTGTTGAGTTATTGCATTCAAGTTTGAATACTACACAAGAAAAAGAAACAAATAGAATGAAAGGGCAACCTATGGAATGAGAGGACATATTTGCAAGCCATATTTCTGGTAAGTGGTTATTATCCAAAATGTATAAGGAACTCCTTTAACTCGATAGCAAAAACCAAATAACCCCATTAAAAATGGGAAAAGGGCTGGAGTAGACATTTCTCCAAAGAGGCTATACAAATGGCTAACAGGTGCGTGCAAAGATGCTCAGCATCACTAATAATCAGGGAGATGCAAATCAAAGCCACAATGACGTATCACCACACATCTGTTAGGATGGGTATGCAAACCTCCTCCCTCAGCCCCCGCCAAACATAACAAATGTAGATGAGAATGTGGAGGAATTGGAACCTTTGTACACAGTAGGAAAGTAAAATGGTGCAGCCTCTATGGAAAGCAGTAGGAAGGTGCCTTAAAAAATTAGAAATAGGATTACCCACTTCTGGGCGTTTATCTAAAAGAATAAAAAGTAGGATCTCAAACAATATTTACATCTCATGTTCATAACAGCATTATTAACAATAGCCAAGATGCAGAAATAATCTAAATATCCATCAATGAATTAATGGATAAAGAAAATGTGGTATATATTGGTATATATAGTGGTATTTATAAATATGGAATATTCTTCAGCCTTAAAAAAGAAGGATATCCTGACGTATGTGACAACATAGAACCTGGAGGACATTATGCTAAGTGAAATATGCCAGTGATCAAAGGTCAAATATTGCATGCATACCACTTATGTGAGGTACATAAAATAGTCAAACACATAGAACCAGGAAGTAGAATGGTGGTTTCCAGGAGCTGGGAGAAGGGGAAAATGGGAAGCTGCTGTTCAACAGGTATAAAGTTTCAGTTATACAAAATGACCAAGTTCCAGAAATCTATCGCACAACATTGTGCCTATAAGTTAGCATTACTGTACTTTACACCTAAAATTTTGTTAAGAGAGTAAATCTCATGTTGTGTTCTTACTGCAATTGAAAAGCCACAAACAAACCAAAACAAGAGAATTCTCCCTGGGTTTTTGTTCTAGAACCAGGAAATTTCAATAAGTTGAAGTTATATGAACAAAATTAAGTGGACAGTCCTATTAGTAGCTTTTATAATGTTTTAAAGAGTATTAACTCTTCCTTTTTTCTAAGAAAAATTTTCCTAAACACATGTAAGAACAAGTGTGATTAATAGTTTTATACTGTCCTTTATATTTCATATTTTATTTACATTAGAAGTCACAAATTATTTCTCACTAGGGCCAAAACCTCTACAAGCTATGCCAGTTATGACCACCTTTTCTGAGGTTCTCTCAACTGTTGGTAAATCTACTTTGCTAGGTCAGATACTTCTTCCTCTTCTTGGAGATATCCTTCGGGTCTCTCTTTTCCTTCCTCATAATCTTGCATCTGTCAGCCATACCAGTGGTAGACAGAATGCTAGTATAATTCTCAAGAGGCCTTTTCATATATACATATTTGTTATTATTATTATTTTTGTGTGTGTGTGGGAGACAGTCTGGCTCTATTGCCCAGGCTGAAGTGCAATGGCATGATCTCAGCTAACTGCAACCTCCATCTTTCGGGTTCAAGCTATTCTGCTGCATCAGCCTCGCAAGTAGCTGAGACTACAGGTGTGTGCCACTGTGCCTGGCTAATTTCTTGCATTTTAGCAGAGATGGCATTTCACCATATTGCCCACGCTCATCTTGAACTCCTGAGCTTAAGTGATCCTCCTGCCTCGGCCTCCCAAATTGCTGGGATTATGGGTGTAATCCATTGCACCTGGCCCTCTTCTACCTTTTAATAAGTCCATGTGAAGTATATGGAACCTTAACCTCTCTGACCTTCCATGTAAACATATATGTATATGTGTGTATACATATATACATATACATACACACACACGTACATACTTAGAGTCAATCCCCATTATTCACAGATTCTGAATTTGCAAATTTACCTACTTGCTAAAATTTACTTGTAACCCACAAATGAACACTCAAGACACTTTCTTTTTTTTTTTTTTAAATTTATTTATTATTATTATACTTTAAGTTGTAGGGTACATGTGCATAACGTGCAGGTTTGTTACATATGTATACTTGTGCCATGTTGGTGTGCTGCACCCATCAACTCGTCATTTACATCAGGTATAACTCCCAATGCAATCCCTCCCCCCTCCCCCCTCCCCATGATAGGCCCCTGTGTGTGATGTTCCCCTTCCCGAGTCCAAGTGATCTCATTGTTCAGTTCCCACCTATGAGTGAGAACATGCGGTGTTTGGTTTTCTGTTCTTGTGATAGTTTGCTAAGAATGATGGTTTCCAGCTGCATCCATGTCCCTACAAAGGACGCAAACTCATCCTTTTTGATGGCTGCATAGTATTCCATGGTGTATATGTGCCACATTTTCTTAATCCAATCTGTCACTGATGGACATTTGGGTTGATTCCAAGTCTTTGCTATTGTGAATAGTGCTGCAATAAACATACGTGTGCATGTGTCTTTATAGCAGCATAATTTATAATCCTTTGGGTATATTCCCAGTAATGGGATGGCTGGGTCATATGGTACATCTAGTTCTAGATCCTTGAGGAATCACCATACTGTTTTCCATAGTGGTTGAACTAGTTTACAATCCCACCAACAGTGTAAAAGTGTTCCTATTTCTCCACATCCTCTCCAGCACCTGTTGTTTCCTGACTTTTTAATGATCGCCATTCTAACTGGTGTGAGATGGTATCTCATTGTGGTTTTGATTTGCATTTCTCTGATGGCCAGTGATGATGAGCATTTTTTCATGTGTCTGTTGGCTGTATGAATGTCCTCTTTTGAGAAATGTCTGTTCATATCCTTTGCCCACTTTTTGATGGGGTTGTTTGTTTTTTTCTTGTAAATTTGTTTGAGTTCTTTGTAGGTTCTGGATATTAGCCCTTTGTCAGATGAGTAGATTGCAAAAATGTTCTCCCATTCTGTAGGTTGCCTGTTCACTCTGATGGTAGTTTCTTTTGCTGTGCAGAAGCTCTTTAGTTTAATGAGATCCCATTTGTCAATTTTGGCTTTTGCTGCCATTGCTTTTGGTGTTTTAGACATGAAGTCTTTGCCCATGCCTATGTCCTGAATGGTACTACCTAGGTTTTCCTCTAGGATTTTTATGGTATTAGGTCTAACATTTAAGTCTCTAATCCATCTTGAATTAATTTTCGTATAAGGAGTAAGGAAAGGATCCAGTTTCAGCTTTCTACTTATGGCTAGCCAATTTTCCCAGCACCATTTATTAAATAGGGAATCCTTTCCCCATTTCTGGTTTCTCTCAGGTTTGTCAAAGATCAGATGGCTGTAGATGTGTGGTATTATTTCTGAGGACTCTGTTCTGTTCCATTGGTCTATATCTCTGTTTTGGTACCAGTACCATGCTGTTTTGGTTACTGTAGCCTTGTAGTATAGTTTGAAGTCAGGTAGCGTGATGCCTCCAGCTTTGTTCTTTTGACTTAGGATTGTCTTGGAGATGCGGGCTCTTTTTTGGTTCCATATGAACTTTAAAGCAGTTTTTTCCAATTCTGTGAAGAAACTCATTGGTAGCTTGATGGGGATGGCATTGAATCTATAAATTACCTTGGGCAGTATGGCCATTTTCACGATATTGATTCTTCCTATCCATGAGCATGGTATGTTCTTCCATTTGTTTGTGTCCTCTTTTATTTCACTGAGCAGTGGTTTGTAGTTCTCCTTGAAGAGGTCCTTTGCATCCCTTGTAAGTTGGATTCCTAGGTATTTTATTCTCTTTGAAGCAATTGTGAATGGAAGTTCATTCCTGATTTGGCTCTCTGTTTGCACTCAAGACACTTTCTTAGCCATTCCTTGATAGACAATAGGGTTGTGAAAAATTTGAGTTGCCCAACATACACACTTCCAGCTGAGGGTGACCAAGGTGACACCTGCCTTCTTGTTTCAGCTCTCATCCTCTAAATGAGTGATTTTTTTTTTTTGTGGTCTATTTAATACCATGCTTTTTGCATTTTTGTTCTTTTTGCCTGTGGATTTTCTGTTTAAAATAGTCCCCAAGCATAGTGCTAAAGTGCTGTCTAGTGTTTCTAAGTGTAAGATGGCTGTGACGTGCCTGATGGAGAAAATACATGTATTATAAGCTTCATTCAGTGTAAGTGATAGTGTTGTTGGCCATGAGTTCAATGTTGATAAATCAACAATATCTGTTAAATAAGGTATCTTTAAAAAGAAACACAAATAAACCAAACTTACGTATTCATTAGTTGATGAAACTGTTGTGAGGACAGGTTGCAGGAACTTAACCCTATATTTGCCCAGAAGCAATGGTTTACTATTCACTCATTCAGTGTTTGCAGTGACTTTATAGAACATAACTACCATGAATAATAAAACTCTACTTGCACAGGTGTATGTGTGTATACATATACCTGTTTATTTATTGTCATTTAAGAATTGATACATAATTGTACATATTTATAAGGTACATGTGATATTTTGATATGAGCATACAATGTGTAATGATTAAATCAGGATAATTAGGGTATCTAGACCCTCAAACATTTATTATTTCTTTGTGTTGACAGCATTCCAAATATTGTCTTCTAGCTACTTTGAAATATACAATAAACTCTTGCTAATTATTGTCACCTTACCACGCTGTCAAAACACCAGAATTTATTCCTTCTAACTATTTTTGTACCCATTAATCAACTTCTCTTCATCACTGCCTCTCTCCTCCCCTTCCCAGCCTCTAGTAACCATCATTCTACTGTCTACCTTCATGAGAGTCACTTCTTTAACTCTCACATATGAATTAAAACATGCAATATTTGTCTTTCTGTGCCTAGCTTATTTCACTTAACATAATGTCCTCCAGTTCCATCCATATTGCTGCAAATGCTAGAATTTCATTCTGTTTTATGGCTGAATAATATTCCACTGTTAATATATACCACATTTTTTTTTTATCCATTCACTTCCTGATGGACACTTAGGTTGCTTCCATATCTTGGCTATTGTGAATACTGCTGCAATAAATCACATTGTCATTTTTAGGTAATTAATTAAAAACCAGTAAGTTTACAGTAAATGGAAAATAAACATCGAGGTAGGTACTGTGAAAGAAGCATCAAGAAGACATTGTTCTTGGTTTGAAACAGAGAAGATATGAGTACATTTCTTGGAGTTGAAAAAGAGGTGATATGGCCTGCATTAGAATGAGGTTCAGGAACTGGGTAATGATGCTTCTAGTAAGAATGTACCAACATAGAGTGAGTGAGTTGGAATGACAAGCATGTGCAATCATTTATGTTTTTCTGAGTTGGAAAACATTTGAGAATGGTGTAATTACTAGATAAAAATTGTGTGTATTTAAGGAGGCTATTCTAGATTTGAAAGAAAAAGAGGAACAAAGTGAGTACAATGGAAGACTGTGTAGCTCTGTGATCAAGAGTTGGAATTCTGGTGCCAGACTGCCAGGACTCAAACCCTGGCTCTGCCACTTCTTGACCATCTGGCTATTCCCCAAACCCATTTCCTCTTCTTCCTTGGCATGCATGCAGACTACATAAATATGGCCACATAATTGAGTTCCAGCCAACAGCATATGAAGGAGTGATGTGCAACACGTCCAGAACTGGCTCATAAAAACCTTCCATGTCTGACTCCCCGTTCTCTTTCCCCATATGCCAGTTTATGAAAATAAGCACTATAGGGCAGGCAGAATAGTGAGCCTGCCAAAGACATCCATGTCCTACTCCCCAGAACCTGTGAATACTCTAGGTTACATGGTATAGGGGAATTCAGGTTGTAGATGAAATTAAGTTTGCTAAAATAGGGAGATTATGCTGATTGTCTGAGGGGGCTCAGTGTGATCATAAGGTCCTTAAAAGTGGAAGAGAATGGCTGAAGAAAGAGCTATAGAGATGGCAGCATGAGAAAGACTTGACCTGATGTTTCTAGCTTTAAGATGTAAGAGGCACATGAACCAAGGGAAGCGGATGTCCTTTCAAGGATACAAAAGGCAAAGAAATGGCTTCTTCCATCGACCTCTAAAAAGGAATGCAGCCCCGCCAACATCTTAACACAGGGAAACTTGTGTCTAGTATCTGATCTACAGATTTGTGACATAATATATCAGTGTTGTGTTAAGCCACGGAGTCAATGGTAGTTTGTCGCAACAGTAATAGGAAATCCATATACACCACAACCTTGAAAGCCACGTGTTAAAGATGTCATAACCACCAGATGGAAGGAGTGTGGCCTCTATTTCAGCTCTTAGAAGAGAGCTGCCAACCAATCAAAACACCTGCTTTGGCTTTATGTGAACAACAGAGAAACTTCTATTATTTGATCCTTCATGCCTTTTGGAATCAGTTTCTTTTTTTTTTTTTTTTTTTTGAGACGGAGTCTCGCTCTGTCGCCGGGGCTGGAGTGCAGTGGCCGGATCTCAGCTCACTGCAAGCTCCGCCTCCCGGGTTCCCGCCATTCTCCTGCCTCAGCCTCCCGAGTAGCTGGGACTACAGGCGCCGCCACCTCGCCCGGCTAGTTTTTTGTATCTTTTAGTGGAATCAGTTTCTTATGGTGCCCAGTGTTACCTTGGTGAAACACTTTGGTAAGTCAGCGCCATTGCTTTAGTTTCCTGATCTGTAAAACATGATACAATATTACTTGCAAGGTTGGTCTTGCTCAGTTTAAATTTATCTTCAAGTTAAAAGTTTAATTTCCAGTCTGATATGTATTTAATAGGTATTTGATATTCTAGAATTCTGTCCTGGTCATTGCAAGGATTCAATAAGCTAATATATGCAAAATCACTTAGAATGAATACTGACACATATTGCATCCTATTAAATGTATCAACTATTATTATTCTGATCCAGTGATGTAAGGAGAAAAGCCAAGGTGGAATTTTTGGAGGCCAATGAATCAACATAAAATTGGCAGTGAACATAACAGGGTTAAAATACTATAAAAACACTTAGATAAGTGTGGAAAATTATATATCTTTACTGTCTATAATTGATCTAATCTTGCTTTTGGTTCAGAAGAGTGAGAAGTACTGATGCTTTGATTATATAAAATAAAGAGAGCTTGCCCTATTGGGCTCTAAGTGATACATTTTGGAATGTATCCTTTTCCTTCTCCTCCCTGCCCCTTCTTATTTTTTTTTTTTTTCATTTTGTAAATTATATCGCATTCCTTCCTTCTTTTTTGGAACTTTTTAATCTATTAAGTTCCTGGGATCATAAGATCAATTTTCCTTCTTATAAATAATATGTGAATAGAAATGTGAAGAGACAGAAATCATAAAATCTCAGCCCTAAAATAAGGAACATTTAAAAACATTTCTGAAGGTAAGCTTGGGAATATGTTGTTACCAATAGAAAGTTTAAGAAATGTGGCCCGGCGCGGTGGTGGCTCACGCCTGTAATTCCAGTACTTTGGGAGGCTGAGGTGGGTAGATCACGAGGTCGAGAGATCGAGACCATCCTGGCTAACACGGTGAAACCCCGTCTCTACTGAAAATACAAAAAAAAAAAAAATTAGCCGGGCGAGGTGGCGGGTGCCTGTAGTCCCACCTACTTGGGAGGCTGAGGCAGGAGAATGGCGTGAACCGGGGAGGCGGAGCTTGCAGTGAACCGAGATCGCGTCACTGCACTCCAGCCGGGGTGACAGAGTGAGACCCTGTCTCAAAAAAAAAAAAAAAAAAAAAAAAAAAAAAAAAAGAAGAAAAAGAAATGCTTTGCCAGGAAGCATCAGTGATTCCTTCACTTCATCTTCCTTAGTTACTATGGCAACAATCAGAGGAAAAATAACCCCAAAACTCATCAAACATGGTCATCGGAACTCCTTCTCAGCTGCACATCCTCCCATAAGCATTGAATGAATCCTGACTCATAGGCATTGAATATTTTGCAAGTAATTACTCTGCAAAACAAAATGAAAACAAAAAGTAGACAAAGAATGAAATTAATTAGTTACATCATAATTTTAGGCTTCAGCATTTTCCATGAAAAAAATAAAAATAAAATGATAGTGTTCTAATGCCTTAAAGTCAACAACTTCCAAATTTGGGTGAAATGAGTCGTTTTGTGAAATTATTTAATACAAATTATGTAAATTTGGATATTTATAAAAATCAACCTTTAAACATATGAGTTGGGAGGAGGCTACGGTTTAGAAACGATTGTAAAGTATGTGGCTGTTTGTATGTTATTTTTTTCTACCTTTTCTTTGGTATTTCCATGTTGTTTTGTGGTAATAGTTAGGAAAGCCAGGTGTTAACTGTCAGGCTATTCCAAGTCATTTTGCCTTTTTGATTTAAATAAAATGATTTAACTCTCACCCTATAAAAAGCAGAAACCCGAGTATCTTCCAAAAGTCGTGGGAGCTCTGGAAGTGATACTTTTCCTCACTGCCTCCAGCCATGTCTTCCCTTTGTCCCAGGTCTTGTCTATTGCAGGTATTTTCCACTTTGTGCCATCCACCATTGACCAACATCCAGATTCTTTCATTATCCAAATGACCACACGCATGGTGAGAGTCTGTAAAGGATTTTAATAAAATTTAGGGCTTAGGTGGGTGATGTATAACACAGCATTATGCAACAAGTAAGTTAAAATTGAATAACAGAACTGGGCCAGGTGTGGTGGTTCACGCCTGTAACTCCAGCACTTTGGGAGGCCGAGGTGGGTGGATCACCTGAGGTCAGGAGTTCGAGACCAGCCTGGCCAACATGTTGAAACCCTCTCTCTACTAAAAATACAAAAATTAGCCAGGCATGGTGGCATACCCCTTTGATCCCAGCTACTCGAGAGGCTGAGGCAGGAAATTCACTTGCACTTGGGAGGCAGAGGTTGCAGTGAGCTGAGATTGCACTGCTGCACTCCAGCCTGGGTGACAGAGCAAAACTCCATCAAGAAGAAAGAAAGAAAGGAAGAGAGAAAGAAACAGAGAAAGAAGGAAAGAAAGAAAGAAAAAAGAAAGAAGGAAGAAAGAAAGAAAGAGAGAGAAAGAAAGAAAGAAATGAAAGAAAGAAAGAAAGTACAGGGCCGGGCATGGTGGCTCATGCCTGTAATCCCAGCACTTTGGGAGGTTGAGGTGGGTGGATCGCTTGCACTGCACTGCAGTCTGTGTAACAGAGTGAGACTCTGTCTCAAAAAATAAAGTAAAATAAAATGAAATAAAATAAAATAAGTAGCATAACTCGCCTACTAAAGTCACTTAGCCATTTTCCCTGAACATCTCACTGTATACAGCCCTGGTTCCTGGCCATCTTGCTGGGCCTCTCCTTTTCTCTGCAGGTCCTCGAATTCCCTGTGTCTCTCTCTTAAGCTGTTGGAGAACCTCCAAATTCCTCTTAATGTAGTGTATTGTACAATTTTATTTGTCGTCATTTCAGTTTTTCCCTTGTAGATTATCATTTTTACATTTCCTTTTCAAATCTAAAACAACCATTAATAGTTTTGCTTAAATAAAGAGTCACTTATCCTAGAGAGAAATGACATCGCTTATATAGGAAGTACAATTCCTCTAGTCAGTTTTGGCCCTGAATAACAGTTTAATTTTCTTTCACAGAGAATTTAGGGTAGAAATGTACAAAATACTAATTTTACATGGATTATGCTGTGCATTTCAATAATTGTAACTAATTGATTGGTTTTAGTGCTAAATTGTCTTCTCAGTTTTAAAGGTGAGAAAGATGAGGGGCATGGGTGTTGTCACTTATTTAAAATCACAAAGCCAGCAAGTGAACAGAAGCAGAATTTGGTCCCAGGCCTTTGAATTTCTATGCCAGGATTCTTTATATTATACCAGTTGACACCAGTATACATTAATATGAAGGCTGCATATAGAAACCCTCACATAATACTTGAAAATTGATTTTACTGAGCACCTTTGAAGTTTAGAAAAAGTATGTGGAATAGGAACAGCTCCAGTCTCCAACTTCCAGCGCGAGCGACACAGAAGACTGGTGATTTCTGCATTTTCAACTGAGGTACTGGGTTCATCTCACTGGGGAGTGCCGGACGATCGGAGCTGGTCAGCTGCTGCAGCCCCACCAGCAAGAGCTGAAGCAGGGCGAGGCATTGCCTCACCTGGGAAGCGCAAGGGGAAAGGGAATCCCTTCTCCTAGCCAGGGGAACTGAGACACACAACACCCGGAAAATCGGGTAACTCCCACCCCAATACTGCACTTAAAGCAAACAGGCACACCAGGAGATCATATCCCACACCTGGCCGGGAGGGTCCCACACCCACGGAGCCTCCCTCATTGCTAGCACAGCAGTCTGTGATCTACCGGCAAGGCAGCAGCGAGGCTGGGGGAGGGGCGCCCGCCATTGCTGAGGCTTAAGTAGGTAAACAAAGCTGCTGGGAAGCTCGAACTGGGTGGAGCTCACAGCAGCTCAAGGAAACCTGCCTGTCTCTGTAGACTCCACCTCTGGGGACAGGGCAATAACAAACACAGCCGAAACCTCTGCAGACCCAAACGACTCTGACAGCTTTGAAGAGAGCAGTGGATCTCCCAACATGGAGGCTGAGATCTGAGAAGGGACAGACTCCCTGCTCAAGTGGGTCCCTGACCCCTGAGTAGCCTAACTGGGAGACATCCCCCACTAGGGGCAGTCTGACACCCCACACCTCACAGGGTGGAGTACACCCCTGAGAGGAAGCTTCCAAAGCAAGAATCAGACAGGTACACTCGCTGTTCAGAAATATTCTATCTTCTGCAGCCTCTGCTGCTGATACCCAGGCAAACAGGGTCTGGAGTGGACCTCAAGCAATCTCCAACAGACCTACAGCTGAGGGTCCTGACTATTAGAAGGAAAACTATCAAACAGGAAGGACACCTACACCAAAACCCCATCAGTACATCACCATCATCAAGACCAGAGGCAGATAAAACCACAAAGATGGGGAAAAAGCAGGGCAGAAAAGCTGGAAATTCAAAAAATAAGAGCGCATCTCCCCCGGCAAGGAGCGCAGCTCATCGCCAGCAACGGATCAAAGCTGGACAGAGAATGACTTTGACGAGATGAGAGAAGAAGGCTTCAGTCCATCAAATTTCTCAGAGCTAAAGGAGGAATTACGTACCCAGCGCAAAGAAACTAAAAATCTTGAAAAAAAAGTGGAAGAATTGATGGCTAGAGTAATTAATGCAGAGAAGGTCATAAACGAAATGAAAGAGATGAAAACCATGACACGAGAAATACGTGACAAATGCACAAGCTTCAGTAACCGACTCGATCAACTGGAAGAAAGAGTATCAGCGATTGAGGATCAAATGAATGAAATGAAGCGAGAAGAGAAACCAAAAGAAAAAAGAAGAAAAAGAAATGAACAAAGCCTGCAAGAAGTATGGGATTATGTAAAAAGACCAAATCTACGTCTGATTGGGGTGCCTGAAAGTGAGGGGGAAAATGGAACCAAGTTGGAAAACACTCTTCAGGATATCATCCAGGAGAACTTCCCCAACCTAGTAGGGCAGGCCAACATTCAAATCCAGGAAATACAGAGAATGCCACAAAGATACTCCTCGAGAAGAGCAACTCCAAGACACATAATTGCCAGATTCACCAAAGTTGAAATGAAGGAAAAAATCTTAAGGGCAGCCAGAGAGAAAGGTCGGGTTACCCACAAAGGGAAGCCCATCAGACTAACAGCAGATCTCTCGGCAGAAACTCTCCAAGCCAGAAGAGAGTGGGGGCCAATATTCAACATTCTTAAAGAAAAGAATTTTAAACCCAGAATTTCATATCCAGCCAAACTAAGTTTCATAAGTGAAGGAGAAATAAAATCCTTTACAGATAAGCAAATGCTTAGAGATTTTGTCACCACTAGGCCTGCCTTACAAGAGACCCTGAAGGAAGCACTAAACATGGAAAGGAACAACCGGTACCAGCCATTGCAAAAACATGCCAAAATGTAAAGACCATCGAGGCTAGGAAGAAACTGCATCAACTAACGAGCAAAATAACCAGTTAATATCATAATGGCAGGATCAAGTTCACACATAAGAATCTTAACCTTAAATGTAAATGGACTAAATGCTCCAATTAAAAGACACAGACTGGCAAACTGGATAAAGAGTCAAGACCCATCAGTCTACTGTATTCAGGAGACCCATCTCACACGCAGAGACATACATAGGCTCAAAATAAAGGGATGGAGGAAGATTTACCAAGCAAATGGAGAACAAAAAAAAGTGGGGGTTGCAATACTAGTCTCTGATAAAACAGACTTTAAACCATCAAAGATCAAAAGAGACAAAGAAGGCCATTACATAATGGTAAAGGGATCCATTCAACAGGAAGAGCTAACTATCCTAAATATATATGCACCCAATACAGGAGCACCCAGATTCATAAAGCAAGTCCTTAGAGACTTACAAAGAGACTTAGACTCCCATACGTTAATAATGGGAGACTTCAACACTCCACTGTCAACATTAGACAGATCAACGAGACAGAAAGTTAACAAGGATATCCAGGAATTGAACTCATCTCTGCAGCAAGCAGACCTAATAGACATCTATAGAACTCTCCACCCCAAATCAACAGAATATACAGTCTTCTCAGCACCACATCGTACTTACTCCAAAATCGACCACGTAATTGGAAGTAAAGCACTCCTCAGCAAATGTACAAGAACAGAAATTATAACAAACTGTCTCTCAGACCACAGTGCAATCAAACTAGAACTCAGGACTAAGAAACTCAATCAAAACCGCTCAACTACATGGAAACTGAACAACCTGCTCCTGAATGACTACTGGGTACATAACGAAATGAAGGCAGAAATAAAGATGTTCTTTGAAACCAATGAGAACAAAGATACAACATACCAGAATCTCTGGGACACATTTAAAGCAGTGTGTAGAGGGAAATTTATAGCACTAAATGCCCACAAGAGAAAGCAGGAAAGATCTAAAATTGACACTCTAACATCACAATTAAAAGAACTAGAGAAGCAAGAGCAAACACATTGGAAAGCTAGCAGAAGGCTAGAAATAACTAAGATCAGAGCAGAACTGAAGGAGATAGAGACACAAAAAACTCTCCAAAAAATCAATGAATCCAGGAGTTGGTTTTTTGAAAAGATCAACAAAATTGACAGACCACTAGCAAGACTAATAAAGAAGAAAAGAGAGAAGAATCAAATCGACGCAATTAAAAATGATAAAGGGGATATCACCACCGACCCCACAGAAATAAAAACTACCATCAGAGAATACTATAAACACCTCTACACAAATAAACTGGAAAATCTAGAAGAAATGGATAATTTCCTGGACACTTACACTCTCCCAAGACTAAACCAGGAAGAAGTTGAATCCCTGAATAGACCAATAGCAGGTTCTGAAATTGAGGCAATAATTAATAGCCTACCAACCAAAAAAAGTCCAGGACCAGATGGATTCACAGCTGAATTCTACCAGAGGTACAAGGAGGAGTTGGTACCATTCCTTCTGAAACTATTCCAATCAATAGAAAAAGAGGGAATCCTCCCTAACTCATTTTATGAGGCCAACATCATCCTGATACCAAAGCCTGGCAGAGATACAGCAAAAAAAGAGAATTTTAGACCAATATCCCTGATGAACATCGATGCAAAAATCCTCAATAAAATACTGGCAAACCGGATTCAGCAACACATCAAAAAGCTTATCCACCATGATCAAGTGGGCTTCATCCCTGGGATGCAAGGCTGGTTCCACATTCGCAAATCAATAAACATAATCCAGCATATAAACAGAACCAAAGACAAGAACCACATGATTATCTCAATTGATGCAGAAAAGGCTTTTGACAAAATTCAACAGCCCTTCATGCTAAAAACGCTCAATAAATTCGGTATTGATGGAACGTACCTCAAAATAATAAGAGCTATTTATGACAAACCCACAGCCAATATCATACTGAATGGGCAAAAACTGGAAAAATTCCCTTTGAAAACTGGCACAAGACAGGGATGCCCTCTCTCACCACTCCTATTCAACATAGTGTTGGAAGTTCTGGCCAGGGCAATTAGGCAAGAGAAAGAAATCAAGGGTATTCAGTTAGGAAAAGAAGAAGTCAAACTGTCCCTGTTTGCAGATGACATGATTGTATATTTAGAAAACCCCATTGTCTCAGCCCCAAATCTCCTTAAGCTGATAAGCAACTTCAGCAAAGTCTCAGGATACAAAATTAATGTGCAAAAATCACAAGCATTCTTATACACCAGTAACAGACAAACAGAGAGCCAAATCAGGAATGAACTTCCATTCACAATTGCTTCAAAGAGAATAAAATACCTAGGAATCCAACTTACAAGGGATGTAAAGGACCTCTTCAAGGAGAACTACAAACCACTGCTCAGTGAAATAAAAGAGGACACAAACAAATGGAAGAACATACCATGCTCATGGATAGGAAGAATCAATATCGTGAAAATGGCCATACTGCCCAAGGTAATTTATAGATTCAATGCCATCCCCATCAAGCTACCAATGAGTTTCTTCACAGAATTGGAAAAAACTGCTTTAAAGTTCATATGGAACCAAAAAAGAGCCCGCATCTCCAAGACAATCCTAAGTCAAAAGAACAAAGCTGGAGGCATCACGCTACCTGACTTCAAACTATACTACAAGGCTACAGTAACCAAAACAGCATGGTACTGGTACCAAAACAGAGATATAGACCAATGGAACGGAACAGAGTCCTCAGAAATAATACCACACATCTACAGCCATCTGATCTTTGACAAACCTGAGAGAAACCAGAAATGGGGAAAGGATTCCCTATTTAATAAATGGTGCTGGGAAAATTGGCTAGCCATAAGTAGAAAGCTGAAACTGGATCCTTTCCTTACTCCTTATACGAAAATTAATTCAAGATGGATTAGAGACTTAAATGTTAGACCTAATACCATCAAAATCCTAGAGGAAAACCTAGGTAGTACCATTCAGGACATAGGCATGGGCAAAGACTTCATGTCTAAAACACCAAAAGCAACGGCAGCAAAAGCCAAAATTGACAAATGGGATCTCATTAAACTAAAGAGCTTCTGCACAGCAAAAGAAACTACCATCAGAGTGAACAGGCAACCTACAGAATGGGAGAACATTTTTGCAATCTACTCATCTGACAAAGGGCTAATATCCAGAACCTACAAAGAACTCAAACAAATTTACAAGAAAAAAACAAACAACCCCATCAAAAAGTGGGCAAAGGATATGAACAGACATTTCTCAAAAGAAGACATTCATACAGCCAACAGACACATGAAAAAATGCTCATCATCACTGGCCATCAGAGAAATGCAAATCAAAACCACAATGAGATACCATCTCACACCAGTTAGAATGGCGATCATTAAAAAGTCAGGAAACAACAGGTGCTGGAGAGGATGTGGAGAAATAGGAACACTTTTACACTGTTGCTGGGATTGTAAACTAGTTCAACCATTATGGAAAACAGTATGGCGATTCCTCAAGGATCTAGAACTAGATGTACCGTATGACCCAGCCATCTCATTACTGGGTATATACCCAAAGGATTATAAATTATGCTGCTATAAAGACACATGCACACGTATGTTTATTGCAGCACTATTCACAATAGCAAAGACTTGGAATCAACCCAAATGTCCATCAGTGACAGATTGGATTAAGAAAATGTGGCACATATACACCATGGAATACTATGCAGCCATCAAAAAGGATGAGTTTGCGTCCTTTGTAGGGACATGGATGCAGCTGGAAACCATCATTCTTAGCAAACTATCACGAGAACAGAAAACCAAACACCGCATCTTCTCACTCATAGGTGGGAACTGAACAATAAGATCACTTGGACTCAGGAAGGGGAACATCACACACAGGGTCCTATCATGGGGAGGGGGGAGGGGGGAGGGATTGCATTGGGAGTTATACCTGATGTAAATGATGAGTTGACGGGTGCAGCACACCAACATAGCACAAGTATACATATGTAACAAACCTGCACGTTATGCACATGTACCCTACAACTTAAAGTATAATAATAATAAAAAAAAAAAAAAAAAAGAAAATTGCCCTCTCACTGTAGTGTCTGAGGTGCTGGCTTAAACTAAGGAAATGCAAAATGTTATAGAAAGGTCAGAGAAGAGCCACTGACTATTAAACAACTGGAAATTGGACTTTATGGAGAAGACTAGAAAATGTGATCTGATGAATAGTCTGCCATGCTATGATTATGCCATGACAGTGTCTTAAAGGCAGGTTTTATGAAAGGACATCTTTGTGTTCCGTGACATTAACTTCAAAAGGTTATGGTTGTAGCTGAAAAAATTTCTGACTTCCCTTGGTTGATTTGTGGAATCACGTGTGAATTCAACTAAACTCTTCAAAGAACCACTTTTTGTTCTTGTTTTTTTTTTTTTTTTATCTACAACGTTTGGATTTCACAAATATACTCTATAAAGTAATACTTTTATATATTAAAAACACCCTTTAAAAACTTAATGATGGGATAAACATATCCTGTCATTGTGGCATACTAAATAATGAAGTACAAACTTAACACATAAGTGTTGGGTCAAAATTTACACACTACAGTCAGGCAAAAAATAGTTACTGTCTTCTTATAACTGATCTCATCTTGTTCAGGAGTCTCCATTTATACTGAAGCTGGACTGAGGCTGTCCAGCAGTGGACTTAAACATGCCAGTTAAAGAACGGTAACCCAGTTCTTTTCCCACTTAAGACAATTTCTTTCAGATTAATTCAGTATTATTTGAGTAAATAGACAATTCAGGGTTTAGTTCTCTGCCAGGAGGTTTCTTCCCTCTCTTGCAGGCCTCTCTCTTCCCTGTTGCTTATTAAGAAGGGATCAGGTGCTGGGAGATCCCAGATATCCCCCTGGCGTTCATGCGGATAGTGCTTAACTCCAGTGGAGCCATCTTATCCTGCTGTCTCTGTACAGAGGCCTCTGACCTCACTGTTGTATCTTGTGCTGTATTCTCAGGGCATGGGCAATACATGGTGACTGCTCCAGGGGTTTAAACCAGGCTCCCTCCTCTGTTCTCAGCTGGGACTCCCAGGTGATTTCTTGTCTGATTTTCCTTCACTGCATTACCCAGCTAGTGGCTCACTTCACCCTGTTGGGAGACAATTTCCCACGGCTATCTGACATTTCTGCATGTTTTGTGAGCAATGAATGGATAGCTCTTTGTTTTGAACATCATTTCAAGGATCTCAACAGTCTCAGGAGGCAGAGATACCGTCTTCTTTGGAGCACAGAGCAGGGATGTTTACTGCCCATATGAAAGAGCTGGGTTCCTGAACCTGCGTGCAGCTGTCATTCAGTCTTCTTTCTGTTTCCCGTTGGGACTCGGGCTTGCAGAAGCAGCATGAGAGGTACTGATAGCCAGACCATGGTGATTACTCTGACTCATCAACCTGACCTTCATGTCTGTCCCAGGGGTCTGATGATCTCTTCCAGGATCTATGAAACAGTGGCAGTCTAACTTATTAGCTGGCAAGTAGGTAAAATCACAGACCCTTCTTAGTTCTCAGCACACCCCTCAAGAACACAGCTAGCATCTTCACCTTTCTGCTGAGTTTCACACAGTTCTGGGGACACTTGGGAAATTCACGATCCCTTCTGCACCATTCACAGACCGTGAAGAACTGCAGAGTACAGTCTCAAGTTCCCACCCTGCCTAAAGATGCTACACCTCCCTTTCCACACTACCACGAGTTACTCCCCTGTGCCATGACAGGGCCTCATGAGACAGAGCCAATGGGAAGTAAGGTCTCTGGCTCATTTACTAACCTTGATTCTTGATCTATAAAAATAAGTGTTTTTGTTTATAAACCCTCTTTTTCCTTTCCACAAAGTCTCCTTTTCAAGGTTGTAGCCTGACTTTGTGTCTCTAGGTACCAAGTGGTAAGACAAAAGCTGTAACTGACTCGTTTTATGTGTATTCTTGCTCAAAAGATCCTAATTCTCCTTTCAGCCATGTGTGACCCTGGCTAGACAGAGGAAAAATAATTTTGATATGATTCCAAATATTATTCCTGTAGCATCTACACATATTTGCAAATATGGATAATGAATAGACACATACAGGTTTCTTTAACTTGCCTTGGAACATGAGAGTAAATAGCAAAAAATTAATTCAAAAGTTTACATTTGCAAATCTTTCAGGCTGTAATGACTTTAGTCAGTTCTGTTGATGTATATTAGTCAATGGAGTCAGAATCTGTTAATTCAACAGTACTTAATATAAATGTTGCTGATCGTTTTCTTCATTTGAAACCAAATATGAAAATGAAACGAAGCAGTCCTGAAGTAGAATTGTTTTTATTGCCCTGGAAAGGAAAATTCTCAGGGATGAGCTATTATATTTTTTCAAATACAGGTTAGCTTTAAGAGAAAACAGGTTTAAACTGTCACATAACCACAGCACACGTACTGTGGATTTGCAAAGTCACCTGAAGTCAGGGGCCGTTCCTCATGGTATTCTCAGAGCCTTCCTGAGATGTATGCTCAAGGGGGTGCTGAGGAAGTAAAGAAACGTTTTTTCACAGTTTGGGCGTGGAAACCAGCTAAAATGAGCTTGCAGAGTTTTTTACCTGGAATATCTGTATCTATCTCTGTATTTGTCTATATTATTCACTCAACTGATGCTTTAATGATTTTAAATGTACTTTAAGTTGGAAAATGATTGAACTTGAGAATTTGATAGATTTCTTTTATTATTATTTTTAAAATTTATATAAACTCAAGTGGTACAAGTACAGGTTTATTACAGGGATATGTTGTGTAATGGTGAAGTTTGGGCGTTTAGTGTAACTATCACACAAATTGTGTGTATTGTACCCATTAAGTAATTTACCATCCTTCAACCCACTTTCGCTGTCCCACCTTCTGAGTCTCCAATGACTATTTCAGCCTATATCCATGTGTGTACATTATTAGCTTCCACCTACACATGGTAATTGACTTTCTGTTTCTCAGTTGTTTCACTGAAGATAATGATCTCCAGTTCCATCAATCATTTAAAAATAATAAAGTCTACCCTTCCAAAGGCACTATGATGTTATCCTAATAATGGTCTTAAGTAACTCTCTTAAATTAATAATAACAATTTTCTTAAAATATGATTTTCAGTAATGTTAAATAAATGCTTGAAATGAGGGGTTAAGCTGATCTCATAGTTGGCCTCCAGCTCTGACGAGCTATGAATCCACAGTGCTGCAAAATATAGACAATATTTCAGAACCTCTTTACTGGGTGGCATTGTTCTAAGTGTCATTCATAATTAATTTCATTTAAAATGTGGTGCCCACAGTTTTAGAATTTTGCCCAAATGTTTGGATTAAAAACAAAGTACCTTTGCAATGTTTTATTATATCAGTACTATTAAATTCATTTTGAAATAGCATACTAATATAAAATATAGGAGGTTCAAAATACCTGTGATTTACCTAGTGTACCTTTTAACTCAAGGATAGGACTATTGATTCATCTGTCACTCATATTGGGCCGGCACTACGCTAAGGGGCAACGTTGGGGCATTTTGGCCTCTTTTTTCTCAATTGCTCATCTCACTTTTTGGCTTCTCTCTGTCTTTCCATTTCCTTTTCTCTGAAGGTAGGGATGGATATTTTCTGTTTTTTTCAGGATTTTCCATTGTCTGCTTGGGCTTCCATAATAAGATCACACAGACTGGGTGGCTTAAACAATAGACATTTATTTGGCCACACTTTTGGAGGCTAAACGTCTGAGATCAAGGTGCTGCAGGGTTAGTGAGGCCTCCGTTTTTGGGTTGTCGGTAGCCACCTTCTTGCTGCGTCCGCACATGGCCTTTCCCCTGTATTCATGTACTCAGGGCTGGTGTCGGGGCTGAGAGTGGGTGAGCTCTGGTGTCTTTCCTCTTCTTGTAAGGACATGAGTCCTATTGGATTAGGGCCCCACCGTTATGACCTCATTAAACTGTAATTACCTTCCTAAAAGCTCTGTCTCCAAATAGTCACACTGAAGATTAGGGTTTCAATATGTGAATTTTGGTAAGACACATTTAGTCCCTAACAGCTGTCATCAGGCTCTTCTCATGCTGTGAAGTTTTTTCTCATCCTCTGCCTTTAGCTCTCCTCAAAATGTATCTGTTTTCACTCTCAGGATTCTTTTCTTTGCTCATCAAATGAAACAGTTTTTAGTGACTACTAATGAGCCCAGACATTAACTAGAGTGTAAGATAATATATTTGTATTTTAAAAAGAAAACTTCCACAGAAACTACCTTACTGCAAGTTACATAAGATACACAGTTGCTACAGGTGACAATTTTAGCCTCACATAAGTAGAACACATAAAGGCTTTTAGCATTGCACCCTTTATGTCATTCTGTTAGGACTCTGCGTTGCCTGTGGAGAGCGACAACTGTAGGCTTCTGGCAAGTTGCCCATATTAAAAAGGGAAATTACAAAGAAAATATGTCCAGTTAACCGGCCCTAATAAAAAGTGAACAGCACTTTGATTATTCTAATGTACTATCAAATTCCAGTAAAAAATGCTACAAGATAGGTGAATTGGAGGATTAAACAAACATTCAAAACCACGTAAGGAAAGACTTTTCTTGACCTAGTGACCTTGGAGAATGGATCTTGAAAAGCTACTTCCATCAAAATAAGGATTGTTGTCACAAACATATCCCCTTCAGTGGAGGACTTTAAGGAATTTCCTGGCACCCAGCGTCCAAGGATGCTTCGAACTTTTGTTCTTCTAGCTGCTGTTTGTAGAGACCTTGTTTGAAATAATGTTTCTGGTTTCCTTGATACAACGACAATCCTACTATTTCTCTATAGTTAGGCTTTGTTAAAAAATAATATGAACTGGCTTTCAGCTCTGCCTGTGGATTTACTCCTAATGGAAGACCATTATATTAAGCTTACAATTTTGAACCAGCCAAATTTTTCAAAAGGGCTATTTTTTGTCTCAGTATCCAGAAACACACAAAAACAATTGAGGAATCTTTCTTTTCATAAACAACTTATCTGGTGAGTAACAATACCTGTGACTGCAGAAAAGCCAATATGTCTCTCACAACACTAATAACATGATGTTTGGAAGAGAAGCACCATGGCTGCTATTTACATGTGGAGAGATCTATTTGTGCACGCATCTTTCTATTCATTATAAGCACATTACAGTCTCCTGTTCACCCTAATTATTGTTTCAGAACCCAACAGTTATTGTTGAAATTTGTGAGTCTCATGAGTTAAATGGAAATAGATAATTCTTGAACAAATGGAAGATTTCAAGGCCTCTGACATTCAGAGGCCTTGATAATTTGGTTAAAGTCACTGGGTAGATTTTAGGCAGATGATATTTGCCCAGTGGCTCAGAGAGCTGGATTGCGTTGGGGGTAAAGGAAAGCAAGAGAAGGCTTTCTGTGATCTTGGAGCATGCTCAGGGGATTGTGTTTTGCAAAGCATCGGTAGGACGTCATCCTAGTTGGTAAAGGAATCATCACAAGAACATATTTGGATTAAATGCAGATCTTGAGCATCAAATAGGGTCAGGCTAACAACTTTTATGAGAACTTTTCCTTTGTTTGCTGACTCTTGAGATCATAGGTTCGTATGAGCAATGCTCACCAATTCTTTAAGTACCCATAGATAGTGCCTTGCTGATTTTGTAGGTGGTAAGAATAAAGAAGATTTTTAGGAAGGAAAAGCAATCTTCCTAAGCATCCTTAAAGGTGGCACACTTCTACCATTACCCTGAAATAGTCTAATCGTGTGGAAAGCTGAAAGAGAATGTTTGTTTTATGCATTGTTTTCCTGGATGATAACTGCCAAATGGAGGCACAGGCTCTGATAATGTCCATTTACTTGATTTCTTTCTATGTTCATTTCTTTTTCTTTTTGTGGAGATGGAGGTCTCACTATGTTGCTCAGGCTGGTCTCAAACTCCTGGGCTCAAGTGATCCTCCTGCCTTGGCCTTCCAAAGTGCTGGGATTACAGGCATGAAACACCGTGCTTGGCCTCTGTGTTCATTTTAATTCTGGCCTAATGGTCTGATTTGCTGCTATCCCTAAGGACATTTTTATAGAAATTTATGCTGTTGATTGTTGTAACACGCTACATCTAAAATTTAAAAACCAAACAATCTGGCTTCAAACCTGAAGTTAAGGCACAGGGAGGAGTCTGTGTATTCTAATCTTTTCTTCTGGCACGCTTTGTTCTTTTTCTGTGGAAGCTCAACAACAGATATGTGCAGAGCTTATTAGTTTGTTGTGTTTCAGCTCAAATCTTTCCCGGAATCATTAATCTTAAACTTGAACACAATAGATGCTTAAGGCTGTATGCTTCAACTGCCTTTGTCAAAATAGGCATTTGCATTATAATAGGAAAGTATATGAAATTGCCCTGTTTGTTAGACATTTCGCACAGTCTGATTTCTTTCCGGAAGTAGCACTGTCACTTCTGTTCGGAGCACGAATGTTTACTCTATTTATGTTTAAATAGCATTGCTTAGGCCTTGAGTATGTTGGCTTAGCAGGTAGAATGCTCCACTCCAAGTAACAGAATATCTCACTTAAATAGAATTAAATGATGTGGCTTGATTCTTTTTTCATGTAACAAGAAGTCCAGATGTTAGTGTGTTCAAGTTTGTTTTAGGCATTCAATAATAGTACATAAGACCCAATTTCCTTCCATCTGTAAACTCTGTCATCCTCGATATGTCAGTGATGTCATGTCTACATCTATGGACTCAAGATAGTTGTAAAAGATTGTAGGATCATGTCCTCATAAAATGCTTTTGAAGTCAGGAGAAAGGGCTGGGTTAAAAGTGATGGAGTGGAAACTTGCAGCAAAGAGTACTCCTCATATTGATTTCTTTTTATTCCTAGTTGAATAAAAGCAAGCAAAACAACTATCAGTCATTTTAGCCTATCTCTGGAATCTGGCCCTTCCTATACGGAGGAAGGGTAGAGGGCATAGCTGTGGGAGGGTGAGCCAATGCTGCCTCGCTCTCAGGCAGTTGCCCCACTATCTCTGGCACTATCCTTCCTCTTCTTGGTTTTTCCCCTAAGGAGACCCAGGCCACAAATCCCCGCCCACCATCTGGAAGAGAAAAGGCATGTCCCAGAAAAACTTTTGACCCACTTCCCATAGATAAAGCCAGACCATCCCTATGAAACTCATTCTCTCTGCTATGTTCAGTAATCTTAGAGAAGACATTTAGGTTTTTGTGTCTCCTAAAATGCTGTAACATTTGGCATTGTTGACTAATTGCTACCTTCTTCTTGAAAGGCAATTGACGAGAATTTTGGGGCAACATTTTCTTTTGGTTTTCTTCTGATTTCTTTTGTTATTTCTTCATAATTGCTCGTCAGCTTTTTCCTCCTATCTGTCTGGGGTTCACTGGGTTCCTGACATACCTCTTTTTGCATGCTACTCCTCTTCCTTGTGCAATCTTATGTGCTCCTTTGGTAGCAAGTATAGCCTAAATGAGTTGATGACTTCCAAGCCTGGATCTCCAGCTTGCATTTATTTATTGTGCTGCAGTTCCATACATCCAGTTATTACTGTGTAAACATTTTTATTCGCTGTCTCGTTGGTATTTGAACTCAGATATTACAGACTGAATTAAACTTTTTTCCTCTTTGCACTGTCCCCTCCCCTGGCTTGCTTCACTTCCTTCATTTCTGTGTCACTGAATGGCCCCTCAGATATACCCAGTGGTCCAAGTCCTCTTCCTCATCTCTTGAATCCAACCTCCCCCAAAATCCTGTTGACTGTGCCTCCTAGATATTTTTGTAATCAGTCTCCTTCTGTCCACTTCTACTGACACTGCCTGAGTTCAGTCACTTTTCTTGTTTTACCTTGATTATTCATTGCAGACCCTCATAACAGCTGTCAGCATCCCTCGTTTCTGACCCACAGCTTTCCTTTCTGTAACCCCAAATCAGGCTGATTGTACCTGAAAGTCACATCTGATTAAAAGGTTTCCCCTGTTTAAAATCCTTAGATAGCTTCACATAACCTTCAGGATAAAAATCCAGACTCATAACATGTCAACATGAGATCTTCAATGGACTTTAACATTTTTTGGTTCACAGACAGCTTTTTTTTTTTTTTTTAGTTCTTAGTTTTTTATTTTACTTTAAGTTCTAGGATACATGTGCAGAATGTGCAAGATTGTTACATAGGTATACATGTGCCATGGTAGTTTGCAGCACTTATCAACCCATCATCTAGGTTTTAAGCCCCACATGCATTAGGTATTTGACCTAATGCTCTCCCTCCCCTTTCCCCCAACTCCCCGACAGGCTCCAGTGTGTGATGTTCCCCTCCCTGTGTCCATGTGTTCTCATTGTTCAACTCCCACTTATGAGTGAGAATATGTAGTTTTTGGTTTTCTGTTCCTGTGTTAGTTTGCTGAGAATGATGGCTTCCAGCTTCGTCTATGTCCCTGCAAAGGACATGAACACATTCTTTTTTATGGCTGCATAGTATTCCACGGTGTATATGTGCCACATTTTCTTCATCCAGTCTATCACTGATAGGCATTTGGGTTGGTTCACGTCTTTGCTATTGTAAATAGTGCTGCAATACACACACGTGTGTGTGTGTCTTTATAGTAGAATAATTTATAATCCTTTGGGTATATACCCAGTAATGGGCTTTTTGGGTCAAATGGTATTTCTGGTTCTAGATCCTTGAGGAATCGCCATACTGTCTTCATTTATGAGGAAAGGTATGAAACCTTTCTGCCTGCATTAGTGTTAAATGCTGAGTTTCTCTTCACAGGCTTGTCTGCATTTTTTTTTTTGGCAAGAACTTTAAAAACATGGTCTAGTCCTTTGTAGCTGTAGTTTATAACATGTCTGATACATTACAGCCATTTAAAAAGTGATGAATTATTAATTGAAAATGTCTTTCTCTTTAAATGTGTGTGTCTATGGTCAATAGTGTAAGCAATCTGAATACGTATGTTACTTTAGGGAACATGTCTGTTTCCATATTTCAATGGTGCCCCATTTTTTTCTTTTATTTGGGATTCTCATTATCTTATTTTTCTCTTCAGTGGAATTATCTGACAATCTGACATGATTGTAGGCTGACTCCAGTCCTCAAAGTTTCTATTACAAAATCTATTCAGAACGGTGTAATAATTACTTGGTATTGGCAGAGTAAGTAGCCAGAAGAGGATCACTAATACTCTCAGTTCTTGATAATGTTCCATAAAAAGGGATAAGTTAACCTCCATCCCAATTCGATTTCTTTAAGATATTGAGGCATAGAGACACAGGATGTAGGTTGTGTCACTTCTCTTTTCTTTTTAACCATTTTCTTTATTAACATGTCTCCAGAAATCCTCTTTCTCTCTTGACAATGCATTCACTGATTACACATTTTACCCTCTGAAGCCAACTCCATGGTTTAAATCACTTTAGGCTATCAAGAAAATTACACAGACAAATTCAATATCAAGCTGAACTAGATACTTAAATGAAAATAATTGGAATGATATTCAGAAAACATCCTGTGTAAACAATCGAATGGCAAATATAGTTTTAAGAAAGATTGTAAATGCACTGCATTTAAATAATTACATGAAAATGTGCATTTGAACATGACGGAACAAAACATAAATGGATGTTGAATAAAAGCTCAAAAGCACAGGCAACAAAAGCAAAAATAGACAAATGGGATACATCACACTGAAAAGCTGCACAGCAAAGGAAACAATCAACAGAGTGAAGAGACAACCTACAGAATGGGAGAGAATATTTGTAAACTATGCAATTGACAAAGGGTTAATATCAGGACTATCTAAGGAACTCAAACAACCCAGTGCCAATACAAACAAATAATCCAATTTAAAAATGGGCAAATGACCAGAATAGACATTTCTTTAAAAGACATACAAATAGGCTGGGTGTGGTGGCTCACACCTGTAATCCCAGCACTTTGGGAGGCCAAGGCGGGTAGATCATGAGGTCAGGAGTTCGAGACCAGCCTGACCAATAGGGTGAAACCCCATCTCTACTAAAATTACAACAATTAGCCAGGCGTGGTGGTGTGCACCTGTAATCCCAGCTACTCAGGAGGCTGAGGCAGGAGAATCACTTGAACCGGGAGGCGAAGGTTGCGGTGAGCTGAGATTGCACCACTGCACTCCAGCCTGGGCAACAGAGTGAGACAACATCTCAGAAAAAAAAAAAAAAAAAGATGTACATACAAATAGCCAATATGAAAAAATGCTCAACATCACTAATCATTAGAGAAATGCAAATCAAAACCACAAGGAGGTATCACCTCACCCGTTAGAATAGTTATTACCAAAAAGACAAAAAAACAACAAATACTGGTGAGGTTGTGGCTAAGTGGGAACTCTAATGCACTGTTGGTAGGAGTGTAAATTAGTACAGCCACTGTGGAAACAGTATGGAAGTTTCTCAAAAAACTAAAAACAGAACCACCGTATGATCCAGCAACCCCATTACTGGGTTTGTATCCAATGACAATGAAATCAGTGGCCAGGTGTGGCGGCTTACACCTGTAATCCCAGCACTTTGGGAGGCTGAGGCAGGTGGACCACTTGAGGCTGGGAGTTCGAGACCAGCCTGGCCAACATGGTGAAACACTGTCGCTACTAAAAATACAAAAATTAGCCAGACATGGTAGCACATGCCTGTAATCCCAGTTACTTGGAAGGCCAAGGCAGGAGAATTGCTTGAACCCGGGAGGTGGATGCTGCAGTGAGCCGAAATCATGCCACTGCACTCAAGCCTGGGCAACAGAGCAAGACTCCATTTCAAAAAAGAAAAGAAAATGAAATCACCATGTTGACGAGATACTTGCTTGCACTCCTATGTTTATTGCAGCACTATTCACAATAGCCAAGATATGAAACCAACCTAAATGTCCATCTACAGATGAATGGATGAAGGAAATGTCATATATATGTCACATTTAATAGTAGTATTCTATTACATACATGTGTGTATGTACATATACATATATGTATTAGACATGTATATAATGGACATACAGATACGTCTATTACATATGTAATATTACATATTTGTACCCCAGGAACCTGGGGTACAAAATGATTGAGTGACTTGCCAAGATTTACACGGCTGGTAAATTGCAGAACACATATATGTATATACACACACATATATGTAATAGACATATATAATAAGTAATTGGATTACAAGATTACATATTATATATATTACATATGTATATATATACATATATGTGTGTATACATATATGTGTGTGTATATATGTATACATATATGTATACACACATATGTAATAGAATACCATTCAGCCATAAAGCAGGATAAGATCCTGCCTGTCATTTGCAGCAACATGGATGAACCAGAAAGATATTATGTTAAGTGAAATAAGCCAGTCACAATAAAACAACCTCCACATGGTCTCACTCATATGTGGAATCTAAAAGAGTTGATTTCATAGAAGTAGAGAGTAGAATGGTTATCAAAGACTGAGAAGGGATGGGGAAACAGGACAGGACCTGGAGAGGTTGGTCAACAGATGCAAAGTTAGGAAGAATAAGTTCTAGTGTTTTATTACACAGTACGGTGACTATAGCAAATAACAATGTGGTGTATATTTCAAGATAGCAAGAAGAGATTTTGTGTGTTACCACCATAAAGAAATAAATGATCAGTGTTTACAGTATAGATATGATAACTACCCTGATTTGATCATCATACAATGTATACAAGCATTGAAACATCACATTGTACCCTATAAATGCACAATTATTACGTATCAATAAAAATAATTAAAAAATAGATATTCACAAGTGAAAGGCAGCTGTGGAGGCCTTTTCTAATTACAGAAAATTGAGCCTTTAAAAAAAATCTGGCTTGCACATGTAACAGCCATAATTTCTTCAGAATGCTTACCGTGCATGTTGATTTAATCTAATAGGATAGTCATACTTCTTCTGTATATGGTAGAGTGACCTGGTTTTAAAAACTGCCGCATGAATGGCTAGAGTGAAATTATGAAGAGCATGCATTCTAGTGCTTGAGTGCCTGGCTCCAAATTCCAGTTCTGCAATTTACCAGCCGTGTAAATCTTGGCAAGTCATTCAATCATTTTGTACTCCAGCTTCCTATTATAAAAGCTGGGAATAATAATAGTACTTGAAAGGGGTAACATGAGAATTCAATGAGTCTATTTGTCATGTGCTCAGAACCACATCTGGTACTTTGTACATAAGGTCTAAAAGGCGGGAGGGGGGCCATTATTGTCAAGGACACCCAGTCTTCATTGAGCCCATTAAAGATGCCAGCACAGTGTGTCTACCTTGTATGTGTAGTATCATTTAATCCTAAAATATCTTTTTAAAGTGGGTTTTTAAAAATTATTATACTTTAAGTTCTAGGGTACATGTGCACAACGTGCAGATTTGTTACATATGTATACATGTGCCATGTTGGTGTGCTGCATCCATTAACTCGTCATTTACATTAGGTATATCTCCTAATGCTATCTCTCTCCACTACCCCCTACCCACAATAGGACCCGGTGTGTGATGCTCCCCTTCCTGTGTCCAAGTGATCTCATTGTTCAATTCCCACCTATGAGTGAGAACATGTGGTATTTGGTTTTCTGTTCTTGCGATAGTTTGCTGAGAATGATGGTTTCCAGTTGCATCCATGTCCCTACAAAGGACACGAACTCATCCTTTTTTATGGCTGCATAGTATTCCATGGTGTATATGTGCCACATTTTCTTAATCCAGTCTGTCACTGATAGACATTTGGATTGATTCCAAGTCTTTGCTATTGTGAATAGTGCCGCAATAAACATACGTGTCCATGTGTCTTTATAGCAGCATGACTTATCATCCTTTGGGTATATCCCCAGTAATGGGATGGCTGGGTCAAATGGTATTTCTAGTTCTAGATCCTTGAGGAATTGCCACACTGTTTTCCACAATGGTTGAAGTAGTTTACAATCCCACCAACAGTGTAAAAGTGTTCTTATTTCTCCACATCCTCTCCAGCACCTGTTGTTTCCTGATTTTTAAATGATTGCCATTCTAACTGGTGTGAGATGATATCTCATTTTGATTTGCATTTCTCTGATGGTGAGTGATGATGAGCATTTTTTCATGTGTCTGTTGGCTGTATGAATGGCATCATGCTACCTGACTTCAAACTATACTACAAGGCTACAGTAACTGAAACAGCATGGTACTGGTACCACAACAGAGATATAGACCAATGGAACAGAACAGAGCCCTCAGAAATAATACCACACATCTACAGCCATCTGATCTTTGACAAACCTGACAAAAACAAGAAATGGGGAAAGGATTCCCTATTTAATAAATGGTGCTGGGAAAATTGGCTAGCCACAAGTAGAAAGCTGAAACTGGATCCTTTCCTTACTCCTTATACGAAAATTAATTCAAGATGGATTAAAAACTTAAATGTTAGACCTAAAACCATAAAAACCCTAGAAGAAAACCTAGGTAATACCATTCAGGACATAGGCATGGGCAAGGGCTTCATGTCTAAAACACCAAAAGCAATGGCAACAAAAGCCAAAATTGACAAATGGGATCTAATTAAACTAAAGACCTTCTGCACAGCAAAAGAAACTACCATCAGAGTGAATAGGCAACCTACAGAATGGGAGAAAAGTTTTGCAATCTACTCATCTGACAAAGGGCTAATATCCAGAACCTATAAAGAACTCAATCACATTTACAAGAAAAAAACAAACAACCCCATCAAAAAGTGGGCAAAGGATATGAAGAGACACTTCTCTAAAGTGGGTTTTTTAAACCTGCATTTTACAAATGAGGAAACTGAGGCTTAGTGGTTAAACACTTGCCCCAGCTTAGTAAATGACCACGCTGGGATCCAATTCACTGTCCTACTATAATAGGGCTCTAAGGAATTTGCTTAAGAAAGTGCCTTATTTTAACACCTGATATTAAATTTAAAAGATAAAGTTATCCAGATTATCATAAAGATGTCTTTTCAGAAATCATGGTAAGATGATAAGAGAAGGTATTTATTTTTACTCAGGTATATTTCTTGTGTTGTTATCTACCCTAGTTTATTAAACCCTAGATATGACAAAAAACATGCATGTAAAATCTAATTAGAAAGTTCCCCCTGACTTTGAAACCAGCACATACACAGTTTTCTGAGTCCAATAAAAGAAAATACGAGGGCTTATTGTGAGGGAACTACCAGTGAAATGACCTTCGATAGGTGCTATGGTATAGAAAAAAATGTATCAGTAATTATTCTGAATTTAAGATAATAGAAAACAGTGAAAGATAAGTGATTTAAACCTTAGTCTCTTCCATGAATATTAAATATCACTATACTATTTGTGTCATATTTTAACATATATGAAAAATCATGCATAATGATATATCTCTAATTGGAGCTAACAATTCCTCATGATATGCACTCCCCTAGTACTTTGTAAGTCATGTTCATAGCATCGATAGTCTTTATTCATATGTGTATATATCCCACAGTGTGTGAGGTCCTACTATATGTGGGACCCTGTGCTATGTGGGCTGAGAAGACCATGATGAGTAAAATAGACTGCTATGACTCTTGCCAACACACAGCATATAGTGTAATGAGGAAGAAATAATTAAAAGAGTGAAATAGCACATCTTCACTCTAAATCATCTGCTTTTCAGTTAATGGTGACTTTATTCCCCCATAAGAATGTGTGAATATTTATTTTATATTTGTTCACCTAAGGAGGCTACTTGAATTGTTTTGTTAAAATTAAGGCCTATCTGTTTTAAAGGTAAATTTAATTTTTCCCAAAAGAAAAAAAAATAACTTTCTACCTGCGATATGTAATGTTTCCAAACTGTGCTCCTAGATTTAGGTCTTGCAAGGGTTACCCCATTTCACAGTGACACTGACTTGGTTTCCTTTCTAATATTATCTTCTTTGATAGAAATTTTATGATTTTCAAGTCTCTCGAGGTACTCCCTTTCTTTTTAAGATCTTGTATTTTCTTATTCTAAAAATATTTCTATTTAGACTGCATCACCCTTCTCATCAGTTTTGTTTTTGCTTAAAGCACCATTATGCTTAGCCATTTATTTACCCAAGCCAGCTTATGGCTCCAAGGGAAGGGCGGCCGTAGTGTTGAGTACTGACTCTCTCTGAGCACCCGGAGAATTAAGAGCATGCTTCCCTCTTAATGAGGAGGAAGAGGAGACTAGAGTTAGCTGAGTGGTGGAGCGGTGGTGGAGACGGGGGACAGCAGGTGGAAAGGGAGAATGCAAGCAGGTAGCAGGTAAACTTCTTGGGGAGTAGCACTGAGTGTTTCAGGCTTCTCCTGATGACAAACAGCAGTGGCCATGAAGCTGTGAGAATGGCTGAGTCCTATTTCTTGGATATGAAGCAGATGCAGGAATGCCATGGAGCATTCTTTATCTCTACAGTATTAGAAATACATATTTGTAATTGGAGCAAAAAAAGCACATTTACCAAAGGTAATTATATTGCTGCCCGACAAAATGAAGGATTCTTAGTGTTTTTTATGAGTCAGTACTTAGATCAAATGTCTTGAGCCTGTGCAATTATCAAAAATTTAGTACATGTCATACCACTTCCTGAAGAGGCAGATTGCCATATAACAAAAGAGCCATTCAATAATGGTTGCTCTCTTTACATTGTTTATCAGATCGGTTATGGCGCCTCAATATATTGAGTGTAACTAGCTCCGTTTATTCCTCTTCCCCCAAGCTAGAAGTATCACCTTCAGCAACATTTCTACAGGATATTTGACCAGGGGACACTGTTGTACATTATAATGAACCAAGGGAACACCAATGGGAGCTGCTGAGCTGTAATACATACTTGCAATGAGGCTGTCGAAGAAATATCCAATATTGGAAATACATATTGTGATTGGAGCAAAAAAAGCACAACATTTACCAAAGGTAATTATATTGCTGCCTGCCAAAACGAAAGATTCTTAGTAAGTGTTTTTGATGAGTTAATACTCAGGTCAAATGTCTTGAGCTGTGCAATTATCAAAAATTTAGTTACATGTCATACCACTTCCTGAAGAGGCAGATTGTCATATAACAAAATAACCATTTAATAATTATATACTTACATATACATACACATGAATTGTATGTGTTTAAATATTTATACATTGGTAGCATTTATTTTTTTTTTACAAGCAATTCCTATTCGCATCTCATAGAATACCAGCTTCTCAGGAAACACATCTTCATCCATGCTGATGCTAAGAAATAGGCAACTGTGTTTATGCTGCTTTCTTGTCTCTATGATATTAGCTAAACTTATAGTTGAATAAAATTACATGTTGGGGTGTGAATTGGGAAAATTACTTGGTTAAGATGGCCTGAGTTCTAGGCATGGCTCTGCCAGAGGTCAGTGAGAAATTCTATAGGCTATGTCAATGTACTTGCCTGTCCTCCTGACTTTCCTTTTTGGCATAAATTTCCCTAGCAGTGTTCCTTGCTCAAAGGAGCAATCCCAGGCTGTTCTTTGCCCAGGGATGTCTTCCCAAGATAACCAGAAATGGCTTCATGACCTAAGGGTGGACAGCAGTGTTCTATTGTACCCACAACATCATGGTCTCACATGGAAGAGATGAGGCCTGTCATCAATCCATCAGATTACACTTTTGATACTGCAAACTGGAATTACATAAAGGTTTCTTTTTGGAGTAGGGCCAAAAGAAACAAATATGCAGAATGTAGGTAAGTATATCTTAAGTAGGATAGAATTTGTCTTGAGTGATTTTTACTGGCTCCCTTTTGGGAATCTTACCTGAGTCTATTTTTTTAAATAATCAAATAAAATAGTTCCTACCTTTCTTCTTTATTGCTGTGTGAATTTTTTAAAAATACTTTTTCTTTTTTTTAAGTTATACTTTAAGTTCTAGGGTACATGTGCACAACGTGCAGGTTTGTTACATATATATACATGTGCCATGTTGGTGTGCTGCACCCATTAACTCATCATTTACATTAATAGCTGCATGTTTGTCTCGGATATTTTGTATGTTGTAATTATTTTAAGGGAGACAATTTGCACCCCTACTATAAAATTATTGGGTTAAAAAAGCCACCATAAAACTGGAAACTTTAAATTGTCCTGTCTTTGTTTTCTAAAAAATGGAAACCAATAGTCTATAAATGTACATTGTGGTTATTATTCTTTTATAGTTTTCCACTAACTCTTCTTATTGATTCAAAAATATTTCAAGAAGTTATTTTTTAGAGCTACTTTTTGGAGTGATCACCAAAGAAATTGAAGAGATCATCTCTCAGCCATCAACACCCTACTGGCCCTGAATAGGTCTCCTTGCCCTTATGTAATTCCCTTGAGGGAGGGAACCTGGAGGAGGATGAGAAGAAAAACAATCAAAGAAACAAATCAAGCATGCATTTGAAAGAAAAGCTTTCTGTCAGCTTTCTTCTTATTTTTCTTCTTCTTTTTTTTTCAAACACAGGAGTGATTGAGTCACAGCCTGCCCTAATGGTTTTTTATTGAGTTTCTAACTGCCAAGTCATGTCTGAGCTGCCAATTTAAGTTTCAAACTTTTAGAAGAAGAACTGTTCCATATCAAGCCATTGATTCCTATTCAATTTTGCAAAATAAAGAGATCACTTAAAGAACTCTGGGGAAGAGGATATTTGAGTTTTAGGGCCCAAACCCCTTGGCTTAACTTTCTACCATGTTGTCCATTAAAATAACTGAAGAGGGGGAGATTTTTCAATGTAGCACCAAAACCTTATATTAAGAATTGAGCAGATATGGGGTTCAGATAGGAGTTTTTATGGACAACAATACAGGAAACAGGATTAAGAAATAGCATTGGCCTATTTCCTTATGCTACAGTTCTGGGTCTGAAGTGGTACAGCTTTGATGTTCTGTTTGTCGTTCTGTGCTGTGGCACTTTAGAAGTAAGAAAAAGCATTGATGTATTATGGCAGTGATTCTTAAACCTTTATATGCGTCTGAATCACCTGAAGGGCTTGTTAAAACACGATTGTTGGGTCCTACTCCCAGAGTTTCTAATGCAGTGGGGTGGGACCTGAGAATTGGCATCTAACAAGTTCTCAAATAATTTTGTTGATACTGGTTTGGGGACCAAGTTTTGAGAACTCCTTTATTACAAGGTCTCTCTTCTCCATGGCAGCTGAGAGGAAATTAAGGGTGTTATTCTGAATTACCTAAAATTAGGAAGTTAACTGTGGTTAGTGGTTCTCAGTCTTGGGTATTTTTTATGAACCACTTGAGGAGCATTGTAAAAAATATTGATGTCGATATCTTTGAGACAGAAGTAGGATGTTGATAATTTTTGAAAGATTCCCTAGGTGTTTCCAATATGCACACAGAGTTGAGAGCTCTTTGTCATTTCCTAATTAGATATCAAGGATTTTCACCTACTCCAAATGAACAGTGTTGGTAGTACCTGGGCAACCTCTGAGAGGCAGAAGAGGAGAATTAGTGACAAATCCTCTCACAGTAACTTCTAATGCAAGGCTTAGAGTAGGTATAACTTGATAAATCACGAGTCTCTAACACACACAAACCAATGAAAGATTTTTTTCAACATATGAAACTTTCATGGAGTCGTTTCCTATTCAGAGTGAAAATATGGGGTCATACACCTAAAAGGAAGCCAAATTTCTCTAAGGCCTTCTGTTTTTTGGGGGGGAATATGGTAGGCATTCTACCTTATAGCATATCCTCCAGCATGTGAACTGAGAGGTTGACTTATCCACAAGGAGAGAAACTGGAGAACTCTTGCTATATTCTAATACTAAGCTTGGCCAAATTGCATTCTGCTCAAGAACGAGTAAACTGAGAAAATTGGATCAAAGCTCATAAAACAGTCTGCAGCCCAAGAGAAGAACATTTCTCTAAGTGTTCAACAGAGCATCTTTCCTGCCAAATAGAATTACTAAATGACAAGGAAAGAAAAACTATTTAAAATACCTGCCTGATGGCCTAATTTGTTTCATGAAAACATTATTTGTAACAATAAATAGGTCAAGATAAGTAGAGACTAGCTTGTGATAAGAAGAAAATGGAAGGAATCAATAATAGAAGCAATAATAGAAAAGACATATTGCAGGAAATTGAATTATTTACACAATATCTGTATTTTAATAAATTAGCACTAGAAGAATAATAAAAATAAGTTAGTTTAAGCTTTGTGCAGTGGCACTATTGTAGCTACTGAGGTTCCTCCAGGGTGCGATTATTGCTAATTAAAAACATTTCCCAATACCCTGGTGTGATGACTTGCATTAGAGTGGGCATAGGCAATTTTTGACAGTCTCTACAGAGACAGAATTTAAAAAAGAAAAAAGAGGATTCATTTTTAACCATAATGTCCAAATATTGTATTTGATGTATCTTGCACTCTGCCACTTGTCTTCGAGTGCCAAGCTTGGGTGCTTGGGACCACAAGGGAAATGCTGTGGTTAGGAAACACTTGATTATTAACCAGGTCACCTGTCTCAAGTCCCTGCTTGAGTTTCTGCTTTGTTGGCAAGAGGGAAATCTCCAGATTTTTTTTTTTTTTGGCCTTATTCCTGGGAAATCTCGACACAGAGTCCATTCAAATCTGCCAGCTACTTGCTGTGAACCCTAACCCCTAATCCAGTCCCTCTTAGCTTTGAGGGATCCCACAAAAAGCAAGAGAAATAGAAGTTTCCAAAATGAACCAGTCAAATTAATAATTACCACAAATAATTCCAAAGTGGAGAGAAATGTTTACTTGAGTGAGTCAATGGTTTTCCTCTCTGTCCCACGAAAGAGAAGGTGCCCATACTACACTGCTGGGATAGGGGAGCCACCAAAGCAAAGAGCCCTGGAGTCTTACTGCCAGTGAATTACACATGTGCAGATCTGTGACCTCTTCTCCTTATGATTGGTGGGGTGGAGGTGGGACCCCAGCAGCCCTATTTCAACAGGAAGCAGGTAGGCACCGATCTTCCTAAGAACCATTAGAATGTCACCCCCAACTGATAATATAGGCAGATTTCCATGGTGGTTTAAGCACTTGAAGGGTAAGTACATATTAAAATGTGCCCCCACAAGATACAGGCCTTTGGAAGCGCTCTGTGTGGATGTACCCTCGCTTTCTAACATCAACTCCTAATTTTCTCTCCTTTTCCTACTCTGCCTTAGAAGTACCAATTCCCATTTCCTGGAATACTCATCTACATAAGAGATGGAGATTCTGGCTATCTTTTTTTTCCCTGTGCCCTGCAAACTCTATCATCTTTGGCTTAGAAAGAATGTTATGGCAGACTTTCTTTGGACCATGCTTCTACTGGTTGTCAAATCAGAGGGCTCTTGTATCACCAGGTGGAAGAATATAGCACCAGTTCCATTCAATTTCCTCTCCCAGGGATGGCATCAGACACTTTTCCCTTTGATTAGGGCAAACACAGCTTATCAACTTGAATATATTAAGTTTCTTTGGTTTAAAGCAAGTGACACTAATCAGGCTTGGAAGAGATAGAAACTGGGCAGCTCTAAGTCACCTTTTGGAAAGAAACTTCTAGATTGTCTCACCTAGATACTTTCACAGAATAAATGATTTCTAACCATTTTCCCTCACTGTTGTGTCACCGCTCGGAGGGTTGAAACCACCTTTGCAAAAACTGTAACAGGCAATTATTACAGTGAATGAGATCTGACCTGACTCCATCTTGCTGCTAACCTTCATGCTGTCCTTTTTCATTTCTGGGTGGAGGCCGAACTAACTCTGGGATGAACTTAGTTTATGGTTTAGCTTTGAAACAAAGATGGTAACAGTCCTTTCCCAAAACAAACCCCCTTCCTACCTGGGGACTACACTGCCTTTGCAGGACTAACAAATTAGCCACAAGATTAGAAATACGGTTTAGGAGTCATGCAGCTGGAGGTTGCAAGATTCTAAACCTCCTCAAATTGCTCCTGGGGATAACATCACTATTGTAAACCCTAATACCAGCACTTGAGACATTTTGCAGACCCTGCTTTTGATGGATCAGTTGGTATCACCTAAATTGATAAACTGGCCCCACCCCACCACCCCCAACCCAGGAAATGACTTTGCAAGAGGACAGCTTCAACTCCCTGTGATTTCATCTCTGACATGACTAATCAGAACTCCCAACTCACTGACCCCCTACCCACCAAATTATCCTTAAAAACTCAGATCCCCGAATGCTCAGGAAGACTGATTTGAGTAATAATAATACTCGGTTCTCCTGCACAGACAGCTCTGCATGAATTACCCTTTCTCTATTGCAATTCTCTGGTCTTGATAAACCAGCTCTGTCTAGGCAACGGGCAAAACAAACCCATTGGATGGTTATAGGATCCACACCTAGGGTAAGAAAGAGTGATCGATTGGCTGAACTTGGATCGTGTGGCTACCGTCAATCTAGGCAGCAAGAGAAAGGATATTGTAGAAAGAGCTCTAAGATCACTTTAGTCTTATAGTGGTAGCTCAAGCCTCTTTGAATATAGAATTTTATCAAGCTTCTGCATGATGAAAAGACTTCAGTCTTCATATAGAAAAATGAAGGGCCTTTGGGAAAGAGTAATGGATGCAGTGTAGCCCTAAATTGTTCTGTACAAGAACAACTACTTTTATTCCAAAGAGAGCACAGCTTATGTTCATCTGAAAATTGTGTATTGATTGTATTGCATAATATTGATTCTACTTCTTATAAAACATAACTCTTTTTTTATTGTGCTAAAGAAGCTTTCTCCTTCTTCTTGGCTCCTCTTTTATCACAAAGAGCCTCTTTTCGACCCTTTTATTATCATCTCAGATCTCTTGCAAAATTTCTCAGCTCCTAATCCTTTGATGTTCTCACAGGGAGAGAATATAGGAAAAGGACAAGAGTTTCAGTGACCTCCTTTGTCCTCAGAGTGAGGTGATGCTCTGTTTAAGGACTGAACTATTCATGTCAATGGTGTCCTTTTATTGCTTATATGGATGTATGGATTCATTTCTCAACCATCTCAAAGGTTTTCTCTCCTGTGACCTCCAGTAGCCCTCGATCTATACTTGTGGTCTTTCCCACCCATCTTCAGACTACTTTATTCTCTGAATTGTTAATACTTTAGAACCACAGCCAGTCTGATGACAAAGGGCTTTTAAAAAAATGATCCACCTTCCGTGAGACCACATATCATGAATTTAAGTATAAAGAGTAAGCATATAATTTATTGCCCAACTCAGAACACTTGTAAAAGTAAAAGGAAACAATAGAAATCACATTATGTCATTGGCTTTAAACTAGGATTTCTCACAAAATGTTGAATTATTTTTGACTTGTGGATATATACCTTACAAGGTTAAGAAAATTTGATATATCTTTCATGAAACCATAGGTTCTCTCAATTTCTCCTGCACATTGAACCTTGCCATATCTGATTGTATTCCTCTATTTTTAGTTGCTTTCTACTTCTTGAATCTGGTTTAGATATACATATATTTCAAGCTTGTTTTTTTTTTCAGCTTTATCCCTCTATCCCACCCTTCCACATCTGTACTTCCCCATCATTTTAATCCTTCACCTACAAGAGGGTAGATGGAAAGGCGCATTGAAATGTACATGAAAAGGCCGGGCGCAGTGGCTTAAGCCTGTAATCCCAGCACTTTGGGAGGCCGAGTCGGGTGGATCACGAGGTCAGGAGATCGAGACCATCCTGGCTAATACGGTAAAACCCCATCTCTACTAAAAAATACAAAAAAAAAAAAAAAAAAAAACTAGCCGGGCGTGGTGGTGGGCGCCTGTAGTCCCAGCTACTCGGGAGGCTGAGGCAGGAGAATGGCGTGAACCCGGGAGGCGGAGCTTGCAGTGAGCCGAGATCACGCCACTGCACTCCAGCCTGGGCGACTGAGTGAGACTCTGTCTCAAAAAAAAAAAAAAAAAAAAAAAAAAAGAAATGTACATGAAAAGACATGGGCTGGGCATGGTGGCTCGCACCTGTAATCCATAAACTTTGGTAGGCTACAGTGGGAGAATCATTTGAGGCCAGGAATTCAAGATCAGCCTGGAAAACAGTGAGACTCTGTCTCTCAAAAAAAATTAAAAATTAGCTCTGTATGTCAATATTCACTTGTAGTCTTAGGGTCTTGCGGTTAGGGGAGTGATGAGGTGGGAGAATCACCTGGGCCCAGGAGTTCAAGGCTGTAGTGAGCTACAATGGCACTATTCACTCCACCTTGGGTGAGAGAGTGAGACCTAGTCTTAAAAAAGAAGACACAGATGTATTTAACGGTGAATTTGAGTTGTTCAACCTCATTGGCCTCAATTTCTTCATTCGTTAAAGGAGATGACAGTAGTTGCTTAGCCCACCTAGCTATTTAAAATAACAACACACTGCAAAAAAATCATAATCATCATACGCTTCATATTATGGTCATAGCATATCTCATAATAACTCATGTTTGTTGAACATTTAAAATGTTCCAGGGCAGATCTGGTATTTAACCATATGTTAGAGTATAAAACTCATCTACTGATTGGTAGGTAGCCACTGTCCTCTACTTACGTGGCCATCCTTATTCCTTCTCCAGGGACAAGGGGGAAGGGATTCTAGACCTCCTCTCTAGTCCAGCAACAAAAGAAGTAATGCCTGGCACCTTAGCAGATCCCTAGCACCCATTCCAATACTACTTCCAGATTGGTTATTGCCAGACAAATCAGTGCCCTCAAAGTCTTGAATTTTTGGCCTCTTTTTTTCGGGGGCGGGGGGGAATTTCCTCTTCCTCTTCTCTTAGAGGGTCGGCCTATATCTTGAATGTGCATTTGGTCTGTCCTTGAAGAGGCCCACTGGGCACTGTGTAGGGACCCTTCTACCTGCCAAACCACCAGGTGGGCCAATGGGGCTCTTGAATGTGGCCCCCACCCTTGAGGGTCCCTAGGCCATGGTAGTAGGTCCGGCACCCAGTAGGCAAACATCTGGCGCCTACCTGGCTCTCTGAGGTTGTGGCTGTCTGCTGCTGGCCAGTACTCTCCCTCTTAAGGCTGTCTGTGGGAACTTCATCCATCATTGGATTTAGTCTGTAGGATCCTGGAGGAGGCACCTAGTGAGCTGGCGAGGAGGCCAAATGGAGTCTTTCTCAGACAGGGACAAGGTGCTGCTGGCTCTGCTGACATAGTAGGCATCCCTGCGGCAGGAGTGTCTTCGTCCATTTGTTCTGCTGTAATAAAATACAATCATGAGATGTATAATGTTTTGGTCAACAGTGGACTGCATATGTGACTGTAATCCTATAAGATTATAATGGAACTGAAAAATTCCCATCACGTAGCAATGTCATAGCCGTCATAATGTCATAGTGCATTACTTTATGTTTTAAAAAATAAATTCAGTGTAGCCTAAGTGTAGAGTGTTTACAAAGTCTACAGTGGTATGCAGTAATGTCCTAGGCCTTCACCTTTGCTCACCACTCACTCACTGACTCACCCAGAGCAACTTTCAGGCCTGCAAGCTCCATTCGTGGTAAGTGCCCTGTATAGGTGTACTATTTTTTTCTCTTTAATACCTCAGTTTTACTGTATCTTTTCTGTGTTTAGATACACAAATACTTACCACTGTGGTACAGTTGTCTACGGTACTCAGTATAATAAGGTACCGTCCAGGTTTATAGCCCAGGAGGAATAGGCTTCGCTGTCTAGCCCAGGTGTGCAGTAGGTTACAGCATTTAGGTTTGTGTAAGTGCACGCTGTGATGTTCACACAACAAGGAAATCACCTAACAACCCATTTCTCAGAATGTATCCCCACATTGTCTTTTTTTTTTTTTTTTCAGACAGAGTCTCACTCTGTTGCCCAGGCTGGAGTGCAGTGGTGCGATCTTGGCTCACTACAACCTCTGCCTCCCATGTTCAAGCGGTTCTGCTGCCTCAGCCTCCTGAGTAGCTGGCATGTGCTGCCAGCCTGGCCAATTGTATTTTTGTATTTTTAGTAGAGACGGGGTTTCGCCATGTTGGCCAGGCTTGTCTTGAACTCCCGACCTCAGGTGACCCACCTGCCTTGGCCTCCCAAAGTGATGGGCTATCCCCACAGGCATGAACCGCCGCATCCAGCCATCCCTACATTGTTAAGTGACACGTGATTGTACCTTAGACAGGTAATTTATGAAGAGCACAGTTTTATTTTTCACAGTTCTAGACACTGAGAAGTTCGAGATCAAGGTGTCTGCAGGTGTGGTTGTCTGGGGAGGGCTGCTCTCTGCTTTTGAGACTGTTCCTTGTGGCTGCATGCTATCCCCTTTTTCATCCTTTCCTTAGAGGGATGAATGCTGTGTCCTTTCATGTGGCAGAAGTCAGAGGACAAGAGCGTCAAACACTGTGTGAAGCCCCTTGTAACAGGGCCTTCATCCTGTTCATGAGAGGAGTTCTCACAGCCTAATCACCTCAAATAAAGGCTCCCCTTCTTAATACTATCACATTGGCCATTAAGTGTCAACAGTTTTGGAGGGAACACATTTAAACCATAGTGAGGAGGGAGGACAGGGGTAAGTGTGGCCTGTGGGACAACTTAGGGCTGAAAAATAGCCAGGATATGGGGAGCCTTTCCACCATCTTTTGAAGTGTGATTCCATTCCGTGGCACAAGTCCTTTAAAACGCACTGAATGCCTGCTTATACCAACATTCAATATTGATGTTATTAGTAAGTTATCAATAGTAAATTATCAACTATATAATTCCCAAACAAATTTCTGTTATATAAAGTGAAGTAATTATTTGTGAGATCATTTCCAATAGTAAGCATTATCAGCTCATAAAGCAACCCTTTAGCCCTTTAACTTAGTGTTTAAAGAAACTGATTTTTATGCAACAGAGGAGTTATTAATAAGATTTTAACATACCTGTTATAGTTAGAGCAGTCTCTGGAATATCTCAAGGATGTTAGCATAATTGAAGCGCTGATTTTTTTTTTCATGTCCCTAATTTATTCTTTAGGGGAAACAGGGACTTCAGAACGTTAGGATAGGTATTCTACTAAAAGCATGATTATTGATCACTGTCGCTGAAAATGCACTGTGTTATTAGTAGAAATGCACCTGATTGTGATCTGTTTCTAGTGCTTTCACAACCACTCACTAGTTAGTAACTAGTAAAGTGTGTGACTAGAAAGCAGTGATACTAATATCTTCTCTGCCAGTAAAAAATATTAGAATCTCTCTAAACTCTTTTAGTTCCAACATGTATGATTAGATCACATTGTTGTAACTGGAAAGAAAGTTTTAAATACTAGTGAAGTTTTGACTTAAACTTCTCTACTTGATATTGCTTTTGGTCAACAAGGTGTATAGCAGGCTGTTATCTCTGAGACAGACGAAACAATCACCAGTATAATATGAACTCTAAAAGAAGGAAAATGAATATATTCACCAAAGAAATGTTATCTCAATTTTAAAAATTTTCTTTACGTTGAAAAATTTTTGACACAGCTGAGAACCAAAGTCGCTGTGACCTATTTTACACAGAACCATTGCAGTGCTAAAACTTGTTATTATTCCCATAAATTAAATGGCAATGTGTTGTCTGTTAGGTTAAATGTTATGTGCACTTGCATTGTGACTATTCCATGTGATTTTCCTTGCAGCAAATAAATGTAATAGTCACATACTTGCTTATAAATTTTTCTTACTACGACTAATAAAAATTTGGATGTCCAATTGTGAGTGAATTAACATATATATATATATTTTTTCCCTTGGTTATTTCAACATATATCACACTCTGAATTAACCACTAAAAAATACTTTACCATATAAAATGCAGTACTTACAAAAAGGTAGTACAAGTTGACATGTGCTACCTTCATCAGTCCAAATTTCAAATGGCTGGATATCTACATGCAAAGTAATGAATTTGAACCCTTACTTATATCATTTTCAGAAATTAACTGAGATTGGCTTACAGATCTAAATAATGGAGGTAAAACTCTTAGAAGAAAACAAATAGGAATAAATCACCGTGACCTTGGATTTAGCAGTGGTTTCTTGGGTATGACACCAAAAACATAAGCAACAAAAGAAAAAAAATAGATAAATTGGACTCCGAGTATGACATTTTTGAATCAAAGGACACTACCAAGGAAGTAAAAAAGAATTGGAGAAAATCTTTGCAAGTCGTTTAGCTGATAAGGGTCTAGTATTCAGACCACATAAAGAGTTCCTAGAACTCAATAACAAAGAGAAAATCGAATGCAATAATGGGCTAAGGATTTGAGTACACATTTTCCCAAAGAATATTTACAAATGACCAGGAAACCCATGAAAATACACAAAACATCATTAGTCATTAGGGAAATACAAATCAAAACCACAATGAGATACCTTTTCATACCCACAAGGATGGCTATAATCAGAAAAGGAAAATAAGCATTGGTGAGGACACGGAGTGACTAGAACCCTTGACCATTTCCGGCAGGACTGTAAAATGTGCAGCCACTGTGGGAAACAGTTTGTTGGTTCCTCAAAAAGCTAAACATAGAGTTACTATATAACCCAGCAATTCCACTTCTGGGAATATACCTGAAAGATTGAAAACAGGAGCTAAAAAAATAACTTGTACATGAATGTTCATAGCAATATTGTTCATAATGGCCAAAAGGTGAAAACAGTACAGATATTCATCAACTGATTAAGAGGTAAACAAAATGTGTTCTATCCATAGAATGAAATATTCTTCAGCCATAAAGGAATGAAGTACTGATATACATTACAGCATGAATGAGCTTCGATAGTAATGAACTAAAGAAAACAGCCAGACACAAAAAGCCATATATTGTATGTTTCTATTTATATGAAATATCCAGAACAGGCAAATTCATAATGATATAAAGTAGATTACTGATTGCCAGGGGCTGAGTGTGAGGCTGGAGGGATTGGTGAGTGATTGCTTAATGGGTATAAAGTTTCCTTTTGGAGTGATAAAAATGTTCTGGAAATAAAATAGTGGTGATGGTTACAAAACACTGTGAATATATTGTGTGCCACTGAATTATGTAAACTTTAAGATGATTAAAACAGTGATTTTATGTTTTGTGAATTTCATCGCAAAAAAAAAAAGAAGAAATGAAAGGACTGTTTTAAAAAATAAAGTCTATTTTAAAAGGTTGAGCTGGTCAAGTTAAAAGTTTGCAATTTGAGTTGCAGCTTTAAGTGACCTATGACTTGATTTTTGTGAAAAATTTATCCACAAGTCTCATCTATCCAATTTCTTCTTATTTGGTGTTGTGGTAATCCAGATTTAAATGAATTGAGAAAAGATTATGGAATCCATTGACCGGTAGTGGTATATGAAAAAGTAATTTAATCTTCATATAATTGAATCAAGGAGGCTCAGATATGATGTTTCACTTAGTGAAAATCCCCTCTCGCTAAATTATAGTCAGAATTTCCACTCTATTTTCTTGTGAACTTCCTGAAAGCTTTTAGAAGCTATATGATGGTGGTAGTGGTGATGGTGTTGGTGGTGTGTGTATTTTATATTTTTTTAGAAGAATTTTCCCAGGTCTATGTAAGACACCTGAAATTTAACTTTACCATAGAATTTTCAGATCATTACTGGAAGAATGATGCTACTTCCCATGTTGTTTAAATTATGGAAATGATTACATTGCCTTAAATATAATTCTAATGTTTATTTTACCTCATTTATTCTTTGATTAGTCCATTCTCATGCTGCTAATAAAGACATACCCAAGACTGAGTAATTTATAAAGGAAAGAGGTTTAGTTTACTCACAGTTCCGCAGGGCTGGGGAGGCCTCAGAAAACTTACAATTATGGGGGAAGGGGAAGCAAACATGTCCTTCTTTGTAGGGCAGCAGTGAGGAGAAGTGCTGAGCAAAAGGGGGAAAAAACCCCTTATAAGATGATCAGATCTCATGAGAACTCACTCTCATGAGAACAGCATAAGGGTAACTGCCCCCATGATTAAATTATCTCCCACCAGGTCCCTCCCATGACATATGGGGATTATGGGAACTATAATGCAAGATGAGATTTGGGTGGGGACACAGTCAAACCATATCAGTTAGGTAATAGGACACATTATACAAATACAAGAGTTGTGAGAAGCCTTACTCCAGAGGACAGTCTCCTTCCTGCCACGAGCTCTCATTCATTCAGTTCTCTTCCCCAGATTCTTGAGGACCCTTCTGGAGATCTCAGTGCACGTACAATAAAATAAGTATGTTTACACAAATGACATCTATTACGTAACAACTTTCTGAACTTTAAACAAATTTAATATATGTTTTTGTAGGTTGTTACATACCTGCTTTTATAGATCTCACTAAAAAGGGGAAGGAATGGCAGTGTTGTGCTTGAATATTTGTTAAATCTCAAAACATTTAATTTGACTTCAAATATAACTTTTGCTCCTGAATTGTTAAGAACAAAGGTCATTATGCTCTCCCTGTAATGCTGTCTAATATTTTGGCCCTTTTGTTATGAAACATTTGTGTTTCTGAATAATTTTTGTGTGATTGTAGTTTGAGATTCAGGCTTTGTCTATATAAAGTCAAAATAAGCACTCAGTTAAACAAATGCTCTTTTTTCTGTGATGCTAGCTCGGCAGCCCTACCTTTTATTTTAAATGATGGACTTTTATTGCCATTGTGTAGCCCTGACCTTATATATTTGTTCAAACACTTTTCCCAAGTTTTCATCCTTCTAAGTAGACTCTATTTTGCCTTAAACTAATACTCATTTTTGAAAATTTTCATTATAAGTGACATTATTGCTAGAAGAGTCATGCTTTTACTTGGATCCAAATGTTTAATTTTAAGAATATTAGTCAGTAGCCATAAAACCTGTGAAACAGAAAAGTGGCAAAATAACGTGGGCCATTTTTCTCTGAAGAAATTATGCTGAAAGTCAAGGATGACTTAATTTCTTCATAAGGCTCCTAACACACTCTGTAGTTTTATTCACATGTATAAAAAACAAAGGACCAGAATTATACTTTCTAGGAAAAACCTGACAAAATAACAAAATGCATATTAGTATAATAAATTGATATAAATTAGTATTCAAGAGACTGCACTTCTTCAAGGTATAAATTGACTCCCACAAATAAGAGCCAAAGAGTTCTCTTGAGGCTCTTTCGTTGATTTACATATTAATCTTCCAGTAACTGAATACAATTTAATTTAGCATCATTTCATTTAAAAACATATGCAAAATGGCATACTTCATAACTAAATGATTATTTTAAAATGTTTTATTCCAGTTGACATAATTCTATGACATTCTTTTGAATGTAGAGAAATCATTTAGTCTTCGTAAAATGCACCAACTTTCTAACATCATAGTTTAGTTTTTCCCATTTGTTATAGTTATTGCTACTGTGCAGAGTCATGAAAATAAAAACAAAAATGAAAGACATAACTTTCAACAATAGTAATAGTTAACTTTTATTGAGCATTTGTTATGTGCACACTACTGTTCTAAGTGTTTCACAGGTAATGGCTCTTTTGATTCTTGTAGTTACTTTGCTAAAGTCACCATAACACAGCATAAATGAGTGGCTTAAACAACAAAAATTTATTGTCTCACAGGCCTGGAAGATCAAAGTCCAAGATCAAAGTGTCAGCAGGGCTGGTTCCTATGGAGAGATGTGAGGAACAATCTGTTCCGGACCTCTCCCTCACGTCTGGTGGTTTGCTGGAAACTTTAGAATTCCTTGACTTGTAGAAACCTCTTCCTGATCCCTCCTGCCATCTTTATCTGGAATTCTCCCTGTGCACATGTCTCTATCTTAATTTCCTTCTTTATAGGAACATCAATCATATTAACATTAGGGCCCACCCTACTCCAGTATGACCTCATCTTGTTACATCTATACAACTCTTTTTCTAAATAAGGTAAATTCTGAGGTACTGGGCATTAGGATTTTGGCATGTGAATATTGGGCAGATACAACTCCACACATAATAATTGTTAAAGTAAAGTAAAATGGAGCTCAGTTCTGAAGACTCTTGAGCCCACAGAGCCAGTTAGGTAGGCCTCATAAGTGACCTTAACCTTTCTCAATTTGCAAATGTTAGCAAAACTTAAGCTACTTCTCATAAGTGCCTATGTAAAAGAAAAATAAAACTTAAGGATAACCAATCAAAAGTTACCAACTAGCTCATATAAATAGGAATTTTCCAGCAGGGTAGACTAAATAAGGCAACCATGTGACTATAACCAATCCAATATTTTCTTTGCTTTACATCCATGTTCATCCAATAAAAGCCTTCCCCTTGTGTTCCTTTGCAGAGTCCACAACCAAGGTTGGTTTAGTGCTTCCTGATTCATGAGTCACTGTTTGCTCAAACAAACTAAAATTGATTGTGCCTCAGTGTGCCTTTTAACACAATAGTCAACCCAACTCTATAAGACAGTGTCTTAGTCTTTTTGGGTTGCCATAACAAACCATAAACTGGGTGGGTGGCTTATAAACAACAGAAATTTATTTTTCATAGTTATGAATGCTGAAAGTCCAAGATCAAGGAAGATTAGGTGTCTGGTAAGGGTTCACTTTCTGGTTCATAGATGGCAGCTTCTTGCTGTGTCCTCACATACTGGAGGGAGCAAGGAAGCTCTCTAGGGTCACTTTCATAAGGGCACTGGTAGATTAAATAAGGTAGCCATGTGACTATAACCAATCGAATTGGTTACAGTCTATCACTTCCCAACACTCACTATCCCCCACCAATACTATCACGCTGGGGGTTGGGATTTCAGCATGTGAATTTTTTTGGTGGGGGAGGTGCACAAACATTCAGGCTAAAGCAGGGAGGTATATTTGTTATCTCCAATAATTAGATGGGAAAACTAAGAGAGAGGCTCAGTCACTTGCCCAAGCTAGAGGAAAAAGCAACAGTGCTGGAATTTGAATACAGGCAGCCTAGCTTCAGAGCCTACAGTGTCTCTATTTTATTATTCTTTTAAAATGCTTCAGGATTTATTTTAATATTTCATACTTCTGCATTACTGCTCAAATGAGTTCATTCTATCTAAGATCAATTTTCCACTTGATCACTGTATTTTTTTTTTTTTTTTTTTTTACCTCAAAGTCTTTTGGAGTTTACTTTTTACCACTAACTACATGTTCCTCTTAACGCTATCAAAAATTCATGGCAGTCTTGGTTTGCTTATGATCTTGGTAACAATTTATGGCTTTATTTTAGAAGCCTAATTGACTAACATCTAAAATATCAAATCAAGTTGATCTAAATTGAATCAAATGTATGAAGTTGCATCAAACCAGTACTCTGGGTCACATCCTACTTGTGCTGTTCTTGAAGACGTTTTGAAAAGAAACAAAGAGCAAACACCATACATCTTCTGCTCCCCTACTGGATATGTGAATGGGAATTCACATTATTCTTCTAAGAAGGCAAAAGCTGCTGAGACACACTCAGCAAACAGGCAGGCCTTTGTGCATGCTGTAGAAATAGACTGCCTTACTCATGCGAGTTTCCATTTAAAAACTGTCAGGGGATTGGATGGTAGAATTGGCAGTTGGTCAAAGGATACAAAATTTCCGTTAAGGAGAAAGAATTCAAGAGACCTATTGTTCCACTATTGTGACTATAGTTAATAACAATGTATTGTATGCTTGGAAATCGCTAAGAGAGTAGATTGTAAGAGTTCTCATACACAAAAAACAAAACAAAACAAAAAACCACAAATGCCCAAAACCTGTCAAAAGTACAGAGGGGAAGTAATTGATGGAGTTGCTGTTTCAAACACCAGCAGAGTATACTAGATAATGAACAGTGGTTTTGTCAGAAAAGGAGGCCACCCCTACATCCCAAGTTGGAGCTACTGGATACAACCTCCACATTCCAACCTGCAGAAGGCGGGATAGGAAGGGGTTAACACAACCTGGAAGTTACACAGGTTCCTTTTGCTCATATCTCGTTAGCAAAATCTCTGTCATATGGCTACTCCTAGTCGCAAGAGAAGGCAGGAGAATTCTAAGCCGAAAATTTTATTGATAGGCAAGAAGAGAACATGAATATTGACGGGTGAATAGCAACGTCTACCATAAATATGGTCAAAATAGGCCGTGTGGCGATTCAATTTGACAATAAAGGAGTGCTCTACTTTGAATGGAAAGCAACAGATTCAATCTGTCATTTGTAATGAAACATAGTAAACCTTTCAAGTATACAAAACATTTTTAAAAATTATATAATAAATCTAAGTGCCCATTACTCATCTTTAAAAATTATTAGTTCTGACATAAGTTCATCTTTCCCCCACTCAAATATCAGCCCCTTCTCTCCATTGTTTTGGAGCAAGTTCCTGGCATTGTATAATTTTATCCATAAGTAGATAAGTATATATTTCCATAAGACTGGTATATTTTAAAAAACACCATCACAATACTATTGTCATATTTCTAAAATATTAAAGATAATACTTTAATATAATCAAGTATCTATTCAGTGGTCAAATATCCCTGATTTATTTCATAAATGTTTTCTTATTTTTATAGTTATTTGTTCAAATTAGGATCTCAATTAAGTGTGCAATTTGGTGGACATAGCTTACCTTTTAATCTGTAAATTGTGCTTTCTTTTCTCTCAATTTCTTTTGTTGAAAAATGTTATTTGATGTAGAATGTCTTATATTCTGGACTTTTCTGATAGCATTCCTGCAGTGTTTCTCAAGGTATTTCTCCCTCCCTTGTTTCCATAGATTAGTAGTGTATAATATCTAGTTGTTTCTTCATGCATTATTAGCAGTCATTGACAATCATTACCTAGATCCATTAGCATTTGATATTGCACAGGACTAATATTCTAATTTTTTTTTAAATTAGAGATAGGGTCTCATTGTGTCACCCAGGTTAAAGTGCAATGATGTGATCACGGTTCACTACATCCTTGACCTCTTGGGCTGAAATGATAGTTACATCTCTACCTTCCAAGTAGCTGGTCCTACAGCCGTATGCCACCATGCCTGGTTAATTGTTTTACTTTTTATAGGGTCAGGGTTTTACTATGTTGCACAGGTTGGTTTCAAACTCCTGAACTCAAGTGATCCTCCTGCCTCGGCCTCCCAAAGTGTTGGGATTATAGGCGTGAGCCACGGTGCCTGGCTTGATAACCTAATTCTATCACTCTTTGTTTGTTAGCCATAGTGCTTCTATAAAAATACTTCTCTATGTGTTTATATACTCTATATTTGAAATTTATTTAAAAATATATATATTGTATATATTTAAATAAATACAAATATACATAATTTGTATAAATGTATAAATATAAATATAAACAAAAATACTCTGAGCATTTGTATATAGGTCTATGATTGGACATACATTTTCATGTGTCTTGGCTAAATGGTAGGGCTAAGATTGTGATTAGTATGACAATAGTATGTTTAACTTTATACAAAATCGCCAACACATTTTCCAAGTTCCTTTACCATTTTTCATTTCTGTGAGCAATGTGTGAAAGTTTTACTTGTTCCATATTCTTGTCTGTCAGTTTAAAAGTTTTAGCCATTCCAATAGGTGTGTAGTACCACCTCATTGCGGTTTTAATTTGCACTTTCCCAATAACTAGTGATATTGAACATCCTTTTTTGTGTTTATGTCATCTGTATCTGTTCTTTGTTTAAATATTCTGTCTATTTCCTTTGGGTTGTTTGTTTCCTTATTAATAACTTCTGAGGTTTTTTATACATTTAGATATAAGTTCTTTATTATATGTATGTTTTGCAAATATTTTATCACATTCTGTGGCTTATATTTCTATTTCCACAATCGTATCGTTCGAAGTGCGAGAGCTGTAAATTTTTTTCAGTATACTTCTGATTTTGGAGAACATTCGGATTTACAGAAAAGTTACAGAGAGTTCCTCACCCAGTTTTTACCTGTTGTTAGGACTGTATATTGTCAGGGAACATTTGTGAAACTAGGCAGCCAACGCTGGCACATTATTAACTAAAGTTCAGCCTTTATTTGGAGTACCTCAATAACTTCATTTAACGTTTGTTGTTTACACAATACACTGGTGACAAAGACTCTCAGAACTTACTTGTCTGAAAATGCTTGATTTTACCCTTTAATTCGGAAATTTATTTTTTCTCTCCGTATAAAATTGTTGGTTAACTATTTCTTTCAGATACTGTTCCACCGTCTTCTAGCTGGCAAAGTTTCTAAAAATAAGTTTCTGATAATTCTTCTATTTGTTCCTTTAGGTGATGAAACCTTTTCTTCCTCTATTTTTTCAGGCTGTATCTGAAAAGAATTTCTCTTTATCGTGCCAGTAGCGGCAGGACCTGCTGCTAGGGAGGTTTCAGCAGCTCCAATTCTGTAGATGCCCCAGATTGTGGGGTTGGTCAGTGTCTTGATAAATGAGGTAAAGGGCTGGGGCTGGCAATATGAATCTGTTTACTTCTGTTTTAGAAAAGTGAAGAGCAGCTCTGGGATTGTTCGGATGTGGATAATAAATAATTTGTTTCCTCTATTGTTTTTGTCAGTTCTCTAGGTTTCACTTTTAATCTGAGAAAATTGTGTCTTATGAGGATTGCTAATGAATCTAAGTGGGGCCGGGCGTGGTGGCTCACGCCTGTAATCCCAGCACTTTGGGAGGCCGAGGCGGGAGGATCACGAGGTCAGGAGATCGAGACCATCCTGGCTAACACGGTGAAACCCCGTCTCTACTAAAAATACAGAAAATTAGCTGGGTGTTGTAGCAGGCGCCTGTAGTCCCAGCTACTTGGGAGGCTGAGGCAGGAGAATGGCGTGAACCTAGGAGGAGAAGCTTGCAGTGAGCTGAGATTGCGCCACTGAACTCCAGCGTGGGCGACAGAGCGAGACTGTCTCAAAAATAAATAAATAAATAAATAAATAAATAAAGAAGACTCTAAGTTCAAATAAACATTTTACTTTTTCACCTTAAGCTATTCTGTGCTTTTCTACACATTTGATTTTTATTGAGCTGTTGTTCATCAAGTAAAGGAAAACTTATTTAGCTGACTCATGACATTCACCACTAAAATTTTATTTTCATAATAAAATAATCATTAGGTTTAATTTACCAGTTTTATTTGTCAAAATCTCTTTGTTAATTTGTAAGTCTGATGTTTGAATCACAATGTTAAAACCACTTAAATATTGGTGAGCTTTACTTCATTCATGTTTTCTTTTAAAGCTCATTTTTGGGTATATTTTGGAGATTCTTATTGATTTCTTCTTTAGTGAGCATTTCTTATGTTCATTAATATTTAAAATAGTTTTTTCATGATTGCTTTTAATTATGCTAGAACAGTAACATAATTATCTCTGTAAGATTGTCTCTGTATTAGTTCAGTGGGTGACTTCAAAAACTATAAATGATGATCATAGAGGTTCATCAATATAGAGCATTAGTTAGAAAGGCTCAAGAAATTTAGAAAAATACTTTATGTAAGTTTTAACTCACCATAATTTTGTTGTAATGTAGAAATAGTAGTAACATATATCTATAATAGCTAAAATAAATAATGCATTTACTATATATTTATCCATTCACAAATTCTCACCCGTATCATAGCACTCACCATGATGAAAAATAAGAAGACATGTATTAAAAAATTATTCTGTCCTCAAAGGGCTTACAGTCTTGACTATGAGATTAAAAAATTATGATCAATAAGTATTATCATGAAATTGAAAGCAATGAGTTACCTCAGAGACTCACATAGATTTTATATATGTCAGGAAAGGCTAGCTTGTGCTAAGATAACAAATAGCTCCCAAGTCATAATGGCCTGTAATGGCATGTGTTTATTTTTCATGCATATTATGTGCCTGTTCTGGGACCACTGGAGGCTCTGCTCCATGTCTCTTTACACTTGCACCCAGGCTATGAGAGACTCCACCCCCTGGAATGTTACTGTTGTGTGCCAGAGGAAACAGTGGGGATAGGGGAAAGATGAAAATTCACTGGCTTTTCTAGTCTTCTCTCCACATTCTATTGGTTTAAGACAAGTCAAGTGGGTTACTCATTTCAAGGGCATAAGCAAGTTCTACCTACCATGTGCTTGGAAGCAGGAAAACCAGAATATGTGAGCATCCTTAATGACTATAACATTACATAAATTTAAAGCAGGAAGGATTGTATCCTAATGGAAATGACAGGAAGAGTTTCATGGGGAAGGTGACATTTGAGTTGGATTATTGTTGAGGAGTACCATTTTAGCATCTGGGATTGAGGTAGCTTTGTGAAAATCATGTATCTTGTAAAACTAACTAAATTTTGAAAACAAATGTTACTTGAATATAGTTGTCTCCTTTTGTGAACCTGTCTCAGCATGATATTACCATTAAAAGAATCATTAGTCCTACATGGGAAAAAAATATTAAAGAGTTTTGTGTGGTGCAAGAATGGGAGATTCTTTTCAGAAAACACATTTTAGAAACTTAGCAACTTTTCTTGTTTTCTCTCTCGCTCAAACAGCACAGAAGCTGCCTTCAGAAGGTCGTTTGCCTCCCCCTCAGCAAACTTAACCCACTTGTCTTTCGGCTGACTCCACACTGCATCAGGGTGATTCCACATTGTGTTGATTATTCTGCACCTCCTCTTTCAGGATTCCCATCTCTTTTCCTGAGCCTGTCTCCCTATTCCAGTGTAAATAAGTCAAGACTTTCTGGATCTTTTTCAGTTCTCCTGGCTACCGGTTTTGTAGATAATCTCACCAAAACATGCCAAGCCCAGTAGTTCTCAAAGAACAAATGCTCCTTTCTTCTGGAAGGTGGTGAGGGGAGAAGGATGTGAACACACCTGTATTGACATCTTTATCTGTTCTACACAATGTCGTGTGTGTGATTACGCTGTTTTCACAGAAATACACCTCCTAGGGCTGGAGAGAATCTTAGGTTATCGGCTGGTCCTGCTCTTTGCTTTCAAAGCACTGAGGTATTATCACTCCCATGTTACTGTAAGACCTGAAGAGATGGTGTGATAGGCTAAGGGTCGTGGATTTATGTAATGAATCATGGATAAACTCCCATTAACTGACATCCTGATATTTTTACCACCCTGCACTATCTGAAATTTCATGCTTTCAGTTTTTTCAGATTGTCATTCTTCAATAATTAAATTTCAATATACATCAATTAATATCTAACTAGCAAACAGCCTGCCAAATTCTGAATCTCTTACTTAGAGCTGGGAATGAAAAGAGTTGATTTCTATATGTTCATGGTCCCGACCTTCAAGGCATTCACAGTCTAGCGAAGAGGCAAATCTTCACTCCTCTTCTCACACAATTTAGTAAACAGATGATTAGAAGAATAAAGAAAATGGAACAGGAAAACCAAGGACAAGATTCTATCTGAACATGGAGCAACAGTCATGAAGGTGGTCTGTCGCATTTCTGATATAAACAAATAGAGCCCTTGGAGTAGCATTTGGAAGGTCCAGTTTCAAGTCATGGTAATGCCACTGTCTCAGCAATGGCACTCTATTTTGTAATCTTAAGCATATCTCATAATTTTTCCATTGTTTAGTTTCTCCATCAGTAAAATGGGAGAGTGTGAAGGTCCTTCCTGAAAGACCTTCTATAACATTTTAAATAAAAAGCAATCTATGAGTTCATCAAGAAATTCCTGATTTTGAATGTGAGATTCTGAGAGAGAAGATTGATTTCACTGACACCCCTCAGTTTGTTGACAGCCAGACTAAGAAGTCTTCTATTTACTCAGATGCGCTTCTGAAAATAATATGATTTTATTGATCAAAAAAGGGCTTTATAAAAACATGTACTCAAAAACTCTATTAACTGAGTTTAGGATAATTTTTCTTTCTGAAAATATTGCAAATACATTCTTTAAAAAATAGCTAATGTAATCAGGCAAAAAAGAAATAAAAGGCATTCAAATTGGAAAAAGATAAACAAAAATGGCTCTGATATGATAGACCAAAACATATCCAATGAAAGCTCTGGATCAATAAATGAGCTTAGCAAGATCACATGATACATGGTTAATACACAATTGTCAACTGTATTTCTATATGCTAGCAGTGAATAATTAGAATCTGAATGTTAAGAAATGCATTTACAACAGCACAAAAATAGGATGAATCTAGCAAAATACATGTGTAACCTATATGTTGTCATACTGCAATGTGCTGATAAAGGAAATCAAACAAGGCTAAAGAAATGGAGAGATAAGCTGTGTTCATGAATTGAAAGACTCAATATTGTTAGGATGTCAATCTTAACAAAATTGACAAGGGATATTGATAGAAAAACTGATGAAATATGAATAAAGTCTCTTGTTTATTTACAAAGAGAGCAAAACAAAAAATTGACTCATTTCTTCTTGTTAGAGGAAGTGTGCATAATATCAGAATACACACGAAATAATAAGTAAACCACATATTTGCTTCAATTGTTTAATTCATAGAATAAATTATATATAGTAAATAGAGACATGTTGTTTCGTGTTTTGTCCCTGATACAGATTCAGCATTTCCATCAAGGTAAATTAATTTTTTGAAGAATCACAGTTAAATTGACTTGTATGAAGCACTAAGTGTACACAAATTACAAATAAAATACTGAAAACTTATGTCAAAGATGGCATTTTACACCAATAAATAATTCTTGATCTGCAGTTCATGTTAAAATGCAATGGTCAAAATATTTAACCTCAGGTACAGTACAATTTGGTGGTTTCATTTTTCCCTTAAGTAATGCATTTAATTGCCCATGGTATATGAAATATTTGTGCAATCAGAAAAAATCAAATAAAAAACAGGACTTCAAATTATTTAGTTTTCTAATAAAGCAACAAACATAAAAACTATCATGTTTCCTTATTGGGTGTTAGAAACAATGCTTGGCACCTATAGGAGATTAAAAAGTGAGGAGGGTAATTTACAGTCTATTGCTCCCTTCCCCAAATCAAGTAGTTATATTTCATGTTCTTGCGGAAGGAATAAAACATGTATATATGAACAAGTAGGAAATGGTCATAAAAACAGATACTAAATATGGTTTCCACTGTACAGATACTTTCTGAAAATGATGATAATACCTACCTTGAGAGTTAATCATGAAAGTTAATTAAGTGGCATTTATATTAAATCACTACGTAAATTGTTACGAGTGTTGCAAATGTTAGGTTATTTCATTATTAGGAATATTATTATATGAGGGAGTAGCATAATGGAGAAAGAGCATGGACTTTGATGTTACGCACACTTGGCAAAGTTTGGCTCTAATGCATGCTAGATGGGTGATTACATTTACTTTATCTTTTTGAGCCTCAATTTCCCCCTATGTGAATGGAATAACTTTTTACCTAATAGGGTTGTATAGATGACGACATGATATGCTCTGCATTTGGTGCTTGTCACTGAATCTTGCATATTGTAATAGAAGTTCAAGGAATGTTAACATCCTTTCTCTTTCTTGTTATTATAAGTGATTCATTACTAATTTGTTATGAAGACATTGTCATTCCCCTTGTCTGCTTTATTTCTAACCCATTTTCTCAGAGGGTAAATAGGCTAGCTAAGCCTAAAGAATCATTAGGCAAATTACCTCAAAATCTGTTTTTCTTTTTTTGGACATGAGCAGGATATTTTAAAAAGTAGCCTCTGGGATTTACCCAGCTCCTGCATTTCTATTTCTCTCTCTACCCTCCTTAGAGTGGTCCCATCCCAGGCTGATGGTAACTCAGCTACCTTGGCCTTTTCAATGGTGTCTTAGCTGCTGAGGTCTTGCAAATGGTGCTTCCTCATTCTGAGCCTATGGAAACATTTTTAAACTTCACATTGTAATGACTGAACATTGGGATTAGGGGATAAGGAAAAGCAAAAAAAGATATTAGCCTGCATAAAGAAATTTCTGAATAATTTTGTCCTGGATAGCAATAACAAGTCTAGGATTAGGTATCATGCATGATTTGTTTTTCAATATAAAATAAATGAAAAATGAAATTATGCCAGCAAGTCCTGGCTACAAGAAGACATTTGATTTCTAAATGTTAGTTAATTCTTCTTCTCTCTAAGATAAAATATTTAAACTAGGGATAATTGGAAGTTCACTTCTCTGACCATGTCTTAGGAACCAATGAAAGATATGTCAGTTCTTTTGGGAGGCTGAGGCAGGTGGATCACCTGAGGTCAGGAGTTTGAGCCAGCCTGACCAACACAGCAAAACCTCGTCTCTACTAAAAATACAAAACAAATTAGCTGGGTGTGGTGGCACCTGTAGTCCCAGCTACTTGGGAGGCTGAGGCAAGAGAATCACTGGAACCTGAGAGGCAGGGGTTGCAGGGAATCAAGATCGCACCACTGCACTCCAGCCTGGGAGACAGAGCGAGACTCTGTCTCAAAGAAAACCAAACAAAACAAAACACAGAAAGGGTAAGTCAGTTCTGATATAACTACTTTTGGATGAGGTGATACAGCTGGGAGCTGGCTTTGTTCCGGTGGATGGGAGTCACAGGATGGTGACGAATCGCAGTGAAAAGTGGAGAAGAGGGGGTGGGGAGCATGGCTTTCTAAAAGGGGTGAGCCCTGGTCACAAACTGGGGTGGGTGCAGTTATTGATATAAACATCCCCTTTCAGATAATGGCCTGAATATTTTTCCTACTCTTTTCAATCCTCCTCTGAATAAAAACATTGAATAAAAATCAGTTTTTGTTTTTCCTTAACCTCTAATCCCAGTATGCAATCATTATGATACGGTTTGCTTGTGTCCCTACTCAGTGCTCACCTTGAATTGTAATAGTCTGCAGGTGTCAAGGGTGGGGCCAGGTGAAGCTAATTGAATCATGAGGCGGCTTCCCTCATACTGTTCTGAATAAGTCTCACGAGACCTGATGGTTATATAAACGCGAGTTCCCGTTCCCGAGCTCTCTTGGACCTGCAGCCATGTGAGGCGTGACTTTGTTCCTCCTTATTCTGCCGTGATTGTGAGGCCTCAGCAGCCATGTGGAACTGTGAGTCAATTAAACATTTTTCCTTTATAAATTGCCCAGTCTCAGGTATGTCTTCATTAGCAGCATGAGAACAGACTAATACATATTACAATGAGAAATTAAACATTTTTTCCATAGGCTTGAAACAAGGAAGCACCATGCAGGACCTCAGCAGCTAGAACACCCTAGAAAAGGCCAAGATAGTCGAGCCACATTGGCCTGGGTACATCCACTGTTCCCCTCTAAGGAGGGTAGAGAGAAAAATAGAAATGCAGGGGCTGGGTACATCCCAGGGGTGACTTTAAAAAATATCCTGCTTATGTCCAAAAAAAAAAAAAAAAAAAGGTTTCTATTCCCCCCCACCCAAAAAAAAATAGACCAATGACTATTTAGTCTTAGCTAGCCTGTTTACCCTCTGAGAAAATTGGTTAGAAATAAAGCTTCAAACGTCCCTAGAGGTCTCGAAGGAGTCATTAATATCACATTTTCAGAGTTACAACCATGCTAAGGGAAAGTATACCAGGACCCTTGGCCAGCTATGCTCCGAGCCAAGGTCAGAGAATGAGAATGGGGTTAATTCTTTGTTTTCCAGACCAGTGAGGAGGACTCTCTTCCGTTTTAAAGCACGCTATGCAGAAAGGGTATAGCTAAATTAGGAAAAATTAAAACATACGATTTTTCTATATTATTTAAGCTGTTTTACATTAATTTAGGTCAGAAACGCCTCTTCAACACTGAATAACACTCATACCTAACTGCACATATGTGCTGTCTCTTGGTTTTGGAGTTTCTCAGAAAGAATCACAGATGCGAAGCAGGTAGAACTTGAGAGAAGCAGACAAGCAGGAATTGAGGGAGAATGTGTGGCTGCCACGCTGCATTTGTGACTTCTAATTTTCTGATTGAACGAAAGATATCAGTGTACATATGTTTCATTTGCGTGTCAAAACTGTAACCCCTCTTCCCACATCAAGGCATCTAAGGGCAAGGAATGTGATGACTTCTGAAATAAAATCAGACCTCACAAGAACTAGCCTCACCTTTGAAGCTGTTGAAAGTTTCTTTCAGCGTTTTCACAAATATCTCTATCAACTTTTTTTTTCTCTAAACTGTGTTTTCTTAAGCAGCAGCATTTAGTTTTAAAAAGAAACTCATACAGTTCTATTTTTTTTTTTAAGGTTTGCATTGGGCCTGACAATACAGCAAAAACCTGCTTATTTTCTTTGAAAGGGCGTGCTTGCATGCATTTGTGCAGCACCACTGCCAGCGGGGAAAATTCCAAATGTTTTCCGCCTTACTGGTTAGGTGGGTCTGTGCGAGGCAGCCACGAATCTACATTGTTTATATAGAAAATTGTGATTCACCTTCCCAGCAGCTGATCCACTAGCAAACTTTTGATGGCAACAAAATATTGGATTAAAAGGTTTTGTTTATAGTTAAATACTGTATTACTCCATATAGGTATGAGAGATGACATGAGAATGACTAGGAATTCATGCAGGCTGGAATGTCAGCAGAAGTCTAAATGGATTGTGACGATTTCATGTGATCCTTGAAGGACAATTGTAGTTTAAAAATATTTAGATGAGAAGCTTGAAGAGGTGTTTTTTTCGTTCGTTTGTTTGTTTTCCTGCAGCTGGGAGAGAAGAGATTAAAGGCAGACAATTAGAATGAACATCTTGTAGAGATTTAGGAAAAACTCAATGACTAGACTGAAAAAAAGTTTTGGAAAAAGAATTTGGGAACAAGCTTTGGGAAAGAAGGTTGGGGGTTGGATAGATTATAGTAAGGAATTGCACTCAGAGTGAGTCTGAATTTTATGTTAAGTATGAGATGGTCTGTTTCTGGGTAGAGAAGTGACATAAAAATGTGCTTAGGAAGATTACCCATTTTTAAGGTTCTTTCAAGGAGAAATTGGAGAGGAAGAGATTAGTGTCTGATAAATAATCTTCAACTTATCTTGCAGCTTAGCTGAGCAATTCTTTTCTATTTTTCTTTTTTAACAATTTCATGGAAAAATCCCTAAAGCAGTAGTTACACACCACCCATTTATACCACAAACCCTCAGTTCTGACTCTTGACTTCTCGAAGATTACCTCAACTTTTTTTTGAGAAGATAAAAACTGTAAATTATGAACTCCCTCTTTTTTTTTAACTGCTTTTACTGCAATGTACATTTTTTTTCCTTTATGGCATGAAGGATGTGTATTTTAAATTTTCCCTCTCCTTCTCTCCCTCCCTTCCTCCCTCCCTCCATTGTATCTCTATCATCTGTCTTTCTAATTCATCTCAATCATCTGTTTTCCCTAAGCACTCCCCTTCACCTGTATGTATTCTAGATATTCTTCCCCACTTCCTGAGGCAATTTCCTTGTCTCCCTTTAACTCATCTGACAGACTGTTTTAACTTCTGTTTGCCATGTAGTTATAATTTCTTTTGTATCTTTTTAATTTCTGAAGTTCTTGACAATTACCCTATTTATTTTTTCTCACCATTCCTGCCTTCAGTGACTCTAGATAAATCAAAAAGTCATCTCTGTCGTCATCTTATTATTTATTTTTACTTGGCATAAACCAATGCATCACTCCTTGTTCTTTCTTTCTTTTTTTTTTAAAATTAGGATATTTTGTCAGTTCTTTTGAAAACTCGAAACATTATCCAGTATGTCTCCCTATATTTAGGGTTATTTGTCAGCTTAAAAATCCCTTTTGTTCTCCCCATGCTCTAACTCTAGTGATGAGTTCAGTGTTCTCAAATCTTCTCTATCTACGTACAGAAGACTTAAGAGACCAGTATGTCCCAAACTAGTTGGAGTAAGGATAATATCAGAGGTAGAAAAAAAGATCACCTCTTTGGTTATGGGATAAAATACAAGTAAACATTAACAATGGTCCTCCTTGCTTCCCACCTTCTTCCCAAAGTTCCCAGGGCTTAGGAGAAAAAGAAAAATCCCTACCTATATGTGATGTGGAGTGCAAGTTCTATTTCTCACTAACCCAGGCAGAATGCAGAGTGTACTGATTGTGAAGAGGAGACGGTGAGTTGTTTTAGCAGCCAGTGATTCCCCAAGGATACTTACTGAGTCCCTCCTGTTCCTGCTGGAGAAAAATAACATTTCCATGCTGTTAGCATGTGAAACAATAGTAGGGCTGACTATGGAAGTGCCTTCATTTGTTGGTTAACTGACTTACACTTCTGACTATTTTTTTTTTTTTTTTTTGAGGCAGTCTTGCTCTGTCGCCCAGGCTGGAGTGCAGTGGGGGGATCTTTGCTCTCTGCAAGCTCCGCCTCCCGGAATCACGCCATTCTCCTGCCTCAGCCTCCCGAGTAGTTGGGACTGCAGGCGCCCGCCACCGTGCCCGGCTAATTTTTTGTATTTTTAGTAGAGACCGGGTTTCACCGTGTTAGCCAGGATGGTCTCGATCTCTTGACCTCATGATCCACCCGCCTTGGCCTCCCAAAGTGCTGGGATTACAGGCTTGAGCCACTGTGCCTGGCCTACTTCTGCCTTTAACTGAGAGTGGGCAGGCATTTATTGGCTTAGAAAGTTTATGCATAAGGAACTCACATGTCCTCTAAAATGCTAATGTAGCTGCTTTTATTTTTCAAACATAGACTTGACACCTAGACACAAACCATGGCACTATAATCAAATTTCAACAGTCGACTTTATATTTAAGGCATTCAAACTTCCACTAATTTAGCAGATAGTCTGATGACCAAGGAAAGACCATCTCATTACAAAATGGTGTTTGCTTAAAAATGTCAACTGCCAAAAAGATATTGTCCCTAAAATTTCTACTAAGACACTATGTCATTCAGCTTTCTCCAGAGAAACAGAACCAGTAAGATATATCTCCTATATCACCAGTATATTTAGTTCCTATTTATTTTAGAGATTTATTTCAAAAATTGGCTTATGAGATTATAGAGGCTGGAAAGTCCAAAATTTGTAGGACAAGCTGGTAGGCTGAAGATTCAGATAAGAGTTGATGTTTCAGTTTTGAAGCCAAATGTCTTCCTCCCCAGGAGTACCTCAGTCTTGCTTTTAAGGCTTTCCAACCGATTGAATGAGGCCTACTCCTATTACTGAGAATAATCTTTACCTAAAGTCAAATGATTGTAGAGAACCACATCTACAAAATTCCTTTGTAGCAACATTTAGATTAGTGTTGGATTGAATCACTGGGTGCTGTTGTCTAGTGAAGTTGACACACAAAACTGACCAGGACACATTTTCCTCAGGAACCAACTGTATTTTCCAATCTTTACATTTCCAAGATTTGAGAATTCATAATGTTAAATTCTATGTGAAATAATTCATCGAACAATCTTTTTTATTTTTTCGTTCCCCAAATGTCTCTAGATCTATTCACTCTTACAGGCATATTCTAAGTGACTGCTATGTACTTGGCACTGGCAAGGTGTAGGCCACACATATACCAGGAACCGTGCCTGTCCTCAGGAGCTGTCTACCATCATCCTTGTGTAGGTTCTCCAGCCTGATGTTGCAATTATTGCAATAACACCATTATATCTGATGTTGCCTCTCCCTCACCCTCTTATGTTGGGGGGGGGGGGTGGGAATTATTGCGTGACTTAATAGGCTGTCAAAAACCAGCATTAGTTTGTACATGGTTGATCTGAATCATAATTCCTTTTCTTTTGCCTGAGATTTGTCTGTGTAAGTAAACTTGCTGCCTAGGTACACATACACAATTACTTAACAGTTTAAATTCATATTAATATTTATAGCATTCTTGCTGGAATTAACAGATAATTTGTATTCCTACATATAAGAATATTATTGGAAAAAAGTAAATTTGCGTGAACCAATTTAAGAGCAAACATAAATCTTCATCTACGTGTTGCTACCCTAGTCTTCCTTAGCTCTCAAAAACCTAGTAGTTAATAAACCCAAAACACATACACGAGTTAATTTTTGAAATTGGTACATAATATTTGTATGTATTTATGGAGTACCTGTGATATTTTGTTACATGCATAGAATGAGTAATGATCAAGTTAGGATATGTATGGTATCCATCCTCTTCAGTATTTATTATTGTTATGTGTTAGGAGTATTTCAAATCCTGTCGATTTTGAAATGTACAATACATTGTTAACTGTAGTCAGTCACCCTATATGATACTTAATCTAGAAATCTTTCTTGATTTAATTGTAAGAATCTGAGTTGCTTTCCACTACCATTTCCTAAGTCCAAACATCGGTATCTTCCTGGGGGCTAATTTGCAAGGGAAAGAATGAGGAACAGCAGGACTCTTACGAGCTGCAAAGGTAATTTGCTTATTTAACTATTACTAAGGGCAGGAGGAACAGCCAGGCCAAAATGGTCTGTGCTTTTGCATAGCAACGTGGCTATTAGAATATTAGAATAGGGGCCTACCATCCCATTTTAAAAAGTGGGGAAGAAATAAAACAGGATAAGAGACAAAGAAAACCTGAAATTGAGCGCATCTTGAAGACAATTATGAGAATAGAATAGCTATTGACTTAGAAAAATCCTATTCATTTCATTGCTTTTTCTTTAAAACATTTTCTACTGTGATAAAATGATATAATGATTTGTTCTCCCTTTATTATCTAGCTATTTGGTAATATGGAATGTCTTTGTAAAGAGAAAATAATGTAAAAATCTTATATAGCCAGTCTCTGATCCCAGATGCTGTTCTTCTCTGTCCATTTCTTTTTCTACTAAGAGTTGTGCAGTCCGTTAATCTGATATTTAGGAATGGCCTATTGTGAATGTTCGCAAGTGACCATGGCGAATCTAATCTTTATTAGTGTAAAACTCCTTTACATATTATATACTTAGTAAGCATTTATTATTTCTGTGTCCTGGTGGATAAACTACAATATTAATTTCTTTGGTAGTTACAACGCATTCTTTACAATGAATAATTTTGGGCAATATGTTCTTTTTCTAGGCACTCTCTATGAAGCAGGCACAGATTGTGTATTATTTTATTAGTCATGGTGACCTTAACTGAGATGAACCATTTCAGAATTTGTCTTGAACCAAGTAACAGTGTTTAAATTACTTAACTCTGCAATATTTCAAACAATGCAACCATCCATCAAAGCTAAATGTTATTAATATAAAATTAATGCCTTGAGGGAAAAAAGGGAATAGGAGTACTAGGTACGAGACAGTCTTTGGTTCTCTCTTGGCAAGTTTATATGCGTATTTTTAAACTTTTAAAAAATTTTGGATTTGGTTTGCTTCAGTTTTTAGAATCTTTTCGTTGAAAGTATATATATTTTAAAATTGTACTAATCTGTACAAAATTAAATGACAGAAGAGCTATTTGGGGGTCATTATACTAGAATATCAATGGGTACAAATCGCAAAGTTGAGTTGAAAACCTATAGCACATGTTAAGATGTTTACATAAACTCAATTATGATCCTGCACCCATTGAATAGGTTCCTTTCTTGGAGTTTCTTCTCTCAGAGTCATCCTAAGCTCCTGGGGCTAAGGAAGGGCCACAGTTTCAGGGAAGCATCTCAGGGCCCTCCTGATTGCTGATGAGATACCTGCATTTCTCTGCCCTTTGGGTTGGGTTTTGTGGGCCTTCTTGTTGTAGAGCCTGCTCTCATCTTTGGCAAGACTAGGAATCTGGGTGCCCAGCACTGATTCTTACAAGGTGCTCCATAGAACCATACCACTGAGGGCCTCAGGAGGGGATGGGAGTGGAGACACAGCGGAAGCTCAGACGGCTCCCTGGACTCAGAGTCCTCCTCCCCTGAAAGCCTCAGACCTGGATTTTTCTGGGCTCCTGGAGCATCACTTCACTTCTTGCAGGCTTCAGAGATGCCCACCCTCTCTCCAATAAAAGGACTTACAGTTTTTTAAAAAGGCTTTCCAGCTGGGTGTGGTGGCTCGTGCCTGTAATCCCAGCACTTTGGGAGGCTGAGGCAGGTGGATCACTTGAGGTTAGGAGTTAGAGACCAGCCTGGCCGACATGGCAAAACCCTGTCTCTACTAAAAATACAAAAATTAGCTGGGCGTGGTGGCATTCACCTATAATCCCAGCTACTTGGGAAGCTGAGGCAGGAGAATCACTTGAACCCAGGAGGTGGAGGTTGCAGTGAGCCGAGATTGTACCACTGCACTCCAGCCTGGACAGCAGAGTAAGACTGTTTCAAAAAAAAAAAAAAAAAACCTTTCCAAAGACCTAGATATATACATATATACACACACACACATATACACACACATATATACATATACATATATACATATATATATATATTTTGAGATGCAGTTTAACTCTTGTTGCCCAGGCTGGAGTGCAATGGCTGATCTCAACTCACCACAGCCTCTGCCTGCTGGGTTCAAGTGATTCTTCTGCCTCAGCCTCCCGAGTAGCTGTGATTACAGGCATGTGCCACCAAGCCCAGCTTATTTTTTGTATTTTTAGTAGAGACGGGGTTTCACTGTGTTAGCCAGGATGGTCTTGATCTCCCAACCTCAGGCGACCCACCCACCTCGGCTTCCCAAAGTGCTGGGATTACAGGTGTGAGCCACTGCCCCGGCCCAAGACCTAGATATTAAAAAAAATAAAAATAAAAAAAAAAAATTCTGTGTTCCCAGTCACGTGCCTTCAGACTCCTCGCAGCCAGTGATGGAGGCGAGACACCCCCAGTAACAGAAGCAGTGGCGACTGCTGCGCCACTGGGTTTCAGCCTCTTCCCAGCAGCGGCTCTAAGAAGCGCAGCGGAACTCGACTGTATTCAATCAAGTTAGTTTCTTGCCTAGAATTGTAACTTCCACCTGCACCTTCTAGCCACCATAGCAACCTCATCTGAAGAAGTTTTGCTGATTGTAAAGAAAGTGCGTCAAAAGAAGCAGGATGGAGCCCTATACTTCATGGCAGAAAGAATTGCTTGGGCACCTGAAGGCAAAAATAGATTTACAATCAGCCATATGTATGTGGATATTAAATGCCAGAAAATTAGTCCAGAAGGAAAAGCTAAAATTCAGCATCAGCTGGACCTGCATGCAGGGGACACAAACAACTAACTTCCATTTTTCCAATGAAAGCCCAGCAGTGAAAGAGCAAGATGCAGTAAAGGACCTTCTTCAGCTGCTGCTGCCCAAATTCAAGAGGAAAGCAAAGAACTGGAAGAGAAAAACAGAATGCTGCAAGAAGATCCTGTTTTGTTTCAGTTTTATAAAGACCTTGTTGTGAGCCAAGTGATCAGTGCTGAGGAATTCTGGGCCAATTGTTTAAATGTTGAATGCAACAGAAAATTCTCCACATCCAATCATAAGCAGGATGTTGGCATTGCTGCTGCATTTCTGGCTGATGTCTGGCCCCAAACCCATAGCTGTAATGCTCTGAGATATAATTTAACTTCTGATATCATTGAGGTCATATTTAGGACCTATCCAGCAGTAAAAATTAAATGTGCAGAAAATGTTCCCCACAACACGACAGAGAAGGGATTCTGGACACGTTTTTTCCAGTCCCATTATTTTCACAGGGATCGGCTGAATACTGGGTCAAACGATCTCTTTGCAGAATATGCCAAAATAGATGGAAAACGCGTAAAAACAGTGGTTTCATTAGGAGTGAAAAACCCACTACTAGATTTAACAGCTTTGGGAGATAAATCATTAGATGAGGGCTATGGCATTTCCTCTGTGCCATCTGCTTCCAATTCTAAATCTATAAAAAAGAATAGTAATGTTGCCATCAAGAGATTTAACCATTAAAGTGCCATGGTGCAGGCAGCTGGACTCAGGAAACAAGAAGCAGAAAATGAACAAAATAGCCCAGCAGCATGGATGGAAATCCCGGAGATGCAGACTGCTTTCAGCCAGTAGTCAAAAGGGCGAAATTACAAGAGTCCATTGAATACGAAGACTTGGGGAAAAACAATTTTGTGAAAATGAATGCACTAAACCTCAAGAAGTTGGATAGGTATTGTAGTCCAACTCCAACCCAGTCACTACAGTATGCAACAAGTCAGGACATTATTCTTTTCAAAGTATTGGACAAGAAATGGAAGCTTATACACCCAAGTTAACTCAGATTCTCTCTGGTAGTACCATCACAGCACTGTCACCTGGAGGGGCACTCTTGCAGGGAGGATCACAGCAAACCATTAAACCAGATGGTGCCAAATGATATTCAGTCTGAATTGCAACACTCGCATGTAGCTGTTGGAGAACTTCTATGTCATTTCTGGTCCTGCTTTCCTAGAAGAAAAGGTAGTGAAAATGAAAAGTAATTCGGAACGATTCCAAGTTACGAAGCTCTGCCCATTCCAAGAAAAGATTCGGAGACAGTAATTAAGCACAAATTTGGTAAGTTACATAGAGATACTCCAGACAGCCTACAACAAGCTCCACACGTGGCAGTCATGGCGTCTGATGAAGAAAACGTGAGGTGGCCGTGATGGTCACAGCTTTTGTGAGATTGAGAGAACTGGAAACCTGGCCTGTCAGACAAGCAGATGATCTCACAGGAATGATAAGAAACATCTGCTCCACGCTGACTCCCGGAGCTAATGCTATTGTACTTGCACATTGGGGACTGAAAGGAAAGAAGGGACTAAATACTGGGGAGGTAAATCAAGGCAGGACCAAAAAATGAGCTAAGTTGTAAATATATATATGTATACACATATGTACATGTGTATGTACATATATATTTTAAAAGACTGTTTACTGCAGTTACTCAGGAACTGCTTTTGATTCACGTTAAGCTGCTTTCAGAAATTAAAAAAAACACACACATTTTTAAAGGGTGCATTGATAAACCTGAGGTTTTTTGGTTGTTTTTCTCTGTGTAAACTTTTTCCCCCTAAGTTTGTGGTACAGGATAGACCTTAATTATTTCTCCTCCATCCTTCATCCTCCACCCTCTATTGGAGCCTCAAGTTTTACTGAATTCCAATTATACCTCACATCAGCAAGTTAAAAAGAATACTTTAAAGCAAAGAGAGACTGCTGTTCAGCCATCGGGAAACAGTTGTCAGAAGACATCATTGGTCCCGTATTTTGTACGGAAATAAGAAACAAATATTGCACTGCATGTTAGTGGTTTGGAGTCCCTGAATAATAAAGATGGAACATATTTGCAGAAAGTCGCATAGGGTTTTTTATGTAGAATTTTGTCAGAAGACAATGGTGCTGCATGTTTTTCTTTGAGTGCAAATGTACATTGCTAATATATATTTTTAAGATGGCATGTGCTTTGAAAAGACGATATTGCATTTTTAAGAGTTTAAAAATCTTATGAGTAAGAAATAAAAAAAAAATCTTTTCACCTCTTTAGAAGAAATAAAAATATTTCTCCTCTCTTCTTTTCTCTAGCATTTGACCATTACTGTCCTTAGCAAATCAATAATCGTTGCATAGACTGAAAAGCCTACGCGCAAAGCAAAAAACAAACAAACAAACAAACAAAAAAAAAAACACAAAAAAGATATGTTCTTTTTTCTGGAATTTGTGCCATATTTTGTTCCTGATGGGATCAACTGACTGTGTAAGACTTTGGATGTTGGCCGGGCGCGGTGGCTCAAGCCTGTAATCCCAGCACTTTGGGAGGCCGAGATGGGCGGATCACGAGGTCAGGAGATCGAGACCATCCTGGCTAACACGGTGAAACCCCGTCTCTACTAAGAAATACAAAAAAAAAATAGCCGGGCGAGGTGGCAGCGCCTGTAGTCCCAGCTACTCGGGAGGCTGAGGCCGGAGAATGGCGTGAACCCGGGAGGCGGAGCTTGCAGTGAGCTGAGATCCGGCCACTGCACTCCAGCCTGGGCTACAGAGCGAGACTCCGTCTCAAAAAAAAAAAAAAAAAAAAAAAAAAAAAAGACTTTGGATGTCTTGTATTAAAAATTACATGAGACTGGGCACGGTGGCTCATGCCTGTAATCCCAGCACTTTGGGAGGCCGAGCCATGCGGATCACAAGGTCAGGAGATCGAGACCATCCTGGCTAACACCATGAAACCCAGTCTCTACTAAAAATACAAAAAGTTAGCCAGGTGTGGTGGCGGGCGCCTGTAGTCCCAGCTACTAGGGAGGCTGAGGCAGAATGGCTTGAACCCGGGAGGCAGAGCTTGTAGTGAGCTGAGACTGCACCACTGCACTCCAGCCTGGGCTACAGAGGGAGACTCCATCTCAGAAAAAAAATATAACTTTTTATACTTACTCCTTTAACTCTTTAAAAAAAAAAAATCTGTGTTCCAAAATCCTGGAGGCAAGAAATTAGAAACTCGTGAAACCATGACGTGAGTGTGGATGCGTGGGAAGCATAATTTATGAATACTAAATTAATTACCATTTTAATATTAATAATTAATGTGTCAACATAGAATCCTGCTAAAAGATTTTTTTTTAATCTTCGCCTTAAAAGTGCAGGGGTAATTTTGTGGCTTTTCAACACTTTTAATGGCCTTCCTTCGATTTCAGCTTTTTCTTTTCCTGAACATGGCCTGCCATAGGAATCTGAACTGATGTTAAGAAAGATTATCTCTTAGTACATTAACCAGATGCCTCTATTCCAATTAAGGACTGAAGTGGGTATTATAAATGCAAATAACTCAATACACTTGTCATATAGACACCATAAGGCTTACCTGATAAGAAGCATAAAATCCTTGAACCATAGACCCAAGAGAAGAGAAAATGTTTTGAAGGCCATAAAGCTGCATGAGAAGAGGATTGTGATGAAAAAACAAATGTGACAGCTCCGTGTAGGGGAAGCTTATGCAGAGGAGGACTGTTCCTGAATGGTTACATGACTTGGAATATTGATGTTTTTGCCTCTTAATTTTGCATTCCTTATTAATTCAGAACATGTCATTGCATTCATACTCCTTACATTTATACAGACAAGAAGAAAAAACAAACCGTATGTTAAAAAATACACCTTCATATGTTTTTCAATGATGCGAAGGGAGGTAGAGAATGAACCTTCAGTGAATATTTGCTGTGTACTGGGCTCTTGCAAGTAACTTCAAATAACTTATTTAATCCTCGCAATGAGGTATGTAGGAGGGATACATATTCCTACATTACAGAAATGGCAAACAAGCTCAGGTAGGATTAGTAGGTACTCCACACTGGATTGATGTTCAAACTGTAACATTCTGACTTTGCTGTGTACTAAAGGCTTGTAGGTTTTTCAATCCTGCCCATTTATTTGTAAAGTGAAAAATTGCTAAGTTATAATGTGTTATGTCCTTAACTTAGATGTTCCATACTTAAGTTTAATTTGTTGATTTATAATCCTAGAATGAGACTGAAGTTTTCCATTTACACCTGGCTGTAAAGATCATAAATATTAGTTGTGGCATTTCCTAAAAATACAAATATTTGGGGAAGACCTACTAAATCAGACTCTCCAGGCGATTCTTACGATTGTCATCATCAGACTGGTTTGCACATGCTGTCTTGGGCGCCAGGCTGAGTGCTACCAGGCAAGGGCCATAGTTATAATCCTGACACTTCAAGCCCCCCAACCCTCACTCACCCAACTGATCCCTATGCAGCTTCAATGGGCTAGTAAAGGGCCTCATAAATGCTGTCTTAACACACTGAGTTTGCTAAGTTTCAAGTAGAGTACGTGAAACCACAAACCTGGAACCTCTAATGTTTAGTTATGAGAAAGAGAGCTTCTAGGTGAGTCTAGTGGTTTCCTTTGGGTTTCCTTTAGTTCATTGATCTGACACCACCTCTACCCCGAGAGAATCACGCGCTTCTCAGCAGGTGTTCCAAGTGGGAACTCTTTTCTCACATTTCTTTTAAGATCAAGAACAACAGGGTAGGGTTTCCAAAATTGCTATTCTCATAAAAAAGGAGTTAATGGCATTCACAGAGACCTGAATGAGGTTGGAGACTATCATTCTAAGTGAAGTAATCAGGGATGGAAAACAAAACATCATACGTTCTCATAAGCGGGAGCTAAGCTATGAGGATGCAAAGGCATAAGAATGACTCATGGACTTTGGGGACTCGGGGAAAGCGTGGAAAGGGGGTGAGGGACAGAAGACTACAAAAAGGGTGCAGTGTACACTGCTTGGGTGATGGGTGCACCAAAATCTCACAAATCACCACTAAAGAACTTAGATAATCAAAAACCCCTGCTCCCCAATAACCTATGGAAGTAAAAAAATTAAGTGATAGTGTGGAATAAAAATGCTTTTTCATGAAAAACAAAACGGCTTTTCTAAAATCTAAGGGAGAACAAAAGGCAGTGGAGGGCTTGGAACAAGAGGATGTAGGAATAAAAGTATCTGGCATATACCATTAATAATGGAGGTATATACCAAGGCATATACAGACAGTTTTATTTCCATTAAGTCCCACTAGATCATTCCCAGGACATGCAGAATTATTCCATTCCATAGGCTGCCTACAGCTTGAACTTTGAAAGGTGCTTACAACTTTTCTAGATTTCTTTCTTTCTTAGCCTACCTTCCTACACTGTTTTATGACCCTGGGTTAGGAATCTGTTCAGCACCTTTTCACTTGGTGACCAAGACAAAGACAGTCCTGGGCCCCTGGCTTTCTCACGTTGTGGATGACTCTGGACTGAGGCACACGTCTCATCCCCAGTTGTCTCATTCTCCAGGGGTGTGCCAGCCTTTTATGTCTAAGATCTGTACTCTTTTGCTCAGGTGTACAAAAACCTTAAAGGCACTGGAAGTACCGTAAGTATAGTGCTATTAGACCCCGGGAGAGGGGAGAAGCATTCCTCCAGGGGCGCCTTCTCCCCTTCTGTTGATTACGGTGATTTTCCTCCTGATCGTACCCTTTGAAAAGACCATCTATTCACTCTTTCCTCAAGAGAAACTACCCTTGTACTGCTGAGGTTCTGGAATCTAACCTCCACATCCTCCATGAGCTCTAAATAGTGCTACTGCCGAACTCCTCATTGAACAAAGCCATTTCTCTGCCTTCTCAAGGCTGTGGGACTAGACACAGATGGTTTTCAACTGTCTTTCACTTATGAAGTTTCCAAAAAGTTGTCTGGGATTCTCATTAACCCCAGTCTTCCCAGATCACTAGCAAAGGCCACAAAGTTGTGAGCTGTTAGCTGCTGCCCTGACCCCATGTTGCCGCACAAGAGGACCTCGCTGCCTCCTGTCCCATTCCTATTGCTTAACACCAAGGAAAGTTGACAGGTCCCAGGACCTTAGGGAACTGTGTTACCATTGTTGTTGGCTCTGCTGCAGCCCTGAGCCCTCCTATGCTGCCTGGCAGCTGTCAGAGCCATGGTCACTAAAGTCTAAGGGAATTTTATCCTTTAAGAAATGACCCCTAAGTAAACAGTCACCCAGTTATACATCAGAGAAGTGACACAGAAGTCCTTACTTCATACAAGTTGAACCTCAAATCAGCTTTTTGCCTGCATGCTCCTTGCTACCCTCTTGTCTGTCATGGTCTCTTTCATCGCCCATTTGCTTCTACCATCTAATTTTGCACCCTGGCTGATTAGGCTTCTCTGGTTTTTTTGTTTTTTGAGATGGAGTCTCGCTCTGTTGCCCAGGCTGGAGTGCAGTGGCCGGATCTCAGCCACTGCAAGCTCCACCTCCGGGGTTTTACACCGTTCTCCTGCCTTAGCCTCCCGAGTAGCTGGGATTACAGACACCTGCCACCTCGCCCGGCTAGTTTGCACCACTATAATTCAAGCCGGCCCGCTTCTCTGGTTCTTAGTCCCTGCTTCCCTTCCTTGCTTCTTCCCTATTTCAATAAGCACTAAATCAATTTCTTCTTATTCTTTCAAATCTATACTCTATGGTACAATTTTTCTGAACTTCCAATTTCCAAGTCCAAGTTCCTGTTCACAATATTTACATGACTCCCTTGTGCCTGCAAGGTGAAGCTAAAGCTCTTTTATGCATTGTGCAGAGTCCTCCTGGCCTGGCCCCTCCCTAGTGCCCTGTCCTCTCCCGTCCATTCTAATGTTCAAGCCATCACTTCCTCTTGTGAGTTCTCACCACACATTATTGCCATTGCCTGTGTTCTTGTCTCTTCCTAGAATGCCCATCGGTCTCCTGTCTTCCTGGAAACACTGTTCATGATTACATCCCTGCTGAGGTATTACTTTTTACATGAAGTGCTCCCTGCCTTCCAGACTCCATTAATTGTTTTCTCCACTGTACCACTTGTGAATCTCATAGGCTTTTTGGCTTTTTTTTTTTTTGCATTGCACATAACAGTTTTATTTGTTTATGAATCTTTTTAAAAGTCTTTTTAAACATCTGTTTTGTGTTTACATAGGTGGACATATTTATGGGTAAATGAGATGTTTGGATATAGGCATACAATGTGTAATCACATCAGGGTAAAGGGGTATCCATCTCTTCAAGCATTATCCTTCCTTTGTGTTATAAACAATGTTTTAAGCTCTATTTTTAAATTACAATAAATTATTGACTGTAGTTACCCTGTTGTGCTATCAAATACTAGATATTTTTTATTTTATCTAACTATATTTTTATACCAATTAGCCATTCCTCCTTACCCCTCCTTCTGTCACCAACTACCCTTCCCAGTCTCCAGTAGTTATTCTACTCTCTATCTCCGTGAGTTCAACTGTTTTAATGTTTAGCTCCCACAAACAAGTGAGAACATGCAAAGTTTGTCTTCCTGTGCCTGGCTTGTTTCACTTAACATGATGACCTCCAGTTCCATCCCCATTGTTGGAAATGACAGGATCTCATTTTGTTTTATGGCGGAATAGTACTTCGTTGTTTATATTATGTTTACTACATTTTCTTTATCTGTTGATGAACACTTAGGTTGCTTCTAAATCTTGGCTCTTGTGAACAGTGCTGCAATAACCTTGGAAGTGCTGATATCTCTCAGTATACTGATTTCCTTTTTTCTTGGTATATACCTAGCAGTGAGATTGCTGGATCATATTACCATATAATCTATTTTTAGTTTTTTGGGAAACCTCCAAACTTCTCCACAGTGATTGTACTATTAGGTTGGTACAAAAGTAATTGCAGTTTTTGCCATTAAAAGTAATATGGCAGCCTCTGTGATGTGTTGGTGACCATTCAGAGGCATAAGGAAGAGAAGAGGAGTAAGTGTTTCATTTTCTAATAGTTCTAGTATCCAACATTTAAGGAATTCTAGGGAGAGGTTGTCCAGTCCTATCCACTGATTAGTATATATTGGCAAGAAGGAAGGAGGAGGTTTTTGCCACTAAAAGTAATGGCAAAAATTGCAATTACATTTGCATCAACCTAATAATTTACTCAACAATGTGCGAGAGTTCCCTTTTCTCCACATCCTCACTAGCATTTGTTACTGCCTGTCTTTTGGATAAAAGTCATTTTCACTGGAGTGAGATGACAGCTCATTGCAGTAAAATCTGTCTTTCTTATCAGACTTTGTCTATGAAAGTGGAGACTATGTCCACTTCAGCATGGTATTGAGCAGGCTGTAGACACTGAACTAAACTTCAGTACCTACTCCGAGTTGAACTGAATCCCCAGAAGAATGCCTGTTTTCCAGCCCTTGCTTTGGGCACTGAAACATCTCTCCTTTCCATTGTGACTTCAAGACCTGACCTCCTCCAGCAGGCAGAACTGTGAAGTATCAATTGGTATTTCTCATTCTAACCCTCCTTCCCTCTTGCCAACATATACTGGGCAGTGGACAGAGCTGGACAACCTCTCCCCAGGATTCCTTACATGTTGGATACTAGAGCTATTAGAAAATGAAGTGCTTACTCCTATTATCTTCTCTTATGCCTCTGAATGGTCACCAACACATCACAAAGACTGACACCACTGCCTTTATTCTCAACTGTTTTCAAATGCTATTTTTACGGACATTCTAACTCTATCTGTTTTGTACATGTATCTATGCTTCTCTGTAGATAAATATCCTACTGACAATTTCTGGGCAGAGCATTGCTGTCCATGGGCTTCACAAGGTGGTCTTGTGTTGTAAATCTATTATATAAAAGTGGCTAGGAGATATTGCAGCAATGTAGTCACCAGGACAGCTGGACTAAGAGCTCTCCTTTCCCTGGGCCCTTGAAGTAAAGCCACAGATTTGTCAAGTGCAGGTTAGAAGATTCATTGTGACTTTTTGGGGCTGTTTCTTTCCTCATTTATGGACTACTCTTAGCCAGTGTTCTTTTCTTTCCTACTGTTCAAAATTCTGATAGCTCACCTCAAGCTGCACATTGGCTTGCCAAATCACCCTAACATCTACTTTGTGCTTTGGTAACATCAGGAACTGTTAGTTTTACCCTTTGCCTGTCATTTTGTTTCTTAATTTCCCAAAGCCTTTATAGAGGTTTATTCGATATATCCAATAAACTGATATCACTGCTCAAAGTGTAAGCTCTCACAGATAATACATGCAACTTAAAAAGTCTTCAATGCTTAATCCAAGAGAGTGTCTAGTGGTGGGACTGTACACAGTGGGAATACCTTGTGGGATGCGCAGATGTTGGGTAGCAGTTTTTGTTTTTTTCATAGGAAGTAAATTCTAATTACCTTTATATTATGGGGAATAAATCACTTCCCCTAAGCGTGTTTAGTTGCGGTACCAACAGAAAATGACATTGTTGCACATAATGATTTTAATTTTATTAATTTTCTTAGAAATATAGGCAGCCATGTTATCTTATTAGTAGATTTTTAGGGGAAAGATTTAGAAGCATTTCTTACAAGAAATACCTAAGTATGATAAACTTTGAAAAGAGAAAGTTCTAAAGCAAGATTTTATTATGTGGCAACATGATCTCTGAAAGGTAGTCATGGAATGGAGGGCAACAAGTCGTTAGGGGTTGTTTTAGAAAACTGAGCTGGAACCAATGGTTTACAGTTATAGAGAGAAAAAATGTAGGCTCTCTATATTTTTTAAAAAAGAACAGAAAGAAACTTGGAAGTGGACCAGTTATCCTGGGGTAGTGAGTACCCCTTTATCTGAAATACTTATGAAGCAGCTGGAAGACTAACAGGGATTCTGAAGATGAGCTTGCCCAAAGCATGTGTTTGGTTGATGTACATGATATCTAAGAGCTTCTGTGATTGCATCAATTGTCTCTTTAGTTTGGTGTATGTAACATAGCATATATTGATTGCTGATTGGTGATGAGTTGTCTCATGTTTCATTTGCTAAATGATTTATTTGTAGATGTTTATGAAATCTACCAGGGTTTCTAAAGTTCAAATCTCTTAGTGTTAGAAGATATATGAGAAGGAACAGATGAGTTAGTGGTGACAAGAAACTGGAGAAAACATCATAAGAAAAATAAATAATAAATAGATTTTGAACAGTGAGTGGTGCAAAAACAATGAGTTTTGTTAAATATATGTTGACCAAAGGGAATGACGAGAGGAAAAACATTTTTATTTAAAAATTACATTTGTACATGTTATTTTCCAGATGTCAAAAGTCGTCTTGTGTAGAATTTCTACTGTTTGGTCAGCAACTATTATGATATATCAAACATAAAATTGTTGATCGAATATCCTGGAGAAATAACAAACATCTTAGTACACATGGTGAGCTGCACTGATGCATGGTTAGTTACAAGCACGGATAAAAGAGAGCTTTCCAGAATGTTGGATGATTGAAGTAGGGCCCTTGTCTCTCCTGCTCACATCTGTATTTCTAAAGCCTAGCATAGGGCTTGAGATAGAGAATTAGGCAATAAATATTTGTTGAATGGATAGGTAACACATGGTGTTCCTGTGTGCACAGGACAATTGGAAGAGCCTCCAGTTATCTTTCCATAATTTCCACAATTTGCACATCTTGTCTCCAGCAGAAGTATTTTCCCAAGTTCCAGCTTGGGTTCTGCCTTTTCCTTGACTGTCCTAATACTCATCCATCTCCTTCGTCGAATTCTTATGATATGCTTGGCCTCAGTCATTTCATTTAAATTTATCTTATAGTTAACATTGTCTTATTTCATTTTCTTTGCCATGTTTGTATTGGACCCAGAACTAAATTATCATTGCCCTGCTGCTAATTTTATATATATATATATATATTTTTTTTTTTTTTTGTAGTAACAGAAGATGGAACATTGAGTAAATGCTTACTAAATATGTGTTCATTGGATGGCATTAAGAACCTAGAAGTATTTGGCGAAAAGGTAGACTTAGGGAAACCTCCATTCATTTTTTATTTTTATTTTATTTTTTGAAACAGGGTGTGACTCTGTCATCCAAGCTGTAGTGCAATGGCATGATCACAGCTCACTGCAACCTCTACCTCCTGGGCTCCTGTGATCCTTCTACCTCATCCTCCCAAGTAGCTGTGACTACAGGCATGTGACACCACACATACCTGTAGTCAAACTTTAAATTTTTCTGTAGAAATGGGATTTTGCTGTGTGGCCCAGGCTGGTCTCAAACTCCTGCCCTCAAAATGGTGGGATTACAGGTGTGAGACACTGGGCCTGACTAATGCCCATTAATTTAAAAACACCATAGAAAACTTATTACCAAGCTTGCCACAGAGATTTGATGGATCTTTGATGTGAAGAGAGGAGATAAGAGTGGGAAGATGAGAAGAGAAATAATGGTGGGTCTTCCCCAGAAATCCTGATCTGAAATAAGAGGTAACTTCCCCCTCACCCCCAAATATCCATGGAGTTGATTTCATTCAAAATAAGGTGGCTGAAGTAAGTTCTCATCCCAATATCACCCCCGACAGGCTTGAAGTTGACTGTATTTAGAGTATCTACCCTCCTACCATAAGACAATTAGAAATCTTGAAGTTTCTTCCAATTCACATTCATCAGTCATTCCCGTGGAAGTGGAGCCTCCTCAGAAGCTGTGTAGCATGGTGGGTGTTAATGACACAGAAGAACAGTGCAAGGCAACAGGCCAAATAAAAAAAGGCCTACTTTGACTTTGTTAAATCTACGTTAGCCAGTCCCCTCTCTAAGGTCACTTGTGCCACCAGAAGCAACCCAGGACCACTTTTCTGGAGAAAATATACTTCAGTAATTTAATGTGCTTTCTATCTAGAGAAAATTCTGTGGCTGTGGCTGTTTTACAGATGCTGCTTTACTGGTTCAAGAATATTTAAAATCATAAAAAGTAGCTTCTTGTGACATATCGTTAAGTGACAATAAATCAGGTGGATAAATAGTATGCACAGTATGATTCTAAACTAAACCTTTCTACACAAACACACCTGCACAATTTATTGTTGTGTATTTTTAATTAGACGAAAGCTGAAAGAACATGCATCAAACTTTAGTATTGATTATCTCTAATGCTTTTAGTGTTCATCATAAACTCTTCTCCTGCATTTGGCCCATTTTTTATATTTTTGCAACCCATAAACAACACTGTTCGCAAGTGGCTTCAGTCAGCAAGAAAATAGGGCTGGGAATAAATCAAAACTGCAATTACTCTTGCTTTTTAAATGTAGAAACTGGAGATCAAGCAAGGGTCATCATTACAAGGCAATAGGGAACAGGATATTTTAACTCCGGGGCACTCCAAACATGCAATAGATATGAACCAATTCTTTGGGTTTAATGAAGAAAGTAGGAATTGAGGGACATATAACAGGAGCTGTCTAGGAAATAAATTTGTCTTGATTTGAAACCAGGGAAGCTGTGGAGATAGAAAATCTTGCTCTACACTTGCTATTTGCCTTATCCAGGGAGCTTCAACACTTCATGTGAGATGTTATAAACTTGAATTCATAGGGAGTGATAGAAACTGAACTAGAGGTCACAGCTCTTGGAATGGGGAATGTGAAGGACTCGGGACAGCTCTGAGACCTGGAAGTCACTGGCACAAGCAAGTGTGCCTCACAGATGCAGGTCAAGCCCGAAAGATGAGAAGGGCTATGCAGACTGCAGTAAGGGGGCTGGGTGTTTTGCTTCCATTCTAGTTCAATCTTCTTTTCAATCCAGGGTTTTTGTGTGTGTGCATGTGTGTGTGAACTTCTCACGAGCAGTCATTCACCTTTCATTTGAATATTTCTTTTTTTTTTTTTTTTTTGAGACGGAGTCTCGCTGTGTTGCCCAGGCTGGAGTGCAGTGGCGCGATCTCGGCTCACTGCAAGCTCTGCCTCCCGGGTTCACGCCATTCTCCTGCCTCAGCCTCCTGAGTAGCTGGGACTACAGGCGCCTGCCACCGCGCCCGGCTAATTTTTTATTTTGTATTTTTAGTAGAGACGGGGTTTCACCGTGGTCTCGATCTCCTGACCTTGTGATCTGCCCGCCTCGGCCTCCCAAAGTGCTGGGATTACAGGCATGAGCCACCGCGCCCGGCCTCATTTGAATATTTCTAAGATTGTTGCTTACTAATGCTAGATATAGCCTGTTCTTTTGTTAGCTAGCACATTAGATACTATTGCACTTGTGAAAATCCTGCTCATTGCTTCTAATGCCCAGGAAAGTTCTATCTTCCTCTCCACAACCTTTATACTCTTGTAGTTGACTTTTTTCGCCCCTTTAACACTCAACTTCAACTTTTTTTCTTCTCTAGCTTGTGTCTACTGTCAAGGCTGTAAGAGCTAAACTCTTGATTTCCTGGTCTCCCTTGCAATTAGGAGTGCCCTTTGACATAGCTCTTGCTAACGAGATACATGTTGAAATTTATAATATAATCTCTCTCCTTTTCTTCTTCTTCCTGTGAACATACAGCCCAAGCAGCTATCTGGAAACCACAGAGAAAGGCCAAGACAGTATGGCCATGATAACTTTGAGTTACTAAGCCAAAGCAGACAACTGCTTACTTCCAGATTTCCTTCTTATGAGAACAAATCAACCTTTCCTTGCTTAAGCCACTATATTGAGGTTTTTCCTTTACTCGTAGGCAAACAGTGGTAACTGATGAAGTTTCAAGTTTAATGCCCCAACATTTTCTTATGTACTGTAGATGCTAACAAATCATGTCCCTCGTCCCTGACAGGTCTTAGTGCTTTCCTGCTTCTGAGAAAACATATCCTTTTCTTTCTATCCGAAGGCTCTTCTCTTTGGACCAGAGTCTACTTATCCTTCACATCTTTCTTAGATGCAGATCTCCAGCTAACAATATTTTCTTATTTCTTACACTGAACTCCGTGCAGCTTTCCGAAGTGCCTCTCTCTTGCTACTTTCCCAATTCTGCCATAAAGTCTAGTTACTTGTATATTTATGTTGTTCCTTATTCACTCCTGTGATGAAATTAAAGCTGCTTTAATGCTGACTGTACCTCCTTTCTCTGTAACCTCCTATCTCTTAGTATAGGTTGAGCATCCTTAAAATCCGAAATCTGAAATGTTCCTTAATCCAAAATATTTTGAACACTGACATGACACCACAAGGAGAAAATTTCACACCTGACCTCATGCGATGGGCTGGAGTCAAAATGCAGTCCAGGAGAAAGGGGGACCCTCATATGCTGTTGGTGGGAATGCAAATTAGCACAGTTACTGTGGAGAGCAGCATGGAGGTTCCTCAGAAAGCTTTGGCGAGTGTTTAAATTCAGACTAAATACTTGATTATACAAGAGACTTTATTTCCTTATTGGAAAAATGTTATTTAATTTGATTCTTCTGGGAACTAGACAATCTCAAGGGCAAGTCTTCAATATCAGCTGAGTTTGATTAAGCTGAGTACTGTTTAAATCAGGCTGTTTTTCTTGAGCTATTATAATATTGAGATAAAAGAAAACATACTTAAGGAGAAGGAGGGAAAGATGGGAAAAGAAGCAAACTGATAACGATATGAGGGGAGAAGTAGCTGCTTCTGAGTTTGGATATGTGCTCACTAAGGTAGACTATTAGAGCTGAACTGATAAGAAAACTCTGCTAATAAATTTTACAGTGAAATGTCTTATGTGGTTTAGGGGCTGAAAACTCCCTAATGCATAGTACTGTTGTTCTGTGAATCCTAATTCATTTTAATATTAATTAAAATTCATTCGTTACCATTTATTTTACTATTTTAAACCCAAACTTAAACTTTTCAAGACTTTTCTTTAAAAAATAAGAGCAACTAGTACAGATAGAGAATGTGATATGAAATAAATCCAGCAAATACAATACTGAAAACAAAAACATAAAACTAAATGAATGGAGAAGAACTTCAGTTTGCTAATTATTTTGAATATACATTAAGTTGTGCAAGAATTAAAAGGAAAAGTGAATTTTATTTTACTGCTATCAAAGACATTGATAGCTGCTATTTTCAAGTTTGACCTATTTATACATGTCTAAACATGAAATATGAATAAATCATGATCTATAAAAATAGTTTATCATCTCTTGGTATCAGGTGCTTTTAAAAATATTTTCAATTCTCTAATCAGATGTATAAACACAATCCATTTCAGTCAGTTGAGAAGTATTACACAGAAACATAACCATGTGTCTTCATGGTTTATGTATCTTTAATATATCTAATTTAGGACAATAATGAATATAGATGCGATTGTTGCTTTGGCCTAGAGGAATTCATCTGATAGAAATAGCCATTGTAACTGCATCTGCATAAAATTAATCTCAGATTTGAGAGACTTGACTTATTAAAATGAAATCATTGAGAGTTTAGAATACAAATTGTGTGGTTTACTTTAAAAAATATTGGTAAATATTAACTGTTAAAAATTAAGTATTAGGAAAAGGCATTATTTGAAAAGTAAGTTTGCAAAAAAAATTTACTGTTTCATACAATAACCAGGCAGTATTTTTACAGGATTTGAGGAGGTGGTAACTTGAAAAACCAGGTAAATAACACAAAGGGGCTACATGACTGTATACAAATGAGGAAAATTCTAGATGCTCCAGTGGCTAACTGGAATTTTAGAGCTCTGTAAAGACTGAGCATTTGTAGCTAAACTGTACACTTCTAAATAAAATGATTACTAAACACATTTACACAGACTAATATTATATACATATTTGATATTTATCAGCTAATATTTTGAAACTTCAACATATATGCATGCATACATATATGTATATATGTATATGTATAAATTTACACATTATATACAAGCCATGTTATACTAGTTTTATAAAACACAAATAGATACATTTAAAAAGTATAGTGTAAAAATGGCAAAACCCCTAGTATTTAACTTTTTTTATTCATGTATGGTACAAAAATTATTTTTCTCCTACTCAGATCTTATGTGTTCTGGTGGTTTCTTAAATGTCTTGCTCATACTGATAGTCTTGTATAACCATAGGCTATTTTTTTGAAGGCTGAATATGCGCTTAGTGTGAAGCTTATCAGTGGTTCCACTGGAGGCAAGTTTATACTTTAAATACCCTTCTTATTATCAGAGTTTGAGGAGCTCATCTTTTCTCATTGGATGATTATAATTTTAGCCTTGAATTGGAGTTCGGGGGTGGTGATAAAGAGCTTATTTTTTCAGTAGAAGAAATACCAGCTCTTACATTTTCTTGTTGATCACATGCATCTTACATTATAAGTACTATCAACAACCTGTGGTTTCTTTGTTTTTTAAGATTTTTAAGCTGCGTGTCCATTCTGTGAGAGTTGAGTTAAAATAGTTCAAATAATGTATTCTATAAATACATTTTTCTGGAAGTCAACTTTGTAATAGTTTGATGACTAGGAGTAAAAACTGCACCTTTAGTGCACGTTCTGGTAGAACTCCACTCCTCCCTCAGGGTTCTCCTGCGTCCTTCTTGACATTTGACTATATGATATATATCAATCCATATAGTAAATGTTAGTAAGGCCTAAACACATTCTTAATTTTCAAGAAGCCTACCACTAAAGCATTACTTTTCCCCATGTCCCAGTGGATTATCTTGGCACATGCTGGGATGAACACACTCATGGCACTTGGGAGGCTCTGATACGTGTGTGTAATGGAAAGTAAATTAGATTTCTGGGAAAAGACAGCTATTTGGCCTGCCTGTATGCAAATAGCATCTTTAATTCATCTTTTTTTTTTTTTCTAAATAGAGGCACACAAATATTTGTGAACTCAGGAGTGTTGTCTTGAGTAAGCACAGTACATCGGACACACCGACCATTGCTCAGACAAATGCTCTATATTAACACAGAGGACAAAGAAAGATCGTGATATGGTTTGGCTCTGTGTTCCCACTGAAATCTCACGTCAAATTATAATCACCACGTATTAGGTGAGGGACCTGGTGGGAGGTAATTGAATCATGGGGGTAGACTTCCCTTTGCTGTTCTTGCAATAGCGAACAAGTTCTCACGAGATCTGCTTGTTTAAAAGTGTATAGTGCATCCCCCTTCATCCTCTCTCTTCTACCACCATGTGAAGAAGGTGCTTGCTTCTCTTTGTTCTTCTGCTATGATTGTTAAGTTTCCTGAGACCTCCCAAGCCGTGCCTCCTGTACAGCCTGCAGAACTGTGAATCAATTAAACTTTTCTTCATAAATTACCCAGTCTCAGGTAGTTCTTTAGAGCAGTGAGGGAACAGACTAATACAGCAATGATTGCTTGGCTGGATTCATACTTGGATACTCTGTGCTCTTCTAGTTAGTAGAGTTCTATCACTCTATTTAGTTTAATTCTCTCTCCTTGGTTATCTTCAGTTCTGTGCTTATTAGATTCAAAGGCACATAGAATCTTGAAGTTTAAAGGCATCTAAGATATCTCTAATCTAACTCCTATTCAAAGCATAAATTCTCTCAACGAATGCCATAAAGATGGATATCCAGTTTCTGGGTTTCCACTTATAGCACGAGCTTCTTATTTCTTCAATAAGTTTGGCGTAATGGCTCCCATTATGACTTCTAATCCTCTTAAGGCCAAATATTCCCAGTTCTTTAGTTGAGACAAAGATAACAAAAAGTTGCCAATATACTGCCGGCATTTCTCTTTTAGTATCCTGTGGTTTACTTTGCTAGCATTTATAAAATAAGAAATTGTGTGAAATAGACAGGAAACAATAACTAAAAATATTCCAAGGTTTTTGTACAGAATAAAGTGATTCTGTTAGGTCCTTTGATTTGGTCATTGTACTGCTATTAATGTAGACTAAAAACACAATCACTTTTTTTTTTTTCCGGCAGACAGAATTTGATGATTGTTCAAAATCCATTAATCTACCAAATGTGTCTACTTTTCCTGTTTTAAGAATTTTTATAAGCATTCCTGCTAAGAAGCATCCCTTTCTATTTGAGCATCTGACTTTTGGAAAGAATGAAATCTCAGAGCGTTTTGTTTGTATCTGTCACTCTAGTCTAATTATGTGTTATTGAATTTTTATTCTGGTCATCTGATGAATTAGCTCTATTTAGTTTTGTATCTGATTAGTTTTGTACCATGTTTACAACTTTTCCCCTCTGATTTGACTTTAAGGTTTTTTTGTAAATAGAGACCTTAAATTATGCACATTTGGCCAGGTGCAGTGACTCACGCCTGTAATTCCAGCACTTTGGGAGGCTGAAGTAGGAGGATCACCTGAGGTCAGGAGTTCCAGACCAGCCTGGCCAACATGGCGAAACCCTGTCTCTACTAAACATACAAAATTAGTCGGCCATGGTGGCGTGCATCTGTAATCCCAGCTGCTTGGGAGGCTGAGGCAGGAGAATCACTGAACCCAGGAGCTGGAGTTTGCAGAGAGCTGAGATCGTACCACTGTACTCCAGCCTGGATGACAGAGCAAGACTCCATCTATTAAAAAAAAGCCTATTTGCCAAGACACATAGTGTAATATTTTGTAATATTAGATTCTTAATTTGTTCTGATTTGGCTGTCAAAGTGATACAAAATTATGTTGCAGTAGGATTATCCTTTTCTAATTTGAAATCCAGTAAGACTGGCTGGCCACATGTTGCTATTAAAGAAGGAGGGAAGTGTTGAAAGAGAACATGGGCAGCAGTTGTTATGATGACAGCATAGAATTGTGAAAAATTAAAGTCCAAGATGTAGGTAAAGTTCCAATCCAGAACAGCTAGTTCCAGTGGCCTAGCATATTCTGAGAAAGACCTGTCTACATGGTCTTTGTACAGAGAATATTTGAATATTAGAATCATTGGACTTCTGTGCCTGTGAGTACTTTCATTTTTTCCTGTAGTATCTCTAAGCCAAAGACTAGCCTGTGCAGATATCACTATGCTTAGAATTGCCAGAAGAAGGGCTTATTCCCCAACCCCAGGGCCCACACAGACATACAACTCTTATGCCTCCCTTTATCTGTTAAGACACTCTATGGGCCTGGTGATAACATGGGTTTTGTTAGCTGTTTGAACCTTAGAGTGGATCACATTGAGGTAGGTTTTCATTGATGAATCCCTAACCGTCCATGGGAATGCTACAGAGAAGGTGTGTATTTTGGGAGTTTGGAGCCTCTATAGTGCAATAGTTGTGGTATTAATCTTTCTTCCTGGGGTCATCCTACCTATTAGAAACTTTCAGACTGGTTATGAGGCCTGGGTGATCACTTCCTGCCTCTGTTTCAGAAAGACACTTGAGGCTTTAGAAAAGTAAAAAGTGCATCAAACCTCATCAGGAACATAAGCATAAATCTTTCCCAAATGTTTCCAATAAACAACAACAACAAAATGATAGAAAATGTAACACTATTCTACTTACAGAAATGGCTTTCGGAAAAACAAATGTAGCTTTATGTCTGCCTGCCTGTCATGCCAGGACTCACAGGGTGCCGCCAGAGTTGTGGTGATCAAGGGCCAAACAGGCTGATCTTAGATTTGTTGCAGAAAGGTCAGGTTCAAATAATGTGAAGGGAGAGAAATCAGGGATTTTGTCTACTGAATCTCCACATAAGGCTATTTGGACTTACTTGATCATTTGTCTTTTTGTCATTGTCAGGAACTGAGAGATAGTATTGGTCTGCTGTTGCTAGGAAGTCTGCCTACTGGTCTAAAATCTCAAAAATGCGCTAATCTTCTGTTCTGAGACAATATTTAATATTCCAGATTTGGTCAATACAGGTCATGTCTTAATTCTGTTGTCATTAGTTCCAATTTGTTAAATGTTTACAGTGTGGCAGATATACCAGGCACAATTTCAGCAGAAACTGAGACCACAGGGTAGACCTCATACATCAAGGCTCAGTTGCATTCCCAAAGGCCCACACCATTTGACCGGTATGGCTCCATTCTCTAAATTACATGTTTCTTACTGTTGACACCACCATCCTGAAAAAGTGTTGTATTTATTAAGCTCCTACCAGGTACCAGGCGTTGTCCCAACTATACAGATTATTTCGTCTACTACCATGAGTTAGATACCATTATTATCACAAAACTATCATTACCACCATCTGAGGTTATCCTGGCCCAGAGTTATCAGGTCACCTGTCCACACTCATATAGCTATTAGGTGGCAGAATCCGGAACAAAGTGAGTCTTCATGCAGCCCATGCTCCTTGCCATTCTGCTCCTACAGGTGTGCATAGGAACCTGGTGAAAAGAAACCATGACTAGGGAGATATTTCCTTCTAAAATTTATTTTAAACTTTTATGTGAAATATCCAAACACATTGTTATGGTAATTGTTATGGCATAACAATGATCCAACTGCCTAAACTGTCATGGTTTAGCCCAAATCCTAGCAAGTGGTTAGGGAGATCAGCATGCAAAGCATGAATGAGTGATGTAAGACTTGAAGTTGAGAATTGATTCAGAGGCTTGCTGACTGTATAACCTTTGAAGTAATATATTCCTATATTTTATAATGCCTGTCAATGTTAAGAATATTGTCTTACAAGCTAGCATATTTGTTTTGTTAATATGTTTTTGTTTTCTTGTCTGTGCTCATGGATTCATTTTGTTATCAGCATACTAAAAAATTTTACCATGTATTGCAGTCAAATTAATTCAGAAAACATTGATCTGTAACATATATTCTCACACAGGATTATTCATCAACTGACGATTATGAACTTAGAATCAAATATGTATTTATAGCTACACTAAATATTGCAGGAGGGTAAAAGATTTCCTATTTTGTTGGGAACAGCAAATATTGTTCTCCACTTGTCTTTTACCCATACAATTTTCCTTGGTTTTGGAGTGCAAGAATAGTATCTCCTACTGATTTATATTCCCTAGCAATGGAGAACATAGTGTTGGAGATACAGTGAACATACAATAAGTATATTCTAATAAGCTAAAATAAACAGAAATCAATCTATTTGCTCTTTAAAATTGCCCACCATTTATTCAGTGTGACTATGAAAATTAATTTTCAGCCACACTGAAATATTTTAATTAAGACTGTGTCCTCCAGCCAGGTTGATAGTTCTGCCTAAATTGACTGAATCCAGTTAATCATGTATAGCCACAGTTGGTGGCATTTTAATTTAGAATTATTTTATAGAATTTGAATAATTTCTCACTAAGATTTGTACCCTGACTACTTAATTGCTTTTTACTGTTATCACATCTTCCACCCCAACAGATAATGGGAATCTTAAAAATAAAGTACCTGTGGTTTGCTTTTTGCATTTGCAGTACTGATGAATTTTGTAGAATGCTTTTTGCTCTTTCTTGTCAAATGATGTATTATAACTTAATGAATCCTTATTAAAATCTCAGCATATCACACTACAGTGATAAAGGAGGAGAATAGTAAGAGTGAACATTTGAGGGATGGAGAACAGAGCTGGTTTCTGAAATAGTTCCATGCTGGTCAGATAATTGGAAGAGGCTTCCTGTTGTTTTATAAACATTCTAACATGGAGACTGGCAAAGCAGAGTTTTTGCAAGAAGAGAACTGGTTTTAAAAAGGTGGCTTCTTAGGTTGATTTGTTTTAACTTTGCCTGCTGAATCTAAAGAATAAGGAGAGATCATCAGAAAAGCAAATGGAATTGGATATGGTTCTCTGGATTACCTGGGGTTCAGATTATTTCGGTTCTAAGCAACAGATACTGACTCTTACCAAACAAAGCATGAACAAACAAAGATTTATCAGAAGGATGCTGGTTAGTACCTGTATTCAAAGGGAGAACTAGTCAAGCCTCAAAGGGGCAAGGCCAACCAGGACCAACCTAGCACGGCCAGCATGTCTCCACTCCGCCTATGTTCAGAGGAAGCACTTGGTTCCTTTAGGCAAGTTTTTCCAGGTGATAGTGGGAATGACCAGGAGCAGCTCATGAGCTACATCTGTGATTCAGAGAGGACAGGACTCTTTCCCCAGCTCAGATTCAAACACTCCTCGAAGAGACTGACTGGCTTATCTTTGGTCATGTGTGCCTCCTTCATGGAGAACTCAGAGGGCTGTGGCTGAAAGCGCAGGCTCTGGAGCTGGAGCACCTGCTTCCTACCTCTGTGGTCTTGGAAATGTTACTTAACTACTCTGCACTTCAGTTTCTTTATCTGTAATAAAATACGGTGTTAATCAGAAGTTTTTAAAATGAGGTAAATTTGGAGACCTGGGCAAAAGAGGTTCCTGTTCAGGTCTTACACTGAAGAGGGTTATGATGGGCTGCATTGTGTCTTCTTCAAATTCATATGATGAAGCCCTAAATCTTCCTACTTCTGAATGTAACTGTAATGGGAGACAGGGTCTTTAAAGAGGTCATTAGATTAAAATAAAGCTGTTAGGTTGAGCCCTAATCCAATTTGACTGGTGTCCTTTTAAGAAGAGGAAATCTGGACCCCTGAAGAAATGCCAAGGACATGTAGGCATCAGGGAAAGAGCGTGTTAGGACAAAGGGAAAACAGCTATCACAAGTCAAGCAGAGAGGCCTGAGAAAGAAAGCAACACTGTTGACTGACATCTCAACCTCAGATCTCTGCCCTCCAGAACTGTGAGGAAAAAATGTCTTTTAAGTTATCTACTGATATGGTTTGGCTCTGTGTCCCCACCCAAATCGCATTTTGAATTGTAATCCCCATGTGTTGAGGGAGGGAGGGGGTTGATTGAATCATGGGGGCGGGATTCCCCCATGCTGTTCTCATGATAGTGAGTTCTTACAAGATCTGTTGGTTTTAATAAATGGTAGCTTTTCCTGCTCTGACATGCTCTCTTTCCCTTGCTGCCATGTAAGATGTACTTGGTTTGCCCTCCACCATGATTGTAAGTTTCCTGAAGCCTCCCCAGCCATGTGAAACTGTGAGTCAATGAAAACTCTTTCCTTTGTAAATTACCCAGTCTGCAGTTTCTTTATAGCACTGTGAAAACAGATTAATACACCTAGTTTGAAGTATTTAGTCATGGGAATCCTAACAAGATAATACAAGAGCTTTGCAAATATCGAACTTTGAAACTCTCTGCATTTTTTGGTTTTAGTCTCATATAAAGGCTTTGAAACATCAATAACCAAATGGGCAAGTGAGAATTAGCGGAGAGGACCCAAACACTCATGGGAGTGGGCAGAGCACTAAGTGCCGAGGAGGGGCTATGCACAGCCTCTGCTTTGAGAAACCAGGACGGCTGCTCTTTCTTTGCCTTGGATGCTCCAAACGAGGTGGCCGAGCAGATGGAGTTCCCCAGATAATAGCACCACCTCCTCCTTCCCTTCTGCTAGGGTGATATGGTTTGGGGAGCCTTTTAGAGTGGTCTGAAAATCCTGAATGGGAAGTGAGATATTAGAGAGGAGTTTGTGCACTCCTGTTTCCTGGGGGCATGTTTAGTCCCTAATTTGGTTATGGGCAAGTCCTTTAATGTTGGGCATAGGCTTTACTTATAACATTAAAATTAGACATAAAAATGTAGCCTCCGTTTTTATTCTTGCCTGGGACCTCACAAATACTAAGGATGAGTCTGAATTAATACATGTTAGAACAAGGCTTGGCCCATAAAAGCATTTGAGAATATTATTATTTTATTATCATGATATTTGGACCAATTCCTGTGGCAGGGTTTGAGGTCTATCATGGCCACATCTTCAATTATCTATTCTGCTCTACGGTTCAGAAGTTGATTACTTATAATTAGCAACTTTCATCTGAACTATATGGATTATAGAATACTTTTCTATAGGAAGGAAAAGCTCTTTTTAGAAAATTAAAAATTTAATTTTAGAAAATGACATTATTCCCTAAAATAAGGAGTTTATATATTTTTCTCTTTGATGTATATAAATGATTTTATATTTATTCCAATTTTATATGTAATTTTAATAAGCACCTTAAGGCAATTTGCAGCCTCAAAATTTAAATTTAACATTATAAATGTTGTGCTTGAAACCCAAATTTTAAGACATTAGGGAAGATGAGATAAAATAAATTATCCAGTTTATTGTAATTGCACTCCCTCATTTTCATAGAACAACATGTTTTTAAATGGAGAAAAAATGTTCTATAATCTAGATTAAAGTCCCTGAAGTATCCTTACCACCTTAAACTTCTGGGGAAGAAAATCTGCAGAAGAACTTTATAGAAAGCAGAACAAAGCTATTATTTCTGATAAAAAGAGTAGGAACATAGAAAACATTTTCTATCATTAACATTAACCTCTTTCACTGTATTGTAGGCTGTTACCCTGAATTTCCAAACCATAAATTCATTCTGGCCAAATTACTAAGACCTCTAGTGGGTGGGTTGGGGGAGAGTTGTATGACACTTAAATTTGGCCTGCAGTGATATAAAACATGAAATACAAGTAATAAATTACAGATTGGATTTAGTAATTTATGAGAAGCATTTTATATGAAAAGAAAGTACTCTGTCTTATCACCTGTGTCAAAATTGCCTTACAAAAGATCTTTCATACTTTAATATTTTACTTTGTAGGAGGACTTTTGAAAGTTACTCAACTGTAAGCAATATCACTTACTTTTTTAAAATATTGATAATGTAATATTTGTACATATTTATGAAATACATGAGATATTTTGTTAGATGCATAGAATATGTAATGATCAATTCAGGGTATTTGGGGTATCCATGACCTCCAATATTTATAATTTCTATGTGCTGGGAACATTTCAAGTCCTCTCTTTTAGCTATTTTGAAATATGCAATACATTGTCATTAACTACAGTCACCCTACTCTGCCGTAGACCATTAGAACTTATTCCTTCTATCTAACTGTACATTTGTACCCATTAACTTGCTTCTCTTCATCCCCTAACCCACTGACACACTATTCCCAGTCTTTGGTCTCTATTGTTCTACTCTCTACATGAGATAGTTTTTTTATAGTTTCAACATATGAGTGAGAACATGTATTATTTGTCCTTCTGTACATGGCTTATTTCACATAACACAACGACATCCACTTACCGACATCCACTTACATTTATGTTACTGAAAATGGCAATGATTTTATTCTTTTTTATACCTGACTAGTAGTATTCCACTGTGTGTATATATGAAATTTTCTTTATCCATTCTTCTGTTGATGGACACTTAAGGTTGATTCCATATCTTTGCTATTGTGGACAGTGCTGCAATAAAAATGGGAGAGCAGGTATCCATTTGATACACTGATTTCTTTTTCTTTGGAGATATACCCAGCCGTGGGATGCTGGATCACATGGTAGTTCTATTTTTTTTTTCTTAAGAAATTGCCATACTATTTTCAATAGTGGCTGTACTAATTTACATATCTATTAGCACTATATAAGAGTTCCCTTTTCTCTGCATCCTTGCTACCATCTGTTATTTTTTGTCTTTTTAATAATAGCATTCTAACCGGGGTAAGATGACATTGTGGTTTTGATCTGTATTTCCATAATGTTAGTGATTTTGAGCATTTTTCATATACCTATTAGTCATTTTTATTTCTTTTCAGAAGTGTACATTTGTGGTGTTTGCCCACTTTTTTTAAAAATTATACTTTATGTTCTAGGGTACATGTGCACAACGTGCAGGTTTGTTACATATGTATACATGTGCCATGTTGGTGTGCTGCACCCATTAACTCGTCATTTACATTATGTATATCTCCTAATGCTATCCCTCCCCCTCTTCCCACCCCACAACGGGCCCCCGTGTTTGATGTTCCCCTTCCTGTGTCCAAGTGTTCTCATTGTATAATTCCCACCTATGAGTGAGGACGTGCAGTGTTTGGTTTTCTATTCTTGCAATAGTTTGCTGAGAATTATGGTTTCCAGCTGCATCCATGTCCCTGCAAAGGACATAAACTCATCCTTTTTTATGGCTGCATAGTATTCCATGGTGTATATGTGCCACATTTTCTTAATCCAGTCTGTCATTGATGGACATTTGGGTTGGTTCCAAGTCTTTGCTATTGTGAATAGTGCCACAATAAACATACATGTGCATATGTCTTTATAGCACCATGATTTATATTCCTTTGGGTATATACCCAGTAATGCGATGGCTGGGTCAAATGGTATTTCTAGTTCTAAATCCTTGAGGAATCGCCACACTGTCTTCCACAATGGTTGAACTAGTTTATAGTTCCACCAACAGTGTAAAAGTGTTCCTATTTCTCCATATCCTCTCCAGCACCTGTTGTTTCCTGATTTTTTAATGATCGCCATTCTAACTGGTGTGAGATGGTATCTCATTGTGGTTTTGATTTGCATTTCTCTGATGGCCAGTGATGATGAGCATTTTTTCATGTGTCTGTTGGCTGCATACATGTCTTCTTTTGAGAAGTGTCTGTTCATATCCTTTGCCCACTTTTTGATGGGGTTGTTTGTTTTCTTATAAATTTGTTTGAGTTCTTTGTAGATTCTGGATATTAGCCCTTTGTCAGATGAGTAGATTGCAAAAATTTTCTCCCATTCTGTAGGTTGCCTGTTCACTCTAATGGTAGTTTCTTTTGCTGTGCAGAAGCTTTTTAGTTTAATTAGATCTCATTTGTCAATTTTGGCTTTTGTTGCCATTGCTTTTGGTGTTTTAGACATGAAGTCCTTGCCCATGCCTATGTCCTGAATGGTATTGCCTAGGTTTTCCTCTAGGGTTTTTATGGTTTTAGGTCTAACATGTAAATCTCTAATCCATCTTTAATTTTCGTATAAGGTATAAGGAAGGGATCCAGTTTCAGCTTTCTACTTATGGCTAGCCAGTTTTCCCAACACCATTTATTAAATAGGGAATCCTTTCCCCATTTCTTGTTCTTGTCACGTTTATCAAAGATCAGATGGTTGTAGATGTGTGGTATTATTTCTGAGGGCTCTGTTCTGTTCCATTGGTCTATATCTCTGTTTTGGTACCAGTACCATGCTGTTTTGGCTACTGCAGCCTCGTAGTATAGTTTGAAGTCAGGTAGCGTGATGCCTCCAGCTTTGTTCTTTATGGCTTAGGACTCTTTTGGCAATGCAGGCTCTTTTTTGGTTCCATATGAACTTTAAAGTAGTTTGGGATGCAAGACTGGTTCAATGTATGCAAATCAATAAACACAATCCAGCATATAAACAGAACCAAAGACAAAAACCACATGATTATCTCAATAGATGCAGAAAAGGCCTTTGACAAAATTCAACAGCCCTTCATGCCAAAAACTCTCAATAAATTCGGTATTGATGGAACATATCTCAAAATAATAAGAGCTATTTATGACAAACCCACAGCCAATATCATACTGAATGGGCAAAAACTGGAAGCATTCCCCTTGAAAACGGGCACAAGACAGGGATGCCCTCTCTCACCACTCCTATTCAACATAGTGTTGGAAGTTCTGGCCAGGGAAATCAGGCAGGAGAAAGAAATAAAGGGTATTCAATTAGGAAAAGAAGAAGTCAAATTGTCCCTGTTTGCAGATGACATGATTGTATATTTAGAAAACCCCATCGTCTCAGCTCAAAATCTCCTTAAGCTGATAAGCAACTTCAGCAAAGTCTCAGGATACAAAATCAATGTGCAAAAATCACTAGCATTCTTATACACCAATAACAGACAAACAGAGAGCCAAATCATGAGTGAACTCTCCCATTCACAATTGCTTCAAAGAGAATAAAATACCTAGGAATCCAACTGACAAGGGATGTGAAGGACCTCTTCAAGGAGAACAACACACCCACTGCTCAATGAAATAAGAGAGTACACAAACAAATGGAATAACATTCCATGCTCATGGATAGGAAGAATCAATATTGTGAAAATGGCCTTACTGCCCAAGGTAATTTATAGATTGAATGCCATCCCCATTAAGCTACCAATGACTTTCTTCAGAGAATTATTTGCCCACTTTTTAATGGAATAATTATTTTTGCTGTTGAATTGAGTTCCTTATATATTCTGGGTATAAGTCCCTTGTTGAATGACTAGTTTGCACACATTTTCTTTCATTCCATAGGTTGTCTTGTCACTTTGTTGATTGTTTCCTTTGATTTGAAGAAGCTTTTTAGTGTAATATAGTCTCAGTCTATTTTTGGTTTTGCTGCCCGTGTTTTGGTGGTCTTAGCCAAAAATGTTTTGCCTAGACCAATTTTCTGAAATGTTTTCTTCTAGAGGTTTTCTGGTTTCAGGTCTTTCAGTTAAGTCCTCAATCCATCTTGAGTTGATTTTTGTACATGATGTGTGATAGAGGTCCAGTTTCATTCTCTTGCATATAGATATTGAATTTTCCCAGCACTATTTATTGAAGAGGGTTCCGTTCCCCCGTGTATAGTGTTGATGTCTTTGTTAGAAATCAGTTGGCTATAAATATGTGGATTTATTTCTAGGTTCTCTATTCTGTTCCATTGGTTTATGTGTGTGTTTTTTATACCCAAAGCATGCTGTTTGGGGTACTTAGTCTTATATTTTGAAGTTGGGTAGTGTGACGCCTCCAGCTTTGTTCTTTTGGCTGTTTGGGCTCTTTTTCGGTTCCATGTAAATTTTAGAATTCTGTTTCTATTTCTGTCAAAAATTACATTGGAAATTTGATAGGAATTGCATTGAGTCTACAGATTGCTTTGGGTAGTGTAATCATTTTAACTAGATTAATTTTTCCAGTTCAAGAACATGGGATATCTTTACATTTCTTTGTGTCCTCTTTAATTTATTTCACCAGTGTTTTGTGTTTTTTCTTTTAGAGGTTTTTCTCCTCTTTGGTTAAATTTATTCTTAGGATTTTTTTTTTGGTAGCTATCATAAATGGGATAAATTGCTTGTTTTCTTTCTCAGCTGGCTCATTGTTAGTGTGTAGAAATGCTACTAATTTTTGTATGCTGATTTTGTATCCTGAAACTACTGAATTCATTTATCAAATCTAATTTTTTTTGTGGAGTCTTTGGGTTTTTCTAGATATAAGATCATGTAATCTGGAAACAGGGACAATTTGACTTCTTTTCCGATTTGAATGTCTTTTATTTCCTTCTCTTGCCTCACTCCGCTGGCTAGGACTTCCAGTACTATATTGAATAGGAGTGATGAAAGTGGACATTCTTGTCTTGTTCCAGGTTTAGAGAAAAGGCTTTCAGCTTTTTACATTTATTATGATATTAGCTGTGGGTTTGTCATATATGACCTTTATTTTGTTGAGGTACATTCCTTCTATGCCCAGTATGTTGTGAGTTTTTATCATGAAGGGATACTGAATTTTATCAAATGCTTTTTGTGTATCTATTGAGATCATTACATGGTTTTTGTCCTAAATTCTGTTGATGTGATATATCTCACATTAATTGATTTGCACATGCTGAACCATTGTTGCATCCCTGCTATAAAGCCTACTTGAAAATGGTGTATAATCTTTTTGATGCACTATTGCAATTGGTTTGCTAGTATTTTGTTGAGGGCTTTTGTGTCTGTGTTCCCCAAGAATATTAGCCTGCAGTGTTGTTTTTTGTTTGTCCTTGTCTGGTTTTAGTTTCAGGGTAATGCTGTCCTTATAGAATGTGTTAGGCAGAATTTCTTCCTCTTCACCTTTTTTGAAATAGTTTAAAGAGAATTGGTGCTAGTTTTTGAAAATTTGGTAAAGTTCATCAGTGAATTCTTCTGGTCCTGGAGTTTTCTTTGTTGGGAGACTTCCGTGCCCCCCTCCACTCCTTCCTCCCACCCCGCCCCCACGGAGTCTTGCTCTGTCTTCCAGGCTGGAGTGCAGTGGCATGATCTTGGCTCACTGCAACCTCCACCTCCCAGGTTCAAGCAATTCTACCTCACTCTCCCAAGTAGCTGGGACTACAGGCCCACACCACTATGCTTTGGGAGACCTTTTTTTTTTTTTTCTTTACTGATTCAATCTCATTACTCATTATTGGTCTGTTCATATTTTCCATTTCTTCCTGGTTCATTCTTAGTAGAGTGTATGTATCCAGGAATTTATCCATTTTATCTAGGATTTCCAGTTTGATACTGTATAGTTGTTCGTAGTAGTCTCTGATAATCTTAATTTCTGTGGTATCACTTCTAATCTTTTTTTTTTTCCATTTTTGATTTTGTTTATTTAGATCTTCTCCCTTTTTTTCTTGGTTAGTCTACCTAGCATTTTATCCGTTTTGTTTATCTTTTCAAGAGAGCAGCTTTTTGTTTTATTGATCCCTTGTATTTATTTTTAGTATCTGTTTTACTTCTGTTCTTTCCTTCTATTTTGAGTTTGGTTTGTTGTTGCTTTTCTAGCTACCTGAGGTTTATGGTTAGATTGTTTATTCAGAACCTCTCTACTTTTTGGTGTAGGCATTTATTGCTATGAACTTCCCTTTAACCACCACATTTGCTGTACACCATAGGTTTTGGTATGTTATGTTTTGATTTTCATTTGTTTCAAGAATTTTTAAATCGTTTCCTTTTCTTTCTTGATCCAATTCTGGAGCATGTTGTTTAATTTCCAAATATTGTAATGTATTTTTTTAGTGTCTTATTCAGATTATTTTTATTAATTCTTCAAAGTCCCCTCTGTATCTGTAATGTATTTTTATAGTTTCCAATGTTCTAATTGTTATTACCAGTTTTATTCCTTTGTGGTCCAAAAAGATAGTTGATATTATTTCAATTTTAAAAACTATTTTGTGAGTTGTTTTATGTCCTAGCATGTGGCCTATCATACAGAATGTTTCATGTGCTAATAAGAAGATGCGTATTCTATAACTGTTGGGTTAAATGTTCTATAAATGTCTGTTAGGTCCACTTGGTCTAAAATACAGTGTAAATGCAATTTTTTTTTGTTAATTTTCTGTCTAGATTATATGTGTAATGTTGAGTGCATATTGAAGTCCCCAGCTATTACTGTATTGGAGTCTATTTCTGTCTTTAGATCTACTAATATTTGCTTATATATCTGGGTGCTTCACTGTTGGGTGCAAGTTGTTTGGAATTATTATATGCTGAATTGATTTCTTTATCATTTTATAATGACTTTTTTTGGTCTTGTTTTGTACTGTTTTTGACAGCATATGTTTTGTCTAAGTATAGCTGCTTCTGCTTATTTTTGGTTTCTGCCTGCATGGAATATCTTTTTCTATCCTTTAACTTTCAGTTTATATGTGTCTCAGGTGAGATGAGTTTCTTGTATGCAGCATACAGTTAGGTCATAATTTTTTATCCATTTTATATCTTTTAAGTGGTTAGTTTATATTCAACATTGTTATGGCATTATTAATATGCCATTTTATTAGTTGATATCTGGTTGTTTTATATGTTCCGTATTCCTTTTTTTCTCTTATTATCATTGTTGTTTCAGTGGTTATCTGTAGTAGAAACATTTGAGTACTTTCTCTTCTTTGTGTGTTTGCTTTACCAGTGGGCTATAAATTTTCTTGCATTTTCATGAGAGTAGATACTGTTCTTTTGCTTCCAGGTGTAGGATTCCTATAAGCATTTTTTAGTTGGCTTAGTTTAATGGTGAATTCCTTCAGCTGTTGCTTGTCTGGAAAAGACTTTATTTCTCCTTCATTTATAAAAGATAACATCTGGTCATAATATCCTTGACTAGCAGTTTTTTTTTTTTTCCTTTTGGCAATCTGAGTATATTATTCAAACCATTCTCTCCTGGCTTTTTAGGTTTCTGAAGAGCATCCTTCGGTTAGTTTGATGGGGATTCTTTTCTAAGTGACAGCTTTTCCATTACTGTTTTTAGAATTCTCTGTTAATGACTTTTGACACTTTGACTCTAACATCTTGTGGAGAAGACATTTTTTGGGGCATCTCTGAGCTTTTTATATCTAAATTTCTGAATCTCTTGCTAAATTTGGAAGTTTTCAGGTATCATTTTGTTAATTACATTTTCCATCCCTTCTGTTTTCACCTTGTCTTCTGGGACACCAAAAACTGGAATATTTTGTTGCTTTATTGTATTTTATATGTCATGTAGGTTTTGTTTATTCATTTTTAAAAATTTTGTCTCACTGAGTTATTTCAAAAGACCTGTCTTCAAGTTTTGAAATTCTTTTGCACAATCTAGTTTATTATTGAAGCTTATAAATGTATTTTGTATTTCATTTAATGAATTCTTCCAGAATTTCTGTTTAGTTCTTTTTTATGGTATCTTTCTCTTTGGTAAATTTCTCTTTCATATCCTGAATTGTTTTTCTGATTTTTTTAGCATTCTCTTGTTTGTCACTGAGCTTTTAAAATATAATTATTTTGACATTTTTTCCTGGAATTTCATAAATACCTTTTTCATTGCAGGAAAATTATTGTACTCCATTGGGGATGTCATATTTCCTTATTTTTTAATGTTTCCTGTGTTCTTAAATTGATATCTGTGCATCTGGTGTAGCAGTTGCCTCATTCAATAGTTTGAATTTGCTTTCATTGGGTAAGACTTTTTCCTGACAATGTGTTTATGGTCCTGGCTGGTTAGGTCACTGGCTTTGATTCTGGGTGCATGCAGTAGTGTAGTCTCCATATGATTTCTTTAACTGAAAACAGCATCAATGGCATCTGTGGTTTTCTCAGTGGCTTAGGGTATGGTTGTTAGTGGAATCTGTCGTGAAATTTTGCTGAGGATGGGAGTACCAAGTGAGTCAGTCCTTGGGGCCCAGTGTTGGCAGTGTCAGGATAAAGATGACTCCTTGGGCAACAAGGTGGTGTACCTTGGCAGCGGTGTTGGTGGGTCCAGGTGGACTGATTCTTGGGCCTACAGGCAGCTTGTTTTGATGCCAGTAGTGGCAGTGATGGGCCAGGTAGGTAAGCAAATCCTTGGGTCCCTTGCCATTGGACATGGTGTGGTCGATGGCAATAGCAGTGATGGGACAACTCACTAGCTTCCAAGCCAGCTGCACTGGTGTTGATGTTGGCTGGAATGGGCTGGGCAGGCCAGTCCCCAGACCTGCAGGTGGCACATGCAGGTGGGTGGCAACTCTGGTGTTAGAAGCTGATTGGGTGGGCCCAACCTCACGCCCCTGGGAAGAAGGCCCATATGACAATGGTGGTGGACTGAGCTGGGCAATCCCCTAGTCCTCACGTGGCATGCCTGGGCACTGGGGGAGGTGTGGCTCCTGGCTGGTAGGACCTGTCCTTAGGCCTCCTGTGGTGCGTGTAGGCACTGGCTATGGTAGGCAGGGAGGAAGTGATCCTCAAGCCTTTGGTGGAATGCTTGGATGGGGTGACAGTGGCTTTACTTCAGCCCTGCTACTGGGGAAGGTGGGGTTGTTTTCAGTGGAAATAACTGTAGGCATGTGGGTAGGGAGTTTGTTCTTCACTCATGCATCAGCCCTGGCAGTGGCAGTCTACAGTGGTGGCAGCTACAGGTGTTGGAATCTGTCTTCGAGTCACATGAAAATGCATGGTGGCTCCAGTGCTGGGGACAATGAGGTCATTGCCAATGGCTTGCACCTTGGCCCTGGCAGGAGCAGCCAGCTGCTGTGTTGTCTGTGGATGAGGGATTTCACTGGGGCTACAGGGTTGCAGGAGATGCAGGGGCTGTTGTGCCCCAGGGCAGGATACGATCTGGTAGAGGCAGGGCTGTCAAAATGGTACTTTGCTATAGCTGCTTAGGACTTAGTGGGATGTGTGGGACATGGCCTCAGCTCTCTTTCTAGGGCAATGCCATCACGTGGTCTCCAATCAGCGTCCAATGTTAGTCTCATAGCCCATGAAGTTCGAGGGGTCTCTTTGGCTAGAATTGCAAGAGTCCATGATAGGCATATGGACCACTGGGCATCTCTCCATTACCCTTTCCTTGCACTGGGAGCCTCTCCGGGTTCCCAGCTCATCCAAGCTGAGAAGGCTGTCTTATTTCCCTCTCCTTTCTTGCTTTAGGTATTTCCTGTCACTTCTCTGTTGAATTCTAGTGTTCTCCCTGAACTGATATATTCAAAATGTGATCATCTACTCACTCTTTTGGTTCTTCTTTGTGGAGGGGACAAGTATCAGACACCTCTAGTCAGTCATCTTGAAGCCCCTCCCCTGTTAGTCAGCAATATAGTTTTAAATTGGTCACCAGTATAATCAGGCAATGCTCAGGGATATTTGTTTCATTTTCATCTCTCTCCCAAATGTGGCATTTGTTCTGTCATCTAAATGATAAGAACACAGGGCAAGAATGACATTCCAGAGGTTGAGACTTTTAGTTACGTATTTTGGAAATCAAGTGCATCCATGCAAATTGTTGTTTTGTTGATCTATGGATTTATATAGTTCATGTGTTAGTCCATTTTGTGTTGCTGTGATGGAATACCTGAGGCTGGGTAATTTATAAAGAAAGGAGATTTATTCGTCTCATAATGCTACAAGCTGCAGAAGAAGCATGGTACCAGCATGGTGAGGAGGACCTCAGGGAACTTACAATTATGGCAGAAAGTGAAGGGGGGGGGCATGTGTATCACATGGTGAGAAAGGGAATGTGGAGTGGGAGGCGCCAGACTTTTTAACAACCAGATCTCACATGAAATAACAGAGTAGAAACTCACTCATCACTAAGGGAATGGAACCAAGTGATTCAGGAAGGATCTGCCCCCATGACACAAACACCTCCTTCCAGTAGGCCCCACCTCCAACACTGGGGATCACGTTTTAACATGACATTTGGAGGGGACAAATATTCAAACTGTATTAGTTCCTAAAGGTGGAATTTTAAGACTTATTTCCTTTCCAAGCTCTAGGAAGGGCTTGTGGGGAGGAGCTAAAAGTAATATTAATGGTAATCTTATAATTAAACATTTGTTATATTGTGTTAAAATAGTAGTATGAAAGACAATAATATTCTGCCATTAAAAATTTTCATTGGGGTTTCACTATTTGTCAGTCATTGTACAGGGTGATATTAAAACCGAGCTTTATCTCTGCTTTCCTTGTGTTAACAGCTTCATGAGTGAAGCAGCTTTAAGTTAAGTTTAAAATACCATGTGACACCTGTTACCATGAAAAGTTCATGCCACTATTCATGCCCATACTGTGAGTATTGGACACAGGTGTTCCCAGAAAGATTTCTCCGCAAAAGTGACACTGGAGCTGAGTTCTGAAAAAGGAGAAGAAATTGACTATGCTAAGTGGAAAGCAAAAAGCTTTCAGGGCATCAGGAACAGCATGAAGCAGAGCCCCTAAAGTAGGCCAGCAGACTAAGGTGGAGATAATAGAAGGAATCACGGTGTCATCTGAGGCTGATGATTCATAGTAGAGTGTTAGTGTTTGGGAGTGAAAAGTCTCTATATGAAGTGATGTAATTTGCTGCAAATTCTGCAGATTACAATAGCAACACTAAGTGCCTAAAGGAGTGATATATTAGATGCACTGTTTTTAAAAAGGACTCTGTCTCTGCCTGATGTACTACATTGCACTGATGTCTGCTGGATCTAGATGACCCACTGAACCAAACAATTAATGATTTTAGTTCTGCAGTACTTAGCTCGATTTTTTTTTTCCATGCAATGATTTATTATGTCCACTGAGGGCTATAGAATGTTAGAGACAGAGAAATTACAGGCATCTCATGGGAGATCAATCTTTTCTTCAGATAGAGAAACTAAGGTTGAGAGGAAGGGAAAATTTTCCATGGTTTTGTGGTTACTTAGTTACAAAACCAATACCAACCTATAAATTGATTAAATGTTATTCTATAGCTTTTCTCCATCACACACAAATGGTGATTACAGTGTTACCTGTTTTACATGACTCAGCATTCCCAGAAGAGTTTCTATTTGTTCACTCTTCTGCAGCCTCCAAAAGAACATCATATGTGTGAAAACAGTTTAACACATTCTGGCTCTGATGATATGATGAGCTATTACAATATTAATGATGTTGCATATTGTGGTGGCAGAAATCCAAATGGACAAGAGATTTTGGATATAGCTTGCTAGAACACAGAATAAATACTTTATACAAATGGGAATTCTTTAAAATCAGCCATGAAACCAGCATAAATTGGTTTCTTGCTGTGGGGGGTTTCTTATTGTGAGCAGGCAAGTTCATTGAAGAGGCATGGTGCAGAAATTTAATGATCTACATAAAAATACAGCTTACAGACACGTTAACTTTGAATCTTTTTAAAGATCACATATGCTTGTCTTGAATTCACACATACATACACTCAGAGCAACACACACAATCATTTCCATCACATTTCTTTCAAATTGGTGGCACAATGCAGCTTTTGGGAAGCTGAACTTGAGCTGAAAACTACTCTGTTAATTGCACATCACAAATGTACTTTGTTGTTTAAATAGAAGATCCTCAGTGCTGTGGTTAGTAAGATGGTATAGGGATTTCAAATGTGTCTTCATAATTTATTTTAGAAAGACTACAGATTACTTCAGTTATTTTAATTCTTTGATTAATTTTCTGTTTTTGAGAGGGGGAAGGGAGATGTCTTCAAATAGTAAAATTAGACTTGATGGGAAAGGCAACTGGAATATTTAACTGGTAAAGAATTATTTCCACAAATAAAGCAGTTGTGTGTTTTTCTGTTTTATTTAAAGATGAGGATTGTTTTCTATGCTCTTCATTGCAAATGCAGTGTTTTGGTGAGATCATTTGCTTAATGCATCACTGCTCTTACCTAGATTTGAGAGGCTCCTGTGTGTGACCTTCTTTCTTGTTTTCAGCCTCTCAGAGCTGTTATATGGATCACAGCACTGCAATGAGGTTTAAAAATGATCTATTGAACTATAAGATCAGTAACCAATTTAAAGCAAATTTCTGTGTTGTTTCACGTCTAGTATATTTTAATAAATTTCCTTTCTTTACACTGTATTTCCCCCAATATGATTTGTCTTTTTTGTTATGTGGTAAGACCTTTGAGGACAAAAACTGTGTCAAGTTAATTTTAAATAAATATATAGTAGAAAATCCAACAAACTTATAAAACAAACCATCTTTCAGCTGAGAGCTTCCTGGCTATATGTGCATGTGTGTATACATGCACACACCACAATATGGTGCATCTGGATTTATATAAATACATAAATACAAGCATATATGTGCATATGTTTTCTTTTTACAAATAAAAATGTATTCTTAAAATATCTACATTCATGTTGGCAAAGATATGAATCAAAACATCTAGGTAGTTGTTAGTAATTTGTTCTACTCAGATTAAAATATTATTTTGAATTTGTACTTTGCCATTCATATTTCTAATTTTTTGGGGTCCTTTAGGAAAGGCATTTATTTTTTCATTTGCAACAAGATGAAGTTGGTAAACTTCAGGGCAGTAATAAGAGGATATTTGGAACAGTGTAATAGTAAGTGAAATATACATAGCAGCTTTTCCTGATGATATCTTTGTTGTTGTTCAAAGATCTATTTATTAATTGATAGGTTCAAAGATACACTACTTGACTTTGGGGGTTGGAAGAAAGTGGTGATAGAAGCTGTAGTTTTTACCAGAACCTGAGGAACCAAGTTGTGAGTGGTTCTCTAGTCCTGGTAACAGCTATGTAACAGATTCTATTTATGTATTTCCAGAAATTTATGTCTAGTAAAGATTCCTAAACTAAAGGAGTGTGGAGATGCCTTCATTCATTTCTTCATCTAGCATTTACTGATCACAAATTTTATTCTAAATACTGTCTTAAACTCTGAGAATACAAGAATGAATTAGCTTCAGTTCTCCTCTTAAAGGACTCTCGGCTGAAGAGTCTGAGATTGCTACATAGCAATTGATATTTGTATATATCAAACTGTAAGTGTTTGCGTGTGTGCCTGAGCTTATGCATGTGTATGCACTTCATTTGTCTCATTTAGTTATGAGTATTCTTGTAGGAGTCTATTTTTTCCGTGAAAATATATCCTAGGAGAAAAGATCTTTGTGAAGCTAGGACCCCTGGTATCTACTCCAAGTCACCATAAGGAAGCTGTTTTGAGGAACAGAAAGTACATGGGTTTAAAAATTAATTGAAAAAAATTGTATGTATTATGCACATCATGATTTACCATATATATAATATATGTGCACACTTTGCACAATGGCTAAATCAAGCTAATTAACATTTAAGTATTTGAAGACTTGGGTTTTGAAGCCATAGAGACCTTGCTTGAAACCTAAGGTCTAGCAGTCACTATCTATTACGATCTTCTTCAAGCCTCTCAACCTCTCTGGGCTTTGCCAATGACCTAGGGATGATAAAACCCCATTCCCAGTGATGTGCCAAGAAATTGAGATAATTTGGGTAAAGTGTCTAACATGTGGGTGGCACTTGATAGTTGCTTGGAATAATTTGAGTCCAATCATGAATTAATACCACAATATTTTGATATGGGAGAGCCATTCTATCATTAGGGTCAAAAGCCCTATTCTGGAACAAGGCTGCCTAGGTTCTGATCCTGGTCCTGCTCTAGTTTATATGATTGTGGGAAAATTACTGAATCTCTTTGGACTACTGTACTCCCATGGTATTATGAAGGAATAACATTTTGAGTTAGTATTAAGAATAGAATGTTAAGAACAGCTCCTGATACATGGTAAGGACTATGTAAATGTTGGTTAAAATGAAATACATGTGCTTTATTTTGTTCTCTAGAATCTGTACTCATTAAATTAGATATAAACATAAACCTTTAATATTTTTGAGGCATTTAAATTTATTTTTTAACAATGACAGAATCTGTCAAACTACTGATTATATTATCTCTAGGCATGTATTTGATACGTATCTTAGTAATAAAAATTACTGAGTAGACTAAAAAGGTTTCACATAAGTAATTTTACTTCCCTTCTCATTTTGGGTACTGTTCTTTGTTTTATTTAGTATTTTTGTTGCTAAATGTCTTCAAGCTTATATTTTAGAAATAAATTCATAGAATTATGGATGTTCAGAATTTAAGAAGAATTTATTTCAAACACCGTATTTCATTGCTGGGTATAATCGAATAAAATTCCAGGGTGATGAACTGACTCGTTGCCCACACTGGAAATGTCTGAAGGTGAGAGATATTAAAATTAGTGGTTACAGTGTGACTTTTCAAATTGCCATAGTGGATGTCAAGATTTCTGCAACTTCTATAGTTCATGATTACAAATACTGGGGCTGTTCATAGTTTCACAGGCAGCTTCACCAATATGACTCGCCTGAAGTTAACATTAACATTCTCTAGGAAAGGAGTCACAGCTGTCATCATGATATTGGCGAGCCAGCTGTCATAATTAAGTTGCTAAAGTTCATGAGATTACAGCAGCAATATTGTTTGGGTATATTACTAAGAAGCTATTTATCTTTTACTGCCAGTAATGTAAATGTCAAAAGTCTAATTTATGTTTCTGTTTTTTCCTGCTGAAGACTTGAGAGATATTTGGGAAAACACCAATAAATTGTAAGAAACATTTGGAAAAGAGAATATTTATAATATGTGTTATCTATCCTTTTTAGATTCTAATTATCTAGTTTCTAATAAGAGATTCATTTGTTATTTAATTTTATCTCTCCCTGTACTTATTTTTTGAATGATAATTTTAAGTAGTTAGGTTTGCCACAAAAAATATAAGATGTCCATTCAATGTTAATTTAAGATTTATAGTAAATTATCATACTTATACTATAAAATTATTCATTGTTTACCTGAAATTAAAATCTAACTGGGATTCCTGTATATACATTTGCTAACTCTAGCAATCCAGATTTAGATTTAGCATTGTGAAAATTGGAGTAAAGAACAAACTCATACACTGGTTTGGCTACTTTATGGCTTTTTGACAGTATATAGATTATCTGAGCTTTCTAATTCTTAGTTTTTTGGTTTCTTTATTTTTATCTGCAATGTGGAAAAAAGAAGACCTATTTTGTATACCTATACTGTACACAGAAATGTTGGTTTCCCTTCCATTTGCCATCCTCAATGTTTGAAAACGCATGATTTACTCATATAAATAAACCTACTTTGTTCTCTTGGTTTAGCATAGGTTACTTAAAAATTCTCATCAAAATCATCTTTCAAATATATATATGGTCAATGAAATCTGTTTAGTTTCAAATCAAACACCTAGGCTACACAATGCAGGCACTGATCTGTGAAAATTTCACTACAAAAAGTTTAACAAGTCAATTGAATATATCACTATCACATTAAATTACATTTATATATTTCCTGAAAAGGTTGTATGAATCCTTGCTATATGCCCATCACAGACTAGAAAAACGCATTACATTTGAAGAATTACACTTTCATGAACGGAATTATTTTTTTCCATTTATGCCAAAATAATCTTTGCAAATTAGAATTCTGTGTCAAAAGCTTTGTGACGTGCAAACGCTGATTTACTTCAGGCTGGAGAAAGAAATGCTTCAGAGAATACAAGCCTCCACATCAATATATTTTCTAGGTAATTAAACTGTAATATTTACATTTCTATAATTATAAAGGAGGTTAAGCATCTTTTAAGATATTATGACGTATTTAACACATACAAAAAGGTTAAACTATGATACAATGAATATATTTGTTCATACCATACAGTTCAGAAATACAATATTACCAACTTATTGAATCTCCCAGTATCATCTTCCTTCATCATATTCCCCCTCTCTTTCCATTTTCTGAAATTTGGAGATTATCAGGCCACGATGCCACGTATTCTTTTTTAAATATACCTTTACCTTGTAAGTTAACATTTTAAGCAATATATGTAGCCTAGATTTGCGTGTTTATAAACTTTATATATAAAACTGTCTACTCTTTTATCCTGCTCTTTTTCCTGCTCAGTATCAGTTTAGCAGGATTCATCTATGTTACACATGTATCTCTAGTTCACTTCTTTCTACAGCTGTTATACATTTGCCAGTACTCAATTGACAATCAGGTTATTTTTAGATTTTTTTTTTGATTGCAAAAATTGCTGCTATAAACATGCTTTGTCTCTTTGTGCATATGTATGTGTTTTGTTAGTCTATATTCATACATATGAGTGAAATTTCTGGGGAATGGGAAATACATCTTTATGAGACATTGAACTGCTTACCACTGTCATAATACCAATTTAAGCAGACCAACAATGTATAAGAATTCCCTTTGCTTCACATGCTTTCCAACCTGTGATTTTATATGGCTATTGTGTGTACAGTTGCATCACCTGGTGGTTAAATTTGCATTTCCCAAATTGGTAATGACTAAAACATCTTTTCATGTATGTTATCGCCATTTACAATTTGTCTTCTGTGAATGGCTTTTTCTTACTCTTTAATTTTTTTTATCCCTTTGTTATACATTTGTAGGAGTTAGTTATACATGGTGAATTATAATCATATCTGTGTATGTCTCTGTATGTGTATAATTGTTGGCTGTGATTTTTATTCTCTTATGTACAGAAAGTTGAATCTTAATATGGTTTATGTCTTAGTTCATTTTGTGCTGCTATAACAGGATACCTGAGACTGGGTAAAAATGAACAGAAATTTATTTCTCAAGGGTCTGGAAGCTAGGAAGTCCAAGAGCAAGGGACTAGCATTTTGCAAGAGCCAGTTGAGACAGATTATTTGGCCACAGACCCTCCTTATAAAGAAGGTCAAAATTAAATTTTCTATACCTTTCATTCAATGGTATATTGGAACCAGCTTATCCAGCTTGCAAGAATTGACTGCCAAATTTTCAGAAATTTTGCAATATGGTTGTTAAGTCATCTGTACCTGGAACCAGTCACGGTGGGAGTAAATTATAGCATAGAAACACTGTGAAGGAGAGCTTCCCCTATCTTTCCCCTGTTTCTCTCCGAAGAGCCAGTTACTAAACATTTACTGTCACATCATTGCTTTCATTCCAGCTTTTTTCAGTCAACTCCCAGTTGTTAGACCTCTGGCACTTCCATCAAACCTTTGCTTACTAGAGTGCCCAAAATGCTGTTCAGCATTTTTGGCTACATGTGCAGGCCTCTATCCATCCTATTCATTCTTTTCCCAACTCCAGATACCTCCATTGTGTCCATTACTCCTCCATTAGCAACATCCGCTGCATGATCACCCCTTTCCTTTTAGCATTCCTTTCCATCTCTATTCAAATATTACATTGCAATGATATCTAAAGATCTTATCCCAAATAGCTTTCCCAACCTCACCACTCTCCTTTGCTCTTATTTTTTTCACAGAAATTATTTTTAATGATTATTATATAATATGCATTCTTATAAAATATTTATTTTCTTTCTCCCATCATGGAAATGTAAACTTCCTAAGTGTGAGAACCTTGTTTCTCCCACTGTATTTCTCAAACTTAGAACAATTTTTGGCACATAACAGATATTTGTATATTTGTAAAAGGAATGAAAGAAGAAAGCAGAAAGGGAAGATAAATTTCCTCTGTTTCTTTGCCATAAGTAAAACTTTGTTTTACCGTGAGGACACAGGTTCCTCTGAATCTGAAGTGGCAGCTGTTGTTTTTTGATGTTCCATATTCACTGAGACCAGGAGGTAGACAAGTATCTTTCTTTCTTTTCACTGCAATTCTAGGTATTTACTCGTTCAAGACAAAAAAATGTTCTTTTTTTTTTTTAAAAATTATACTTTAAGTTCTAGGATACATGTGCATAACGTGCAGGTTTGTTACATATGTATACTTCTGCCATGTTGGTGTGCTGCGCCCATCAACTCGTCAGCACCCATCAACTCATCATTTACATCAGATATAACTCCCATTGCAATCCCTCCCCCCTCCCCCCTCCCCCCTCCCCCCTCCCCATGATAGGCCCCGGTGTGTGATGTTCCCCTTCCCGAGTCCAAGTGATCTCATTGTTCAGTTCCCACCTATGAGTGAGAACATGCAGTGTTTGGTTTTCTGTTCTTGTGATAGTTTGCTGAGAATGATGGTTTCCAGCTGCATCCATGTCCCTACAAAGGACACAAACTCATCCTTTTTTGTGGCTGCATAGTATTCCATGGTGTATATGTGCCACATTTTCTTAATCCAATCTGTCACTGATGGACATTTGGGTTGATTCCAAGTCTTTGCTATTGTGAATAGTGCTGCAATAAACATACGTGTGCATGTGTCTTTATAGCAGCATAATTTATAATCCTTTGGGTATATACCCAGTAATGGGATGGCTGGGTCATATGGTACTTCTAGTTCTAGATCCTTGAGGAGTCGCCATACTGTTTTCCATAATGGTTGAAGTAGTTTACAATCCCACCAACAGTGTAAAAGTGTTCCTATTTCTCCACATCCTCTCCAGCACCTGTTGTTTCCTGACTTTTTAATGATCGCCATTCTAACTGGTGTGAGATGGTATCTCATTGTGGTTTTGATTTGCATTTCTCTGATGGCCAGTGATGATGAGCAGTTTTTCATGTGTCTGTTGGCTGTATGAATGTCCTCTTTTGAGAAATGTCTGTTCATATCCTTTGCCCACTTTTTGATGGGGTTGTTTGTTTTTTTCTTGTAAATTTGTTTGAGTTCTTTGTAGGTCCTGGATATTAGCCCTTTGTCAGATGAGTAGATTGCAAAACTTTTCTCCCATTCTGTAGGTTGCCTGTTCACTCTGATGGTAGTTTCTTTTGCTGTGCAGAAGCTCTTTAGTTTAATGAGATCCCATTTGTCAATTTTGGCTTTTGTTGCCATTGCTTTTGGTGTTTTAGACATGAAGTCCTTGCCCATGCCTATGTCCTGAATGGTATTACCTAGGTTTTCTTCTAGGGTTTTTATGGTATTAGGTCTAACATTTAAGTCTCTGATCCATCTTGAATTAATTTTCGTATAAGGAGTAAGGAAAGGATCCAGTTTCAGCTTTCTACTTATGGCTGGCCAATTTTCCCAGCACCATTTATTAAATAGGGAATCCTTTCCCCATTTCTTGTTTTTCTCAGGTTTATCAAAGATCAGATGGCTGTAGATGTGTGGTATTATTTCTGAGGACTCTGTTCTGTTCCATTGGTCTATATCTCTGTTTTGGTACCAGTACCATGCTGTTTTGGTTACTGTAGCCTTGTAGTATAGTTTGAAGTCAGGTAGCGTGATGCCTCCAGCTTTGTTCTTTTGACTTAGGATTGTCTTGGAGATGCAGGCTCTTTTTTGGTTCCATATGAACTTTAAAGCAGTTTTTTCCAATTCTGTGAAGAAAGTCATTGGTAGCTTAATGGGGACGGCACTGAATCTATAAATAATCTTGGGCAGTATGGCCATTTTCACAATATTGATTCTTCCTATCCATGAGCATGGTATGTTCTTCCATTTGTTTATGTCCTCTTTTATTTCACTGAGCAGTGGTTTGTAGTTCTCCTTGAAGAGGTCCTTGACATCCCTTGTAAGTTGGATTCCTAGGTATTTTATTCTCTTTGAAGCAATTGTGAATGGAAGTTCATTCATGATTTGGCTCTCTGTTTGTCTGTTACTGGTGTATAAGAATGCTTGTGATTTTTGCACATTGATTTTGTATCCTGAGACTTTGCTGAAGTTTCTTATCAGCTTAAGGAGATTTTGGGCGGAGACTATGGGCTTTTCTAAATATACAATCATGCCATCTGCAAACAGGCACAATTTGACTTCTTCTTTTCCTAACTGAATGCCCTTTATTTCTTTCTCTTGCCTGATTGCCCTAGCCAGAACTTCCAACACTATGTTGAATAGGAGTGGTAAGAGAGGGCATCCCTGTCTTGTGCCAGTGTTCAAAGGGAGTTTTTCCAGTTTTTGCCCATTCAGTATGATATTGCAATCAAACTAGAACTCAGGACTAAGAAACTCAATCAAAACCGCTCAACTACATGGAAACTGAATAACCTGCTCCTGAATGACTACTGGGTACACAACAAAATGAAGGCAGAAATAAGGATGTTCTTTGAAACCAATGAGAACAAAGTTACAACATACCAGAATCTCTCAGACACATTTAAAGCAGTGTGTAGAGGGAAATTTATAGCACTAAATGCCCACAAGAGAAAGCTATAAAGATCTAAAATTGACACTCTAACATCACAATTAAAAGAACTAGAGAAGCAAGAGCAAACACATTCAAAAGCTAGCAGAAGGCAAGAAATAACTAAGATCAGAGCAGAACTGAAGGAGATAGAGACACAAAAAACCCTCCAAAAAATCAGTGAATCCAGGAGTTGGTTTGTTGAAAAGATCAACAAAATTGATAGACCGCTAGCAAGACTAATAAAGAAGAAAAGAGAGAAGAATCAAATAGACGCAATAAAAAATGATAAAGGGGGATATCACCACCGACCCCACAGAAATACAAACTACCATCAGAGAATACTATAAACACCTCTACGCAAATAAACTAGAAAATCTAGAAGAAATGGATAATTTCCTGGACGTTTACACTCTCCCAAGACTAAACCAGGAAGAAGCTGAATCCCTGAATAGACCAATAGCAGGCTCTGAGATTGAGGCAATAATTAATAGCCTACCAACCAAAGAAGTCCAGGACCAGATGGATTCACAGCTGAATTCCACCAGAGGTACAAGGAGGAGCTGATACCATTCCTTCTGAAACTATTCCAATCAATAGAAAAAGACGGAATCCTCCCTAACTCATTTTATGAGGCCAACTTCATCCTGATACCAAAGCCTGGCAGAGACACAACAAAAAAAGAGAATTTTAGACCAATATCCCTGATGAACATCGATGCAAAAATCTTCAATAAAATACTGGCAAATCAGATCCAGCAGCACATCAAAAAGCTTATCCACCATGATCAAGTGAGCTTCATCCCTGGGATGCAAGGCTGGTTCAACATACGCAAATCAATAAACATAATCCAGCATATAAACAGAACCAAAGACAAAAACCACATGATTATCTCAATAGATGCAGAAAAGGCCTTTGACAAAATTCAACAGCCCTTCATGCTAAAAACTCAATAAATTCGGTATTGATGGAACGTATCTCAAAATCATAAGAGCTATTTATGACAAACCCAAAAATGTTCTTTTTCCGTTTTGTTTTGTTGTTGAGATTCTTGACATTTGCTGTACCACCTTTTCCTGTCCATCTTCACTGTTGCTACCCTGTGATGTTACCGCCTTCCTCTCCACCCAGTGCTCTGTCATCCTGGTGGTTGTGATGGTGAGCAATCACATGGCCATTCAGACCAACACCATTTTTTCTTGGATCTCTTGCCCCTGCCCTAATCCCTTTATCCTTCACTTCAACCATCCATTTCCATATTCACACCTTTGTATCTTGCCATTCTCAGTAATTACTCCCTTTCCAAAATCACTGATTCAGTACTCTAACTCTCTCACCATAGTCTCTCCCTCCTACTTGCTGGAATAACCCCACGACACTCATCCGCCAACCTCTTTAAGCCATCAAACCATTGATCTGCTTAATTTCTCCCAGTTCTGCTGCTACCTGCTTTCTCCATTTCTCTCCTAACCTAAATTAGAAACCACGACCTGCAATTGCAACATTACTCTTGACAACACCCTAAAAATGCCTGGTCCTTCTGTTTTCTCCCCAGCTCACTGGACCAACTGTAATTTGGATGAATTTAGCTCTTCATTGTTTTTTTTTCATGACTGAGCTTAGTTGTCATTTTCTGAGTGCTTCCGGAAAAATTCACATAAAAGAGAACATAGTTTCTGTTTATATTTATGTTTCATTGACTTCCAATGGTCTTTTCATACTGCTTGACAGTCCAATTAGATCTCTGTGCAATGTATTCTCCAATTTCCAAAATGGCTATTTCAAATTTTCTTTACTCTCTTGAACATCCAAAATCCCATTCTCCATCCTACTCCTTATTCTTAGCAGTTTTGCCTTTCTCTCTACTTTTTAGAGAAGACAGAAGGCCTTAGAAACTCTTTTATTCTCTATATCAAATAAACATACCTCCCTACCCTTAAATTCACTGTCTCATTATCTCCTACTTTATAAGAGTTTAAGTATGGAGGTCATCGATCCTTGACAATTTTTAAAAACATATTTATTGAGATATAATTGATATATAAAGACTCTGCAAATCTAATGTATACAAGTTAATGAGTTTAGATATATCTCTACCCTTGTGAAACCATCATCACAGTCAAGGTAATAAACATGAATTACCTGTAAAATTTCCTTATCCCTTGCTGTGTGTTTTGTTTGTTGCATGATTTTTTGTGTGTGTGTGGCAAGAACACTTCACATGAGATCTACCCTCTTAACAAAATTTAAAAGTGCAAAATACAGTATTGTTAACTACAGACATGTACTGTACAGTAGATCTTATACTGATCTTGCATAACTGAAACTACTGCATCGAACTACAACTCCTCATTTCCCCATCCCGCCAGTCTGTGGCAACCATCATTCCAGTCTCTGTTTCTATGAGTTTGAGTATTTCAGATACTTTATATAAGTAGAATCATGCAATATGTGTCCTTCTGTCATATGTCAGAATTCTCTTCTATTTAAGGCTGAATAATAATCCATTGTGTTTATATGCTCAATTTTCTTATCTGCAGCGCATATTTAGGTTGTTTGCACATCTTGGTTGTTGTGAGTAATGCTGCAGTGAACATGGGCGTGCCAATTTGTCTTTGAGATCTTTATTTCAATTGTTTCGAATATGTACCTAAAAGCGAGATTGTTGGATCATATGGTAGTCCATTTTTCAGATTTTAATGGGAACTCCATAGTTTTCCACAGTGGCTTCACCATTTTATGTTCTCACCAATAGTGTGCAAATTTCTTCACATCTTCACCAGCACCGGTTATCTGTTTATTTTTTGAAGATAGTCATGCTGACAGGTGGTATTTCATTATGAAATATATCATTGTGGTTTGGATTTGTATTTCCCTAATGATTAGTTGTGTTGAGCTTTCTATATACCTTTTGACCATTGTATGTCTTCTTTGGAGAAATGTCTGCTCAAGTCTTTTGATCATTTTTAAATCAGATTATTTGATTTTTGGTATTGAGTTGTAGAAGTTCCTTACATATCTTTGATATTAATTTCTTATTGGATAAATCGTTGGCAAATATTCCCTTTTCTCCTTTAGGTTGCTCATTCATTATGTTGATGGTTTCCTTTATTGTACAGAGCTTTTTAGTTTGATGTAGTAACATTTGTCTATTTTTGCTTTTGTTGTAAATCCTTAACAATTAACATAAATTAAATGACAGCCCAGAAAGAGGAAAGCCAGGAAGGTTTTCTCCGTGCGTTTCCATTCCTTCTGACTACTGAATGTTTGCTGTGGCGTTTGGAAACATTAAGTACAGTTAGGGAACATAGATTTGCCTGGGATTTTAAGGGAAGATAGTGCCAAGATGTGATATTCTTAAGTAGACTATTGACACTCTGAACTTCTTAAAAATGAAGTTTGTAAGACAGACTTAATACTGAACTAATATCACTGAGACCTGAAGAAACCCTTTCCTTGAGAGACAGTTCAGGCCATAGCTGCTCAAAGAACTCCCAGTAAGCATGAGCTGTAGAAGTCCCTTCTGTTGAGACTGCACAAGATAGGAAATTGAGGAAGATGTTCATTTTTTGGACTGTTAACTCAAAACAAGATTTTTTTCTTTTTAACTTTTATTTCAGGTTCAGGGGTACATGTACAGGTTTGTTACATAGTTAATTTGTGTTTCATGGGGGTTTGGTTTACAGATTATTTCACCACCCAGGTAATAAATGTAATATCTGATAGGTAGTTTTTTGATCCTCACTCTCCTCCCACCCTTTGCCATCAGGTAGGTTCCAGTGTCTGTTTTTCCTTCTTTGCATTCATTCATATGTACTTATTGTTTAGCTCCCACTTGTAAATGAGAACATGCAGTATTTGCTTTTCTGTTCCTGTGTTAGCTCACTTAGGATAATGGCCTCCAATTCTATCCATGGTGCTGCAAAGGACATGATCTCACTCTTTTTTTTAAGGCTACATAGTATTCCGTGGTGCATATACAGTACATTTTCTTTATCCAGTCTAACATTTATGGGCATTTAGGTTGATTTCATGTCTTTGCTATTGTAAACAGTACTACAGTGAACATATGCACTCATGTGTCTTTATGGTAGAACAATTTATATTCTTTTGGGTATATACCCAATAATGGGATTGCTGGGTCAAATGGTAATTCTGCTTTGAATTATTTGAGAAATTACCAAATTGCTTTCCACGATGGCTAAGCTAACTTACATTCCCACCAGCAGTGTATAAGTGTTCCCTTTTCTCCACAACTTCACCAGCATATGTTATTTTTTGATGTTTTAAAAATAGCCATTCTGACAGGTGTGAGATGGTTTTCACAGGGTCTTCATTGTGGTTTCAATTTGCGCTTCTCTAATGATTAACGATGTTCAGCATTTTTTCATATACTTGTTGGCCACATGTATGTCTTCTTTTGAAAAGTGTTGATGTCCTTTGCCAACTTTTTACTGGGGTTGTCTGTCTTTTACTAGTAAGTTTATTTAAGTTCTCTATAGATCTGGATGTTAGGTCTGGGTCAAATGCAGAATTTGCAAATATTTTCTCCTATTCTGTTGGTTGTCTGTTTACCCTGTTGATAATTTCTTTTGCTGCACAAAACCTCTTTAGTTTAATTTAGGTCCTATTTGTCAAATTTGTTTTTGTTGCAATTGATTTGGTGTCTTAATTATGAAATCTTTGCCAGATCCTGTGTTCACAATGGTATTTCCCAGGTTATCTTCCAGGATTTTTATAGGTTTTTGCATTTAATCTTTATCTTGAGTTTATTTTTGTTTATGGTGTAAGAAATGGGTCTAGTTTCAGTCTTCTGCATATGGCTAACCAGTTATCCCAGTACCATTTATTGAATAGGGAGTCCTTTCCCCATTGCTTGTTTTTATTGATTTTGATGTAGATTAGATGACTTTAGTTGTGTGGCATCATTTCTGGGCCCTCAGTACTGCACCATTGATCTATATGTCTGTTTTTGTACCAGTACTATGCTGTTTTGGTTACTGTAGGCTTGTAGTACAGTTTGAGTCCAGGTAATGTGATGCCCCCAGCCTTGTTCTTTTTGCTTAGGGTTTCCTTTGCCATTTGGTCTCTTTTGGTTCCATATGAATTTTAAAGTAGTTTTTTCTAATTTGTGATAAATGTCATTGGTAGTTTGATAGGAATAGCATTGAATCTGGACATTGCTTTGGGCAATATGGCCATTTTAATGATAATGATTCTTCTTATCCATGAGCATGGAACGTTTTTCCATTTGTGTCATGTATGATTTCTTTGAGCAGTGTTTTGTAATTTTATACAGATTTTTTACTTCCATGGTTAACTGTATTCCTAGGTATTTTATTCTTTTCGAGGTTATTATGAATGAGATTGCATTCTTGATTTTGCTCTCAGCTTGAATATTATTGATATATAGGAATGCTGTTGATTTTTGTACACTGATTTTTGCATTCTGAAACTTTACTGAAGTTGTTTATCATTAGGAGCTTTCGGGCAGACACTGGGGGTGTTTCCTAGGTATAGAATTATATTGTCTGCAAACAGGGATAGTTTGCCTTCCTTTCTTCCTATTTGGATGACTTTTATTTCTTTCTCTTGCCTGATTGCCTTGGCCTACACTATGTTGAATAGGAATGCTGAGAAAAGGCATCTTTGTCTGGTGCTAGTTTTCAAGGGGAATGCCTCCAATTTTTGCCCATTCAGTGTGACGCTAGCTGGAGGTATGTCATAGGTGGCTTTTATTATTTTGAAGTATGTTCCTTCAATGTCTAGTTTGTTGAGGGTTTTTAACATGAAGGGACATTGAATTTTATCAAAAAGCCTTTTCTGCATGTGTTGAGATAATCATGTGTTTTTTTTCTTTAGTTGTTTTTATGTGATGAATCACATTTATTGATTTGCGTATGTTGAACCAAACTTCCATCCCAGAGATAAAAGCTACTTGATTGTGATGGATTAGCTTTTTGATGTGCTACTGAATTTGGTTTGCTAGTTTTTGTTGAGGATTTTTGCATCTATGTTTATCAAAGATATTGGCCTGGAGTTTTCTATTTTTGTTGTGTCTCTGTCAGGTTTTAGTATCAGAATGATACTGGCTTCATAGAATGAGTTAGGGAACAGTCTTTCCTCCCCAATTTTTTAGAACAGCTTCAGTAGGAATGGTATCATCTCTTAACTCATCTGGTTGAGTTTGGCTGTAAAACCATCTGTTCCTGGGCTTTTTCTGGTTGGTAGAAAAGTATGATAATTTTCTTTTGTACTTTACATCTCTTGGATTTAGAAATCTTTTGATTTTTTTAAACAGATTTAATCTTCAGATTTTACTTTTCCCTGGGAATTTGATAGGGTAGGATTCATAGCCAAATTTGGTGTATCTTGGGTTTGTTGTACTTTTACTATATGAGGTATCTTCATATTATCATTTAATCTCATTGCAGAAATTCTGATGAGTATTGGCCAATGTGACTGGAAATAATTTGTGATAAGAAATAGAACAGAGATGGAATATCCAGACTTGGAAAAGATCATCCTGACTTTATTAGTTAATACACATGTCAGAGTATTGTGGTGGTGAAATCTATCCTCATCACCAGTAGCCTCTGGTGGATCCATAGTGGACCAAGAGTGTGGTGTTCAGAGAGTAGCCTCATAAAGGTGGAGACAAGACTTTCCTGATAGTCTGTTGACCTTCCTGTCCAATGCAACATCTAATATTCTTGCTTTATCATGGGCTTAACAGTTAAACCTCGTGCATTAAGTGAACAAAAAGCAAGATGGGGTAGGGAGGGATATATTCCTCTCTTCTTTGATTCCAGCTCTAAGGGTCACTATTATAGTACGTTTCTGACTTTTCTCTACCCCTCACTTGCTCCTCTCCAGAGGGAAAGGAGCAAATTACACAATTGAGATAAGGAATCTTGTTGAGACCTTTTCTGCCTTCTCTTTACTGTTTGCTGGTTGAGAGCATGTCTTTTGGTCTGCTCCTGCCTATGCTGCGAGCTTAGCTGAGACCTGTGGATAGGTAAATATCAAGCAGGTTTTATCCCTGGGATGGAGGTTGATTCAACATACACAGATCAATAAACGTGATTCATCACATAAACAGAACTAAAAAAACCCCACGTTATTATCCCAACAGATGCAGAAAAGGCTTGCAGTAAAATTTAACACCGCTTCATGTTAAAAATGCTCAACAAACTGGGCATGGAAGGAACATACTTCAAAATAATAAGAGCCATCCTATTATTCAGACCAGGAAACTCACTGTTGTTCTGTCTCCAACTGAGTTTTTAACTAACAATCACACTAATATTTTGATCTCTCTATCTTTGACTCCTTAGTCTCATAATTGGTCAATCATCTCTTGCCTGGATTATTGCAGTGCCCCTAACTCTTCTCCCTGCATCCAGTCCAGCCCCCAGTCTCTGTTCTTAACACAGTAGAATGAGCAATTCTTTTAACATAACTTGGATCAAGTTGCTTTACTCTTCCACACTCTTCAGTGGCCACATACCTGGGTAAAAATCTAATGTTTATACAATAGTGCGTCAGACTATTGCACAGATGATGCAACCATTACCTCTGTGGTTTCAACTCCTAGGCCTGTTCCCAAGACCACTCTCCTCACCCTCTCTGTCTGGCCTTACTGTCTCCTTCTTTTTCTTAAACACATGTCAGGCCTGTGCACTCTCTGATCCATGTTCCTGAAACATTTTTCCCCCAGATGGTTGCATGGTCATGTGTCTCACCACCTCGGGGTCTGTGCTCAGATAGCAGCTCAGCGAAAACTTGTCTCCCTTAATTAGAGTTGCACTCCCTTTCCTTGTATATACCCTACCTCCCTACCTCACTTTTATTTTCTTCATAGCTTATGTCACTCTCTGAAAAATTTATTTTGATTATTTATGTATTCATTGTTTGTCTTCTTTCTAAAATGGAACGTAAATTCAGTGAAGGCAGGGGTTTTGTCTGTTTTCTTCACCACTGTACTTCCAGCACATAAAATATGCTCATAAAAACACATCAGTTAAGTGAATAAACCACTTGGGTGTGTTTTTAAGAAAATGAAGAGGGTCAAGTTACTGAGAAGGGAGTAAACTTAGATATTAAATCTAAATCACACTGTGTTAAGGAATGATGCTCTATCCAATTTATTAAAATATAAATTGACTTATAGATAACGTATAACTTGCAGATAATATAATTTAGCCTAATTATTCAGTAATTTGCAAATAACCTAAACATTATTTTCACCCTTACACTGTATAATATTGTCCTTAAAAACAACTCTGAAAGAACATCAACATCAACACTTCTCAAAAGAAGACATTTAAGCAGCCAATAAACATATGAAAAACTCAACATCACCACCATTAGAGAAATGCAAATCAAAACTACAATGTGATGCCATCTGATACCAGTCAGAATGATGATTATTAAAAAGTCAAGAAACAACAGATACTGGTGAAGCTATGTAGAAATAGGAATGCTTTTACACTGTTGGTGGGAATATAAATAAGTTCAACCATTGTGGAAGACAGTGTGGTGATTCTTCAAGGACCTAGAACCAGAGAGATCATTTGGCCCAGTAATTCCATTACTAGGTATATACCCAAAGGAATATAAATCATTCTATTATAAAGATACATGCATGTATATGCTAATTGCAGCACTAATCACAATAGCAAAGACATGGAATCAACCCACATGCCCATCTTTGATAGACTGGATAAAGACAATGTGGTACATATATACCATGAAATACTATGCAGCCATAAAAGGGAACAAGATCATGTCTTTTGCAGGGACATAGAAGGAGCTGGAAGCCATTATCGTCAGCAAACTAACACAGGAATGGAAAACCAAACACTGCATGTTCTCACTTATATGTGGGAGCTGAACAGTGAAAACACATGGACACAGGGAGGGGAATAACATATCCTGGGGCCTCCTGGAGCCTGGGGGCGGGGGATCATCAGGACAAATAGCTAATGCATATGGGGCTTAATACCTAGATGATGGGCTGATAGGTGTAGCAAACCACCATGGCACACGTTTACCTTTGTATCAAACCTGCATGTCCTGCACATGTATCCCAGAACTTGAAGTAAACAAAATTTAAGAAAAAGCAGCCCTGAGGCATTGAGTGACTCTGAAGTTCTGAAGGAATATTTTAAGTGACCAATGATCAGAAATACTGTGGGGCTAAATGCGGTTTCAAGTATATGAATTCCTTGAAATTTGGCAACCTAGGGTTCATATTATAAGTCTTAGCTAGTCAGGAAATCCAGTTTGCCGTAACACTTTATTCATGCATTCAAACTTATTTACTGCATGCCTACTAAACGGCAATCTCTAAGGTCAGGCAATGGCAGCATGAGGTGGACAGGCTTGATCCTTTCCTGTGAGAGGTGAGTGGTCTGTGAACAGGAAAGTCTACTGTGTTTCACTTTGTATTCATCCTCTGTGACGGAGACTTGTGCTCATGTATGCCTGTCCAGCAGTCTTACCTTCAGGAAAAGTTAAACCTGTTAAAGTTAATTCTGATTCTCAAGAGCATCACTTACTAGTAGAGAATATTCTCAATTGAAAAATGACTAAAGGCTGGGCGTGGTGGCTCACACCTGTAATCCCAGCACTTTGGGAGGCCGAGGCGGGCGGATCATGAGGTCAGAAGATGGAGACCATCCTGGCTAACACGGTGAAACCACGTCTCTACTAAAAATACAAAAAACTAGCCGGGCGAGGTGGCGGGCGCCTGTAGTCCCAGCTACTCTGGAGGCTGAGGCAGGAGAATGGCGTGAACCTGGGAGGCGGAGCTTGCAGTGAGCCAGGATTGCACCACTGCACTCCAGCCTGGGCGACAGAGTGAGACTCCGTCTCAAAAAAAAAAAAAGACTAAATACACACCGTCTTCTGCATTGTTACATGTGGTGTCAGAAAGTCTATTTTTTCGTCTTTTATATTCACTTGCTCCATATAGTTAACATCATTTCCTCAAGGAAAGAAACACAGAAAAAAAGTGGCAGTACTTCCTTTCTGTGGAACAATAGCCCCAATTAGTATAGGTCATGTTGCTTAGAGCATGAGACAGACACGCCGATGAGAAAATTCATCTGATGAGTTTCTTCCTAATTTTGGATTTATCAGACCATCATAAATCTGCAGAGTAATAGAAAGGGAAGATATACAGCAATCATATGATTCCATTAAACAGGATCTTTGTGTTTAAGCATTTGAAAACACACTTCTAGATTAAGACTCTAAATGGTGCTTGATGATGATGGATTTTTATGTAATTAAAATAACTTTATGGAATTAAAATATGCCACCTCATTGCTGACTGCAAATGAGGAACTGAAAATAATCACTTGTTCGTGTTTTCATTTTTCAGCTGGAAATATCTCTTTCTGGCCATGCATCTGTAAAGACTTAGTACATTTTGTTCTTCTAATCTATGCAGGAAGGCCCTAGCTTATAAATGGGTTGTGTTCCAAAAGTACATTTTAAGTAAGTTTTTTGGAACAGAGAGAGTTCTTTTCTTCTCCCAGTTAAAAGGACAAAAACAAACCCTAAAGGCTCTGGGATTTTCCACTTTCTTGACTTTGCTCAAACTTTCTCACCTGCCTAGAACAAGTTTGAATCCTGCCTGTTCATCAAGGCCCCAAACTGTCTGTTGAGAGCAGAGATTATATCCCGTTTATTTTTTATTTTTATTTTTTTATAGAGACAAGGTTTTGCTATGTCGCCCAGGCTGGTCTTGAACTCCTGGGCTCAAGTGATCCTCTCATCTAGGCCTCTTACAGTGCTGGCATTACAGGCATGAAACACCGTGCCTGGCCCATGCATCATATTTATTTGTGAGAACTGAAGTGTCCCCAAGTTTTCAGCCCTCCCAGGTCATCCGTTTCTTTAACGTAGAAATGTAGTAGCAAAAGCCCCCACTCCACAGGACGGAAGGAGCTATCCTCTTCCCTGTGACTGCTGAGGGTCTTGGGGGAGGGCCTTGATCTCGGTTGTTGCTTTTTCTCCTCTGCTCTGCCCACTCTACATTCCTCTGTAGGTTTTACCTAAACAACAGACCAGGGCCACAGGTATCGAAGACAAGGCTGAGGAGAATTAGCAGATCTTGGTGATGTAACACTTTCAAAGGAAGAATATTGAAAATTGTGTGTAGATCATATGCTTCTAGAGACCAGCCCGTGCCAGACATGGCATCCACCACATTCTCTGCATGTCCACCGTTCATGGCCTTTGTGTCTCCAAGGCCCACTCTTCTTTCCGCTATGGGAGTGCCCTGGGTTCTCAAAGCCCAAGCTCCAGTATCCCTTCTTCCTTCTTCTGGCTCATTAGTAAAACAAACAAGAGAAAAAATCAGTTGACATATCTCTCAGAAACTTGTTGCCATCTCCATCCCCACCAATTTACACCAGGAAGAAAAACATTAGTATCCAGAATAATTAGCCTGTTTGAAGCTTTGGATAATTTTGCCAGTGTTTAAGACTGCTTCAAGAGTATGCATAAAAAATGTGACTAACAGCTGCATCACTGAAAGTACTCAAGAGCGATCCATTGAGAACAAATAAGAAATTGACTTTTCTTGGAAATCACACCCTTAGAAATCACAGGAGATAAATTGCTTCCTCCCATTGATTCATTTATTTCCCTCATCTCTTTTGGCCAATCTATAAGTTTTGTTGATTGTGCTACTTAGAAGTCTCTCAAATATGTGTTTCCTCTGTATCCACCATGCCACTTGTTCTGGAATAGACGCTAACAACCTGAACCATTGCAATAGTTTTATTACATAGGTCTCCATAGTTTCAGTCTCTTCTCTGACACATATCTTTAATAAAGGGACAAATGGCAAATAACTTAGGCTCTGTGGTCATACAGTCTGTTATAACTACTTAAATTTGCCATTGTAACTTCTAAAGCAGCATACACAATATATAAACAAACGGACATGCCTGTGCTTCAGTAAAACCTTATGGACATTGAAATTTGAATTCTGTGTGTTTCATGTGACATGAAATATTCTTGTTTCCATTTCTAACCCCCTTTAAAAGTACATGAACCATTCTTAACTCACAGGTTGTAGAAGAGCAGGTGGTGGACCAGATTTGACCCATAGGCTCTAGTTTTAAGTCTCTTGCTTTACACTGTCATAAGTGACATTTCCAACAACTGCAGAAAGAGTTAAGTTTAAATTGCTCAGCAGAGCATAGTGGTCCTTTGCTTGCATCATTGCCTGCAACCTATATTGTTATTCTTATCTCTAACCTTTTCCTCTAACTTTGGTGCTCCCTATGCTTTGGTAACCCTGGATTATCGTTTCTGATTCTAAAAGTACTGCAAGGATGTGAACACCTATATGCCCTTCCTTATGTTACACAATTTGTCAGAAAAACTCTTCCCCTCCATAATTTGTCTAATTAGCAGACTTCCATAAGATACATACCAAATATTGTATTTTCATTATAATTTTCTCTGAATTTTCAGCTCAGCAGAAAGTGTTACTCTTTTATTTGCATTCCCATGGCACTTGTATACACACAGGCACAGACACACACACTTTTTTATGACAGGGTCTGACCGTGTCACCCAGGCTAGAGTGCAGTGGCATGATCATGGCTTACAGCAACCTCATCCTCCCTGGCTCAAGCCGTCCTTCCACCCTAGCCTTCTGAGTAGCTGGGACTACAGGTGCACACCACCATGCCTAGCTACTTTTAAAATTTTTTTTGTAGAGATGGCGTTTCACCATGTTGCCCAGGCTGGTCTCAAACTCCTGAGCTCAACCAATCCATCCCCTTTCAGTCTCCCAAAGTGTTGGGATTACAGGTGTGAGCCACCACGCCTGGCCCTGTATTTTTCTGCACAGAGATTAATCTTTAAACGTTAACAGTTTAAAGATTTCTTTAAATAGTTTAAAGAAATTATAAAAGTTTCTTCCTGTTTTTCTTTCTGAAAAATCACTTTATTCCTCTCACCATGAACTAATTAGCACATAGAAAAGTGCTCAATAATTTTTTTGTGGGACAAACAGACCACTTGCCCTTATTGTTTATTGGTGATAAGTTGACATTCCATCATTTTATTTTTCAGATTGTTAATGGGGAAAACAATGATCTGTGTAATCACAAGGTATGTCAATAACCAAATCATGACATGGGGCTAAAAAGTTATTCAATATTATCTCTTATAATTTAGTACATTTTATTAGAGTTCTTTTTTTTCTGAGCATTTATCCTTATTCTTGCTTTACCACTTTTGGAAAATATTCCTCTAGCTCAATGTATCTGGTACACATAATGTCGACTCTATCCAGAAAATCAAGAACTCTTTGATGATGAGATTTGAGAGCTCCTGGAGATATTTTCCAGTTTTTATTTTACTTACTGGTTGGTGTCTTGGCATCATGGTCATTTTGATGAATTTTTTTTCCCAAAATGGGTCCTAGTAAAGGAAAGATATATGTGAGAGAAGTAACACATTAAACTTCTGTTAGTCATACAAATATTAGTATGAACTAAAGGGGAAAAATAAATTTTGCATGGAGGATTATCAACATACAAAAGTTCTGAACTCTCCTGGTTTTGGGTAAGACTATTGTCTTAAAAATCATCGTCATTCTGTCATATTGTGTCAAGGGTATCTTAGCATAATAAATATAGGTAGCAGTCTATCTTTTCAACATGCAGTACTCTTGAATACTAAAACTTGTGTAGTTAATTTGCATATAATTTTTCTGCATGTAACAGAATGATGCAACTGTCATGTAAGATGAACCCTATAATTGTTAAATAATGCTTTTTATACAAATAGCTCCTCTATCAATTTCCTTCATCGGTTATTCTGGGAGCTGCTACATTTTGGGTTATCCTCTTTGCAATAATCTATAGTCCTGGCTCATTTGGCCCGAAGTGATGGATAGTAATGTGTCAACACTCGTAAGTAAGGTCCTAAGAGGAAAAATAAGAAAACCTTTATTTACCTCCTTGCTACTTTATAATTTTATAGGTGATATTTCTAGGTTATTAGGTCTGCTAATGTATTTCTCAAGTATTTTTAAACACATGCTAACTTAATATTTTACTTATTCTTTACGCTAATATATTCAAAAATGTGTGTGTATGTCTTTAGCAGTGAAAATAGTTTTTTTTTTTTTTTTTTTTTGGTAAATGATCTTCAATATTTGCTGTGTTTTCAATGTATCTCCTAAAGTTTGTTTTGGAAACTTAATCCGCAATACTAACGTTAAGATGTGAGAATTTTAAAAGAATTTAAAGAGTTGATTAAGTCATGAAGGATCTGTCCTTACACATTGGTTAATGTCATTATTGCAGGAGTTTGTTAGAGCAAGAATGGGCTTGTTATAAAACTGAATTGAGCCTTCACTCTCTCTCTTTCTCTCTTTCTCTCTCACCCACACACATGCTGTCTCTTGTCCTTCCACCTCCTGCCATGGGATGATGCATCTAGAAGTCCTTTGACAAATGCTGGCACCTTGATGTTGGACTTACAGCCTCCAGACCTCTGAGGAATAAATTTCTGTATAAATCACTTGATCTGTGGCATTCTGTTACAGCAGTGCAAAGTAGAGTAAGGCAATGTCCCATGTTTTTTGATTCTTTCAAGACACCATATAACTTAAAGTCCAAATTCCTGGGTTACTTACTAGCTCTGCCATTTACTAGCTTTGTGATCATGGGTGAGTTTCTTAACTGCCCTCTGCCTCATTTTATTTATCCATAAAATGGGATAATAATAGTATGTCATAGGTGGTTGTAAAGACTCAACTAATACAGGTAAAGTGCTTATAACAGTACCTGGTAAATATAAAAAGATCAGTAAATGCTTTTTATTAAGTATTTTATTGTTATTCTTTGTGATTTATTGCATTTTTCTTAACAAACTCTTTCATTGAGTTACTGTAACATCCAACCAGATGACCAGAAGAGTGAAAAATATGTAAAAAAAAATTTATTTGATATTATAGAAGTAACAGTATAATACTTGTTTTATTACAATTCTAACTTTTCAATTCACATTTTTCTTAGATATGTATCAGATTGTACTATTTCTAGGTCATCACTCTTCTTATTTTCTGTTTGTTTTTGTTTTTTTCTTGTGCCTCCAAATCCATTTAAACTTCTATTAATACATTATTGAGGCTGGGCATGGTGGCTCACATCTGTAATCCTAGCACTCTGGGAGGCTGTTGGTGGGGGAAGAGGAGGCGGATCACTTGAGGTCATGAGTTTGAGACCAGCCTGGCCAACATGGTGAAACCTTGTCTCTACTAAAAATACAAAAAAAAAAAAAAGCCAGGTGTGGTGATACACACCTGTAATCCCAACTACTTGGGAGGCTGAGGCATGAGAATCACTTGAGCCTGGGAGGTGGAGGTTGCAGTGAGCTGAAATTGCACCACTGTATTTCACCCTGGGTGACAGCGTGACTCTGTTTCAAAAATAAAACAAAACATTATTGGCACCTAATAGACTTATGTTTTCTTATTTTCATTTATTCATAAGTACAACTTGCCTTGAATTATTGTTAGACATGAGAAAAACACCATAAAAATCTGCCTGAGACAAGCTAAAATTAACTCCAGTAGAAAGAAATAAAATTTAATTAATCTAGTCAAATTGGTTATTTGTCATATAAGAGAAAAAGCTTATAGAATTCTAACTTGGGAAGTTTTTAGACATTATTTCTTTGAATTTTTTTCCTCAGTCCCACTCTCTTGCTCCTCTGCAATTCTGGTAAAATAAATGTTAGAAATTTTCTTCAAGTCTCACAGGTCCCTGAGCCTCTTTCATTTGTTTTCCTGTTCATTTTCTCGCTGGTGTTCAGACTGGATAATTTCTATTGTCCTGCAAGCTCACTAATTGTTTTTTCTCTCCTCTCCCTTCTACGGTCAAGTCTGTTCAACGAGTTTTAAAATTTGAGTTATTGGAATTTTCAGTTATCCAAATTTTCCATTTGGTTCTTCTTTATATTCTTTATATCTCCACTGAGATTTTTTTCCCCACGTTTCAAGTATGTTTGTATTTTTTCTTTAAAGCATGTTCATGATGGATGATTGCCTTAAAATTTTTGTCACAAGATTCTAACATCTCTGTCATCTCAGTGTTGACATCTATTTACTACCTTTTTGCTCATATTAGGTGGGATTTTCCCGCTTCTTAATATAAGTAATTTTTAAATTTGGAAATTTGGGGTATTACGGTATGAACCTTTGAATCTGAAATATTCCATTTTACTTGGCTTCCTTGGACACTGCTCCAGCAGGGGAAGTGGTTGGTCATGAACTTGTTACTGTCATTTTGGGGGGAGGTCTAGATTCATCACTTAGCCTCCATTGGCATGAGGAGCTAGGAGGTGGGATGGGAGAAGGTTCTCTTGGTTAATACTGCACAGGGTCCTCACTAGGCCTCAGCTGATTAACACCTTTGCTGGATGGGGCAGGAGAGCCTTGGGGTGGGAGTGGAGAGAGATTGGGAGGGACTAATCTCATTGGCACTGGGCAGTGGTGAAAGTCTTAATTCTTTACCAGGCCTCCTTTGTCACTACTGGGTATTAGAAAGGATGAGGGTACCTCACTACCATGGGGTGGGGTGGAAATCTTGCTAGTATGAGGTGGGGTTGGGGTTGCAACTTTTTCTCTGACGTTCAACTGGAGCAAAGTAATTATTATCTAAACATTTTCTTTCTTGCTAGGCTTTCCCTTTCCTGATATTGGCGTGGGAGAGGAGGCATATATTGAGGCCTTTGTTTTTCCATCTGTGCCCAGTGATGTTTCAGGGTTGCTGACTTTTCCAGGTCTAAATATGGGAAATATGAAACCAAAATAAAACACAGAAAACCCGCCACTGTGTCATTCCTTGGGACCCAAATGCCTAGCTAGTTGGCGGTCTTCTTTCCACCTTTCAGCATCTTCTCATGTTTGTTATATACATAATGTGCAGAGACTTTAGTGATACTTAGAGGGATAGAGAGAGTAGAATTCAGCCAACCAAGACTTCTAACTAATATGAAAATATATTTGAATGTTTGAGATGTGTGGACATTTTCAGCAAAATTATACCAAATTGCTGAAATAAGTCAAATAAAACTTTCCCCCCTAACCTGTGATACTGATCTACCATATAACAGAAGTAGAAAAGAAAACCTACTCCACATTTCTTACACAACAAGTTGACACTTTCTTAATGAGAATAATTTTAATTTTATCATCAGATCTTATAAAATCCTATTAGCACTTTACATCCAAGCTGATATAAAAAAAATGCCTGGAATATTCTACATACAATAGGGTTGGCTCAGTTATAATAAACATGATTTTGCATTTAGGTTACACTTCTTTTTTACCAGAGGAGAAAATGGCAATGTTTGATTAACATTAACCAGATCTGTGGACTTTTCTACCCTTCAACGATTAGCCCAAGAATAAGCCAGGACAAATTTTCTATAAAGCAAATCTAACACTTAACATACCAATTAGAACGAAGACATGCCATGCCCATTTTCAGCATATTTAATGTTTACAGTTTTTTTATCCTAAGTTCAATTATATGAACATATATTCACTATTTATCAATCAACTGTCAGTTTCCCAAAACTTTATTGGATGTTACACAATACTAGGTAAGAGTTTGTTGTCTATTCTCCTCAGCCTGTAGATTGTCCTTTTAATGTGTCTGTGGCACATTGGGGTTGGGGTACTGTTTGTAGCCATGGACCAGTTTTTAAAATTATGGTGCTAAATGATCTATGTAGAAGCCAATCTCTCATTTGAATGGAGTGTCAGTACATGACTATGTAAAACCAAGGCAGGATGTTTTATATATCTGATCTTGAAGAGTCATCCTAGTGTATCCTTGGGAGAATTTGATTATATGGGTGGTTATAACAATTGCTCATGGCCATAGCTGTTTTGGGCATTTTTGTGAGAATGTTAGAAATTCATCCTATGGCTAAAATTCGGTGGCTCAAACTGAATTGCTGCTGGAGTCTCAGAATGTAAAATTAAAAAAAAAAAAGAAAAAAAAAAGGAAAAACCTCCCTAGGTAAATTCCTTGACAGCCCTGTCAATGAGGTATTGAAAAATTTTAAAAATAGTCCCTTATCAGCTGTATAGACATGGTCCATGAGCTTTGGTGTACATATTTTCATGTTGTCTTTTAAAAACAAAAGAAAGCTAGTTCCCTCTGGCTACTGTTAATTTCCACTGAAAGGATATAAAATACTAGCCACTACAGATGTTTTTTCAAATGTGCACTGACCCAAATCCCAAAGAATAGCAAAACCTCATTTTATGAGACTTTTGTTGATACTATGTCTCCTCAAATGTACAGTTTATATTATGAACAAGAGCCTTTGCCTGATTTTGATTCATTGCAAATTTATACCACAAAAAGGATACAACTGGAAAAATGCACTGAGGAAGTCAGCTGAGAATAATATACCCTTATTTATGTTTTCTCTTTTTATTACTATTCAGAATACTGAAACATATTGCCCATGCTAAGGAAGAGTATGTTGGCAAAAGAAGCGGAATAAAAGGCATTTATCTGTTTTATATTTTATAATTGGTAGGTTATGTTTGTTTAAAATGATATGAATTCATCAAAACCATTGCTTTTAAAGATGCATATCAAATTAGTACTTTTTCCAATGAAAAGAGAGTGCTTTAAAATGTTGCCATTAGAAACAGAATTAAAAACAAAACCCATGTGATCATTTCAGTAGATGCAGAAAAAGCTTTTGATAAAATCCAGCATCCTTCATGATAAACACCCTAGACAAAGTATGCATCAAAGGAACATATCTTGATATAATGAGAGTCATCTGTGACAAACCCACAGCCAACATCATACTGAGTGAACAAAAGCTGGAAGCATTCCCCTTAAGAACAGGAAGATAAGGATGCCCACTCATCATTCTCATTCAACACCGTACTGGAAGTCTTAAGAGCAATTAAGCAAAATGAAAGAAATAAAAGGCATCCAAACAGGAAAAGAAGAAGTCAAATTATGTCTTTGTTGACAATATGACTTCATACCTGGAAATCCCAAGAGACTCCACCAAAAGGCTCCTAGAACTAATAAGCAACTTCAGTAAAGTTTCAGGATACAAAATCAATATGCAAAAATCAGTAGCATTTCTATACACTAGTAGAATTCAAGCTGAGAGCCAAATCAAGAATGTAATCCGATTTACAAGAGCCACAAAAATATTAATATAAAATACCTAGGAATACAATCTCTAACCAAAGAGGTGAAAGATATCTTTACATGAGGAACTACAAAACACTGCTGAATGTGTTTTTAGATGACACAAACAAATGGAAAAACATTTCATGCTCATGGATTGGAAGAATCAATATAGTTAAAATGGCCATAGTGCCCAAAGCAATCTACAGATTCAATACTATCCCTATCAAATTACCAATGCCATTTTTCAAAGAATTAGAAAAAACTATTCTAAAAATCACATGGAACCATAAAAAAGTCCTAATGCCAAGGAAATCCTAAGCAAAAAGGACAAAGCTGGAGGCGTCACATTACCTGACTTCAAACCATATTATAAGGCTACAGTAATCAAATCAGGATGATATTGGTGCAAAAATAGACACATAGACCAATGGAACAGAATACAGAGCCCAAAAATAAAGCTGCATACTTATGACTGTCTGATATTTGACAAAGTCAACAAAAATAAGCAATGAGCAAAGGACTCCCTATTCAATAAATGATGCTGGGATGACTGGCTAGCCATATGCAGAAGGATGAAACTGGACCCCTACCTTTCACCGTATAGAAAAATTAACTCAAGGTGGATTTAAGATTTAAATGTAAGATGTCAAACTATAAAAGTCTAAAATAAAACCTAGAAAATATCTTGTTCAATATAAGCCGTAAGCAAAGAATTTATGACTAAGTTCTCGAAAGCAATTGCAACAAAACCCAAAATTGACAAATGGGACCTGATTAAAGAGCTTCTGCACAATCAGAGAAACTATTAGCAGTGCAAACAGGCAGTCTACAGAATGGGAGATAATATTAGCAAACTATACATCCAACAAAGGTTTGGTATTTAGAATCTATAAGGAAGTTAAATCAACTAGCAAAAACAAATAACCCCATTAAAAAGTGGGCAAAGGACATGAACGAACACTTCTCAAAAGAAGACAAGCAGTGGCCGAGAAGCATGAAAAAATGCCCATCATCACTAATCATCTGAAAAATGCCAATTAAAAGCACAATGAGATACCGTCTCGCACCAATTAGAATGGCTATTACTAAAAAGTCAAAAAATAACAGATGTTGGTGAAGCTGTGGAGAAAAGGGGAGGTTTATCCATTCTTGGTGAGAATACAGATTAGTTCAGCCACTGTGGAAAACAGTTTGGAGATTTCGCAAAGAACTTAAAAGAGGACTACCATTTGACCTAGCAATTCAACTACTGGGTATATAGCTAAAGGAAAACAAATCATTCTACAAAGAAGGCATGCACTCATGTGGTCATTGCAGCTCTATTCACAATAGCAAAGATATGGAATCAACCTAGGTGCCAGTCAATGTTGGATTGAATAAAGAAAATGTGGTACACTGTCGAATACTATGCAGTCATAAAAAGAATGAATTAATTTCCTTTGAAGTCACATGGATACAGCTGGAGGCCATTATCCCAAGTGAATTAATGTAGGAACAGAAAAGCAAGTACTGCATCGTTCTTACTGATAAGTAGGAGCTAAACATTGGATAATGGACATAAAAATGGAAACAATAGACATTGGGGACTGGACCACAAGACAGTGGAGGGAAGGAGGAGGGCATGGGCTAAAAAACTACGTATTGGGTACTATGCTCCCTACCTGGGTGATGAGATTATTCATATCCCAGCGTCTTGCGCATGTACCCCCGAATCTAAAATAAAAGTTGAAGTTATAACAAAATACATCAAATATGTTCTACCACAATAAAGATGTTTGATTACAAAAATATTTGAAACATTTCTGGTTTCTAATTGTTTTTATAACGTGCATTTAAAATAAACATCCTCTGCTGTAGCAAATCTTTAGGTTTTGAACATAGGTCGCTAAGTCACTTGAAACAAAGTCTTTTTAATTTTTAATACTTAAAAATCATGTAGTTTATGAGGAGCTGGAGAACTATCACAATGGGGAAGCAAACCACAAAGTCAGTTTCCTACTTTTAAGTTGTGTTATAGAGAAAGTTATTCAGTTTTCTACATAATGAAATTGACTGACCTTTTGTGATGAATTAGATATTAACTGGGCCATTGATGGTGGACAGAATGCTCACTAGAATGCCTTCTCTTAAGATTTGCAAACACTCACTTTTTTCATCTTGGGCAAATAATGGTTTCCATTGTGGATGAGGATTCAGGTCTTTTGTAAACATTAGATCTTAACATTGCTTAGTGTGTTAGTCAGGAACACATTATCTTGTGATTTTTTTTTTCCGAAGCTATCTCTAACACTAAAAAATTCAGGGTCCAGTCTTTACAAAAAATGTTATAGAGTTTGTTATATTTAAGAGTGTGTCTCGAGCCATCATTTAAAGAGTCATATAATTGTCTACTTCGATGTACCAAATCTCTGACCTTTTCAAGTTTTCTGTCTCCTAAGATTATGATCATGTATATTTAACCTCCCTCATTTTTTTTTTTGTCAGAGAACTCTGGTTTCTGTCATTTGATTTTTGTATACTGTTTATTATCCTAACTATACTGTTTCTAGATTTTATAAGTTTTTCTCTGTAAATAATGATGATTTTTGTGTCAAGTGCAACAAATAACTTGATAATATACTTCAAAATTTGCAATAATCTTCATTTGTCTTCTTCAGCATTAAGTAATTTGCTAAACCCTTATTTCATGCTGGAGTAGAAGTAGGAATTAAAAGAGAGAAACAAGAGTTGATATCTCCGTACTCATCATGTGAGGACGGGGACAATGGAGCAAGTCAGATAAATAACTTGAACATGATTTAAGGAAAGCAGTAAGAAGAGAACTAAGTAGAGTACAATAGGGAGTCAAAAGAGGAAATGATTCATTCTGTCTGCAGGTACTGGAAAAAGTTTTGCAGAGAGAATATATTTAAACTAGCTCTTCCCAATAGTGATCAAATGGAGAGGATTGGGCGTCCTAAGAAAATGGAGTAACAAATAGCAAATCCAAGAAGATCAAAAGCAAATGCATTGATTTTTGGACAATGACAAATCATATAATGTGATTAAACTATGAGTGAGAAAGTGTGTGTGTGTGTGTCATGCTATTGGAAGGCAGGTCATAGCTGTGGATCTCAGGGTGACAGGAAATGTAGAGAACAGAGGCTGGTAATCTATTTTTTCCAATAAAAATACAGCAATTATATAAAATTAAATGGAATCATATGCATACACTTTAAATCAAGCTTGTCCAACCTGTGGCCCACAGTCTGCGTGTTGCCCAATACAAATTCGTAAACCTTGTTTAAAACGTTGTGAAATTTTTTTTGCAATTTTTTTTTTAAGCTCATCAGCTATCAGTGTAATTTATGTGTGGCCCAAGGCAATTACTCTAGTTCCATGTGGCCCAGGGAGGCCAAAAGATTGGATACCCTGGTTTAAATCATTATGGACTGAACATTGCCATAACCTAGAAATCTCCAGTCCACTTTTCCTTACATCTCCCCTGCCTTCTTCCAGCATTAGTTAGAATGTGTTAATCATTTCCTTGCTTTCCTTTATAGTTTCTACCTTTCAAGTGTGTATCCCTAAACTACAATGTTGCTTTTGTGTGTTTTTGAACGTCTATGAGTGGAATCATTTTATGTGTAGTCTTGGGTAACTTGCTTTATTATTTATTTTTTATTGACAAATTGTAATTGTAAACATTTATGAGGTACAGTATGTATACAATGGGGAATGATGAAATCAAGCTGATTAACATATCACCTCAGTTGCCTATCATTTTTTGTGGTGAGAAATTTAAATTTGCTCTTTTAGTTACTTCTAATTATACATTATTGTTGACTAGAGTCACCCTGCTGTGAAACAGATATCAAAACCTATTTTTTCTGTCTGAAACTTTGTACCCTTTGATTAACCGCTCCCCATACCTTCCCTTTGTCCATCCCCAAGCCTCTGGTAACCGTCATTCTACTCTCTACTTTGATTAGTTCAAGTATTTGTGTCTACACATAAGTGAGATCAGAAGTTATTTGTCTTTCTGTGCCTGACTTATGCGTGACTTGCTTTAACTGATAAATAGTATGTTTTTGAAATTTCTTTGGATGGATGTATTATAAGGAGCAGAATTCTCTTGTAAAGATAATTTATAACTTTCATAATTTCCTTAATTTTATAATCTCACAGTTGATGGACACAATGGTTGTTTAGATTTTTATGAGCAATGCTACTATGCAATCTCTTCTTATTTATGTGTAAGAGTTTAGGGTATATACCTAATTATGGAATATATAATAACCTTCTAAATGTTCCTTTGAGAAATATTTTTGAGTAAGGAGGGTGCTGACTCCCCCAAAGAAACTAAAGATACATATTCTGCCTATTGGGATGGATGGTCATGCTCTAATGCTCTTTTTGTCTCCAGGAGAAGCTGAAAGCAGCTCCAGCTAACCATGACTTAGCTGGATGGAGGTAGGTTAGGCAGTTGTTCAATTTTACTAGAGAACATTTTCCTAAATGGTTAAAACAATTTACATTCCCATCAGCAGTGGTGAGGATTTACATTGTTTCTTTTGCAAATGATACTTGGTATTAAGTAGCCATAATTTTTGGCTAATATGGTATGAGTGTGCAATGAAATCTCTGTTTTTGTGTTTCTTTGATTATAAATGAGATTGAACATCTTTTCGTATGATTATTGGTCATTGATGGTCTTCTCTGAAATTTTTAATCAATTCTTTTTTATCATTTTTTATGGGGTCACTTTTTTCCTGTGCATATATTAGAAGTTCTTTGTGTTTTTTGAGTACTAACATTTTGCCCATTTTGTGTGTCACAAAATTTTCTCATAGGTTGTAGTTTAGTCTTTCTACATTCTGTATGGTGGTGATTTGTTTATATTTTAGTTTACCTCAGTGTGTTCCCTTTCTAATAGGTGAAGTCTGTTGGTTTCATATTTTAAGATCCTTTTTACAGTTTGGACTTTATTCTGATGGTAATATGGAGTCATCAGGAGACAGTGAATCCAGAGATGGGAGACCAGTTAAAAAGCATCTGCAAAAATGCAGATTATGAGGGCTTGAAGGTAAACACTTGTGGTAGGAATTAAAATGAAGAGGCATTTGGAGTGCTGTTTAGAATGTGGAATTGACAACCGTCGATATGTGAAAACGTCTCTGAGCATAGAGTTTAGGGGACAAGTATCTTAGTTTATAATGCCATTAACTAGAGGGGTTATTGGCATAGATATTTAAAATATGTTAATTTCGAGACCTTTGAACTATAAGATCTTCTGAGAAGGTAAGATGTGGGTCTGGCTCTCAATAGTGCATGCTGCAAAGTGATACATTAATCTAGGAGTTATCAATTCACAGGAAGTAACTAAAGCCATGGAAAATCACTTAGGAGATATTTAGAGTCTTGGATAGTCTAATTTCCCCCCAAAAAGGATAGCATTTATCTTTTTCTCTGCTTTGTCAACAGTATCCAGTGAAATACATGATACAATAGGTGCTCAGTAAATATGTGTTGAACTAATGGATACCTTGAACCCGTATTTAAGAGCATGAGAAGGAGGGAGTAGCTAGGAAAGGAACAAATTAAAAACTTGGGAGAACAAACAAACCAAGTGGTGAGGCTAGTGAAGACCATTTTCAACAGAATCAAGTGACACAGAGTGGAAGAATAGTTTCTGTTGACCAGTTGGAATAGATGCCTGATTTCAGAGTTGAGGAATGGTAGGAATTAGGGGATAGACATAGCAAGATGGCCTATGTTTCATTGTGTGGCAAGACAAAATATTGTGGTACCTGGTCCCTGCTAAGGAGTGCATATTGATGGATTAGTTCAGTTCTAGGTTAATACCCAGAAAACAGATTAAGTGCTAACACAGAGATTGTCCAACGAAATGGATTAGAGAGAGGATAGGAAAGGATTAACAGAACAGAAGGGCAGCTTGTAGCTAAGCAAGAAGGAAACCAAGGAATGAAAATCCAAGGAGCAAACAATGGCTTGGACTGGAAAAGGTCATTTGGCAACAGAAACTGGAGACAGCTATGATATGTGTCATAAGAAAAATTGTGTTGAGTAGTTTACAGGTAGATTCATATTATTTTAATGGGTCACTGAAAAATTTCCTAAGGACATCCTTAAATAACTTTTATGAACCCTGACCTCTGATTAAGGTGGATGTTGGTTCAAAGGAAAGTAGTTTTTAAACTAGAAGACATTCAAGCATGATCATTGACCAAGAAAAATGTTTTTGGTAAGGATTGAGACTCACCATTTCGAACCAGTTTAAGCATATTTAAAGAAAAAATAATCCCAGTATCCTCTGAGTTTAATTCATTTCAAAAAGGATGGATTAACAGGGAGAGTCCTAGGGTTCCAAAAATTTGAATGAATTGCTCCAGGGCGCTAATGCTTGGAGAAGAAAAGTCAGCCTACAGGTCAGTGGAGATTTGCTCTGCCAGTTACTTACATTAAGACTTAGAGGGAAATTATGACCCAAACCTGACCTTTATTATTAGTCTAAACAGATAAGCTAGGGCTAACTTTCACAATTTTATTTTGTAAAAGATTTTTTTTTTAAAGGCAACTACAGAAAGCATTCTACAATTATTTTCTGAACAAGTTCTTTTTTGTTTGTTTTCTTTACTATGAGTGCTTCCTTGAGTTCTTTCCAGTCTTTTAGTTTTTTGTGGTCTTTTTCCAACCTAGATTTATAGAAATAAGACCCACAATTGTTCAAATTCTGCAAAGAAAATGTATCTCAAATCTTGTCACTCATCTGTCAATATTTGACGTGGAACAACTGCTTTTTCAGATGCTGTCCTGAGTTGAATAGTGATCTTCGAAGATTCGTGTCCTTCTTAGAACCTCAGAATGTGAACTTACTTGGAAATAGGGTTGTTGCAAATACGAGTTAAGATGAGATTATACTAGAGTAGGGAGTACCCTTACTCTAGTATGACTGGTGTCCCCATAAGAAGAAGAAAAGAGACACAAAGAGAGACATGATAGTGCCATGTGACGATGGAGGCAGAATTTAGAGTGGTGTTTCTAAGCCAAGGAATACCAAAGATTACCAGCAATAATGGACATTAGAAGACAGTCATGGAATTGATTTTCCCCTAGATCCTTCAGAGGGAGCATGACTTTGCTGGCACCTGGATTTTCGGACTTCTGGCCTCCAAAACTGTGTGAGAACACATTTCTGTTGTTTTAAGCTAACCAGTTCATGTAACTGTTACAGCTGTCCAGGAAAGGAATACATGTACCATTGGTTTCTTTAAACAATTCAGGGATAAAAGGCGGTTGGTCCACTGCAGACTTCTCAAATGCCTGTTTGAAAATTTGATGGATAGGTACAAACAGAATTGGGAAGAGTGATGCTAAAGAGCAGGTGGGAAATAATCACAATCTGCTTAGATTAGTATGATAATTTTAGATTGCTACCAAGCAATCAGAAAGTTAAATAAATCAGAGTTTTCACCTGGTTCTTTAAGATTTGTTGGCTGTGGGAGGTAGACTCCAGAAAACTTACTTGATCTGGGATACATAGCCATTTGTGTCTTGCTATGAGAGTTTTTAGATTTGAAGGTGTTGCCTAGGTAACTTGTCCATGTTGAACAATTCTGGTATGAACAGAAACGGAACTTGGCTGACCAATTAGACCTGGTAGAAGAGGTAGCAATTTTCTGTATTAGTGTTCCAGGATGCCATAACAAAATTCCACAGACTGGGTGGCTTAAATAACAGAAATTTCTCACATTATTGAAGATGAGAAGTTTGAGATCAACCTGCAGAGTGCGTCAACTCGGAAATCTTTCTCCCTGGCTTGCAAGATGGCCGCCCTCTTACTGCCTCCTCACCGGCTTCTCTCTGCACATGCCCCCTGGTGTCTCTCTGTATATCCAAATGTTCTCTCCTTAAAAGGATGCCAGACGCCAGTCAGACTGGATCTGGGCCTCTCCTAAAGATCTTGTTTTAACTTAATTACCTCTTTAAAGGCCCTAACTTCAAATACAGTCATATTCTGAGGCACCGAAAATTAGGTCTTGAACATACGAATTCTAGGGGCACATAAATCAGCCAATAACAGGTATCTAGGAAGGGTCAACGTTCAAGATAATTGAGGAGTATTTATTTCTCTGTTCTATAATTGGGAAGAATAAAAATGTAAAGGGGAATAACATCAAAAAGGCTAAAAATATTGCAACTTACTGAGGATGTCAAGTGAATACATTCCATGGGTTTAAAAAAGGGTTCTTGAGTTGATCCTCAGAATGGAGAAAATACACCACTCTGTCATTTAAATGTAGCTAACATTTTCATGTGTTCTCTCAGAAATGAAATAGAACAGAAATTGAATATTTATTATTGAGATCAGAGCCACTGACATTTACTACAGAAGGAAATTAGTTTCTTTGTGAAACTTTCAAGCTTTACTGTTTTCTCTGATTTCTTACCACAATTGTTTTGCTCATCTGTGCAAATACTCAGTAAGACATAGGGATGCTGTGTTCCTCATTCCTATCTGGATATACAATAGCCACACACAGTGTCTGCTCATAAATCACGCATACTAATAAAGCTTCTGTAGAGCAGAATAATTTAGACAAAGTGCCAGTCTCAGGGTTGTAAAATGTGGATTCAACTATTAATATTTTCTTACATTAAGTACGTGTTGTGCAACTTATCTCTGACACTTCTTTTGCCGTTGCTGAGAAACCAAAAGACTATTGCCTATATAAAACTTTAGAATGATAGGAAATATATTCCCTTATTGATTGTCCCACTGAGAGTAGGCCATAATAGGATAAATGTCACCTGTAGGCATCAGAAGCAACATGGCAGGGATGATAGGGATGGGGGAGAAAACAGGATCTATAAGTGATGTCTGAAAGACATTATAGGTGTAGAAAGCAAGAAGCCTTTTCCTGAAGAGTAGTGCTACCTCATACTTACTTGGGTGTGCCTGGCACTGCTAAGTGCTTTGCAACTATGAGCCTTCTAAGGTGGGTACCTCTTATTTCTACTAATAGAAGTAGAAATGAAATCAGAGATAAGTTGCCCAAAGTTGGCAAACCTAGCAAATGATCAACTTGGGATTTAAACCCAGGTCGTCTAAGTCCAGGGTCTACACTCTCAACTGTCTCAAGGCTGGACCATCTGTCTTAAAAGCAAGGTTAAAAACCTAGTGTTACTTAAAAGAGGTAATGGGGGTCTCAAGTCCAAAGACAAAAGAAGAATCAACAGGTCTCAGGTTTCAAATAATCCACTAAATTTGAGATCTGGGTGATTTGGCAATAAGGGATTATGAATTCCAAAAAGTCTACCCAAGTAGCACAGAAAACCCTCCATAGGAAAGGGTGTTATTGAAAAATGAGTAAGAGTTCTCCTCTTGCCTTCTCACCTATGAGAGAAAATATCCTCAGTTTGTGGAAGGACTGAAACCTGAACATGATGGCAAATGGAGATATCTGAACAGAGCAGAGGAGAGATCTGGTTTTCAAGAGCTTTCTTTTTCTCTTTTTTTCTTTTCTTTTCCTTTCTTTCCCCCCCTTTTTTTTTTTGAGATGGAGTAGAATCCCACTGTGTCGCCCGGTCTGGCGTGCAATGGCGTGATCTTGGCTCACAGCAACCTCCGCCTCCATGGTTCAACCAATTCTCCTGCCTCAGCCTCCTGAGTAGCTGGGATTACAGGCACCCACCACCACGCCTGGCTAACTTTTGTATTTTTAGTAGAGATGGGGTTTCATCATGTTGACCAGGCTGGTTTCCAACTCCTGACCTCAGGTGATCCACTTGCCTCGGCTTCCCAAAGTTCTGGGATTACAGGCGTGAGCCACCGCGCCTGGCCTCTAGGGCTTTTGAGGCTTGTTCACATTCCTTGGGGCTGCAGATTCTGGACGGCCAAAGATGTCAAAGTTTCAGAAGAACACACGCAGCCCCTGTGGAAGATTACACTCCGCATAAACTCCCAGCTATTCAGAAGAGACAGAATGGCTGCTTGCCACAGGCACTGAGTCCTGGCAAAGTCTAGCTTCCATTTAGAGCAGCTGATAGAGTGCCTCATCGATAGCTGACTTGGGGCTATCTGAATCATCCTAGGTAATTGAATCCCACATCCAGCTTTTCTTGATTGCTTTCTTTTCTTGCTCTAGCTCTGACATGTTCTGGTCACACAATCTTCTTCCTGCTTTCACCACTAATCTGGCCTCGACCTCATTCATCACCAGCATGTCAGCGCCCATGGATATGTTGTCATCTTCCATTTGGAACAAGATGATATCTTAGTCACTTAATAGTTTATTATGTAACTGACTCTTTGACAGCACTCTGGGCACGATGCCTTTTCTCAACCTTGGTGCAGAACAACACATCCCACACCACAATAGGACTGTGAACAGTTCAGAAACTCGTATTTTATAGTTGCCTTTTAGCTAGCTTAGAGTTAATTTGTTCGGTGTAACAGAATGTGCTCAGTACTCTGGTAATAAATATGAACATTATCTTATGGGGCTTTAATCCTGACATATTGTGGTGATTTCTTTCTAATCAGCAATTTAGCAAGTTGAGTTAAAAAGTGTAGCATCATGGCTTCTGAATATTGAAGCATATTCAACTCCGAAATGAAATTCTATTTTCTTTTGTTTGTTTAATCATACAAAGTTGGATTCTGTTACCGAAATATTTTCTATAAGAAATATTTTTCTCCTTGAAAGTGGAGTTAAATTTCCTGTAAGTTCGTTTTAGATTTTGCAATTACTTTTACTTAAAAATCAGTTTGATTTTTCTGTCTATTTTTTCCAGAAATCAAACTGCTTTTGAAGGTTGTGCTTTGCTTTACTTAGTGTCTGATACTTTGGAGGATTGGAGAAACATTTTTTGAGTATTTCTTTCATTTTGCAGTACCTTCCATACTGCAAAAATCAAGTGCTTGCTTGCTTTTGAAATACATGATTTTGCTCTCATTACTTAATAAGAATACCCTATAAATGCCCCTTAATCCTTATTTACTAAAAGTTAAAAAATTGAGCAAATTCTTAAGTCACTAATCCATGCAAGAGACTTTGCCTTGCATGTGAAGCCTTAAAGAGAGAGAGAGTTTTATCTTTGCCCTACTTCCATGCCTTAGACTACACCAAGTATAACATAAGACCTCTTAGACATAGTATAAATATTGGCTGATATATAGCTAATGAAAATAATTGAAGAAAGACTTTGCTTGTTACTATACTTAGAAAAATCCATTAAAGAATACTGATGGACTTTCTATTTCCAAAATGCTTTACAATCATATTTGTGTTTGTTTCCCTACAATAAATCTGAACCAAGTTGGCATTTATATTCCTACTAATATTTATAAGCAAAGAAACAGGAAAATGTGAACAACTGAAGTGAATGGTGCAATCACAGAGCAAGTGTGAAAGAAAACACCCTGTTTTACGTTTCTTGAATGGCACAAAGATTCTTCTGTTTGCTGCTGTACTCTCAATAAGGCCAGACTGCTTGTACCTTATTCAGCTGACCACCTTGGCATTTAGCCTGTCACTGCTGCTCATGTCACTTTGTTGCCATCTACGAACACTTGCCCTCATTGGACTAAGTGGTCCCAAACACTGTGCTTATTTCAGAGCCTGTTGCTTTTACACCCTGCCTCCCCGTGTCTCTTGAAATGCATTCCTTTTGCTCAATATAGCCATTCCAGCACTCCCCTAATAATTCATTTTCACTGTGTGCCAGTCTTCAGTAGTTTCAAATTGCATCATACCAGGTAATGCTTTTAAAGCAGAACCTGAAGATGACATAAATAGTTTGTTTTCTGCAGCACTAACCTGGCAGTAACACTTGGAATCAATTTTCAGGTCTCCAAAATAATTTGAACATTACTTAATACCACTATCTCACAATAATAAAGTAAAATTAAGACAAGTTGTAGTCAAGAATGACTCTGAAATGCAATAGTTATTTGAAGTTCAGGTATCTCATTATCTTTGCTATTTCTCTTGTTGTGGTTTTGTCTGCAATTTTTATAAGCCAATGTTTATTATATTTTTTGTAATGATGTGATTTGGAACAAAATTACTTTTTCTGTCAACCTTCTCAATCAGTGGTTGGAAAAAAAAATCTAGTGCAGGCCGGGCATGGAGACTCATGACTGTAATCTCAGCACTCTGGGAGGCCGAGGTGGGTGGATCAGCTGAGGTCAGGGGTTTGAGACAAGCCTGGCTAATGTGGTGAAACCCCATCTCTACTAAAAATACAAAAATTAGCCGGTCATGGTGGCAGGTGCCTGTAATCCCAGCTACTTCAGGAGGCTGAGGCAGGAGAATCGCTTGAACCCGGAAGATGGAGGTTGCAGCAAGCTGAGAGAGCGACAAGACCGAAACTCCATCTCAAAGAAAAAAGTGCAAATGCCTGGGGTTCAGTGGATTACTAGAGGAAACTATTTAATCTATTTAAAATAATTTCCGATTAGGGAAGATTCTGTATTAATAATTTCTCACTCTGAAAGAAGCACAGCACTTAAATCTAATTATTGGTTGACTTGGTCTATTAATGAAAAATGTCATTGATACTAGTAGAATTTTAGCAAAAATAGTAAGCTATATGTGGTTATTAACATACAATATAAGGTAGTAAGATAATACTTCACTGTACTGTTGATATGTATGAATTTATACTACAAACAGTTTTGGACTAAAATAAAAACTTGATTTTTTAGTGGATTTGCATTTTTAGAAAACAGCATTTTATCTTCCTCTAGCATAGTCAGGAAATATAATAAATTAGCTTACATTAGCTATTACTCATCATAAAATAATTTATCAGGGAATACGTTTTAAACATTTTATACTTCAAATTGGAGCATATCCAAATTATTTTTACAGTGTAAAGGCATCATTGAAGACACAGTTTTAGAAACCAAAAATAAAATTTCAAAATACCAATAGTTCCATCTGGTCTTTTTAACCTTTGTTGGTTTTTTGAAGTTGACTAAAGTCTCCAGATTTTCTCCCTCTCTCATGTCTGAACTACACGGGGACACAAGAACAGGCGCACGTTTGTAAATTTGCATACACTTTCAATCCATGAATTTTCAGATTAAGAATGACTACAGCATACAGAGTTTTATCTTGGATAGTTGCTAAACAAATAGTAAGCTCAGAAAATTAACAGTGATTTTGAAAAATTTTCAAACAGCAATATGAATGGAAACTGCCAGTATATCAAAACTGTTTTGGCAAATTTATTAAAAAAATAACTTTGTTTCTATTGAGAAACAACTCATTTAAGCTCATTAAAGATAGGTACATTTTCCTGCTTTTAGTTTTTAATAATTATTTAAGCAATTGAAATAAAATATACCTTCATTTTGATTAGAGAAATATGTTTCATAACTTTTTAAGAGAATATTTACTTATTCACAGTTCTTCAAATTTTAAATTGTGAGATTGAGAGTAGTTTGGATAATTTAAAAACTTTTTTAAGAAAGCTAACTAAATAATTTTTGGCTTCATAATTTTTGTCATTTTTTCTGATTGTTACCTTTTTATATTTAAAAAAATTTCAATTTTTATTTTAGATTCATGGGGTACACGTGCAGGTTTGTTACACGGGTATATTTATATGATGCTGAGTTTTGGGGCTTGAATGATCCTATCGCCCTTGTAGTGATTTTAGTACCCAATATGTTAAAGTTTTTCAGCCCTTCCCTCCTTCCCTGTCTCCCTCCTCTAACAGCCCCCAGTGTCTGTTGTTCCCGCCTTTATGTCCATGTGTACCCAATGCTAAGTCCTCACTTATAAATAAGAACATGTAGTATTTGATTTCCTATTCTTGCATTAATTCACCCTGGATAATGGCCTCTAGCTGCATCCATGTTGCTGCAAAGGACATTATTCTTTTTAGTGACTGCAGAGTATTCCATGCTTCATAATTTTTATTGAATTATTGATGTTAGCAGAGATAGTTACACACAACAGGTCCAGAAATTATCTGTGGCATTGTTGCAAGTGAAAGTCTGAATAGTATTTATACATCTATCATAAATATACAGACATTCTATAATCCTTATTAAATGCAGAAATGTTTAGAGACTTCAATCATTTGAGAAATAGGGTTCTTGTACTTCTTTGTGCAAGAGTGGGTGGGCTGTTTATAATCAAGAATGAGTCTAACCCATCACTTACTAAATCTCTGGCATTTATAACATTAGGATCCAATTCATATGAGGATCAAAAGACAAATATGGGTCCTATAGTAGTGGCATCCTCTAGTTCAGAGTGACAGTAGAAGGATAGAGCCAACTACACAGTTCTTTGCTATTCTGATGATTGGATATGCTTGATTTTGAAGGACTTGTACAGTGAAAACTCTGAACTTAGTAGAGTTGTACTAGTCAATTTTCACACTGCTGTCAAGATAGTACCTGAGACTAGGTAATTTATAAAGAAAGGAGGTTTAATTGACTCACAGTTCAGCATGGCTGGTGGGTCCTCAGAAAGCTTACAATCGTGGTGGAAGGCGGCAGGAGAGGATGCAAGCAAAGGGGAAGTCCCACACTTAAAAACCATCAAATATCCTGAGAACTCACTATCATGAGAACAGCATGGGGGAAAACACCCCCATAATCCAATTACCTCCCACCAGGTCCCTCCCTTGATACATGGTGATTACAGTTTGAGGTGAGAATTGGGTGGGGACACAGAGCCAAACCATATCACCATATTCAACCAATGTGGTTTTATGAGGAGAACAAGATCTATTCATTATGGCTAAATTACCAGTGGTCAAAGAGGATCATAGTGGTAAGCTGAATTACCCTCTCTTCTCTAAAAATGTTCTTTGTGCTTTATCAACGTGTGATATAATTATGCCATCATATTATCAGAGCAAATAAAATGGTGAGAGCATTGTAATTTTATATTTCTAACCTATGTCAGCCTAAAAGATGACATTTTTGAGGTAGACTTGACAAACTATATTGCAAAGTGACAATTAACTGAAAAAGGCTGAGCATGGTGGCTCATGCCTATAATCCCAGCACTTTGGAAGCCTAGGTGGGAGGATGGCTTGAGGCCATGAGTTTGAAACTAACCTGGTCAGCATAGCAAGACCCCATCTCTACAAGGGCGTGGTGGTGGCATGCACCTGTAGTTTCAGCTATTTTGGAGGCAGAGGCAAGAGGATTGCTTGAGCCTTGGAAATCAAGGGTGCAGTGAGTCATGATCATGCCACTGCACTCCAGCCTGGGCAATGGAGAAAACTCTGTCTCAAAATAAACAAAAATAATCACTGAAAAAGAACTCTTCTCTCCTGCCAAAGCAATATTATTGATTTCATTTGTTTCATGATTATAAGCCTTTGGAAGCTTTTAAGCTGGAGAGTAGCATGTCTTAACTCATGCTTTAGAATGTAACCGTGTTGGGTATGTGGAAGAGCATCTGTAGGCTGAGAGAGCTGGTTGCAGTAAGACTCATTAGGGGACTGTTCCAGTGACATAGTCAAGACAAGTCTAGCATCTAGACTAGAGCAGGAGATTCCAGATTGAAGAGAAGACACTGGGAGACATTTGGAAAATAAAATCTAGAAGAAATAGAACCTATTTTTTTTAAAAAAAGAAACTTGATGTTAATATTAAACAATTTATCTTTTAAATTCTATTTTGGGACTCATGGATCTGGAATATAATGGAAGATGCTTTATTTCAAATCGTCCCAAGCATCCTCCACTCTTGAAAAACAAAATCAAAAAGGAATATGACTACATTTGACCAACATCTTCAGCATTGCTTGAAGGCATAGAGTAATACAAACTTAAAATTACCTGTCAGTAGAGAAATAAACCCCAAGTTTTAATACAGCTTCTGCTGCTCCTGCAGGCTTGTAAATGTGGAGAACAGGAAAGGGAGACATAAGATCGAAAAGTCTCAGTGGAAACATAAACAGATACACTCAGAAAGAGAAAGTTTGATAATAAAAATGCTGAAATATTTACCGTATTTCTAGGGCTCTGTCATTGATAACGCTGGCTACAGGGAAATAAGCAGGCCTGGAATTTATAGGCTCAGAAGGCATTTGTTTCTTGGGGATAATCAGAAAAGCAAAGAAGGAGAGGACTGTGAAGAGAAATAAACAAATGAAGGAATTATTAAGAATCTTATAGAAATGAGTAGTAAGACATGTCAACTCTTTGCCCTCCTATAACCACAAACACCACTATCCATTAAAGAAACTAAACCTTATTACACTGAACAAATAGTCTTCTAAATATCATCCCAAGATGCCTAAAAATAGAGAAAAAACTCAATTTAATTCAAAACTGCTGTAAGAAGAAACCTAAAAATGTTAATCCAAATATTTCAACTGATGAAAATTCTCCTAAAACACCAACCATGAAACAATTAGAATGTAATAAAACACTACAAACTGAATTAACTATCTTCGTATAAACATTTGGTGATAAGAAACATATTTTAAATCAGTAATTCAAAAACTATAACAAAAAAACACAAATTGAACAAAGGAAAGAAATAGAAAAAGATTGTCGGAAATAAAGATAAAAAATACACAGTGCTCACTGTAGAATATATTCAAGTAATAATAAAGGACATTGAAAGACTGGGCATGGTGGTGCATGCCTGTAGTCCCAGCTACTTGAATGTTGGGGGGTGAGATGGGAGGATCGCTTGAGCCCAGGAATTCAAGGTCAGCCTGGACGACATAGCACCTGTCTCTAAATTTAAATTTGAAAACTAAACAATTAAAATATTTAAAAAATTAAAATAAAAATTGTAATAGTGAAATAAGAGGCATTAAACAAGAAGAGGAAAACAACCAAGACAATGAACATAATACGATGAACAAAGTAAAAAAGTGTCAGAGAAATTGTATTAAGTAGAAGGCAAATAACATCCAATATATGTATAATAGAATCGCCAAAGGAAAAAAAACACAAAACAATAAAATAGAATTAATATTTAAAATTATAATCCAAGAAAAATTCCTAGACCTAAAAGACAACCAGAATGCTTTTTGGATTGGGTTCACCGATGACCTGGGAAAATTGATCCAGGACAGTCAACCAGAAGATACATCCTAGTAGAACTATGAAAATTTTAAAAATAAAATTTCATCAGGTTTCCAGACAAAAAGACAGCATACTTTACAAGGAGAAGAGAATTACTCTGGCCTCAGACTTCTCAGTACAAGCATTCAAATCAAAGCAAAAATGGAGCAGAATTTTCAAGACACTTGAGAGAAAGTGATAACCCATTAGTGTGTTCTTTCTAGGCAACAAAGGAAATTAAATTGTATTCTTAGTTTGTGAATACTGTCAAAACCTGAAAATTTCATTTAATATATCGACATTCTCTTATTTTCTCTTTCTCTCCCTCTTTTCCCTTTTTCCTTTTTCCTTTTTTTTTTTTTAAAAAAAAAATTTTAAATTTTGAGATGGAACCTCACTCTGTCTCCCAGGCTGGAGTGCAGTAGCAAGATCTCAGCTCACTGCAACCTCTGTCTCTGTGGTTCAAGTGATTCTCCTGCCTCAGCCCCCCTAGTAGCTTGGACTACAGTCATCTGTAGTCCCTAGTAGGTGGGACTACAGTCACAAACCCGCCTAATTTTTGTAATTTTAGTGGAGATGGAGTTTCACCATATTGGCCAGGCTGGTCTCAAACTCCTGACCTCAGATGACCTGCCCGTCTTGGCCTCTCAAAGTGCTGGGATTACAAGTGCGAGTCACCATGCCTGGCTTCTATATTCTCTTTTATCTCCATTTGTCTCAATTTGCTTTCACCCACCATGTGTTAGGCACATGTAGCTGAGCTTATCACATTACAGAGTGTTATGAATTCTAGATTTATGTGCTGCTACCATGAGTGTATAATTCAATTTATATATTGAAAAATTAGCTATTTTAATAAAATTATAGGTCTGTAAAATTAAAAAGCTTTCAAGTTTTGAAGTTTTAACTATAGAAAATTAAAATACTACATTAAAAATATTCAAAGAGACTTTGAAGAAGAATTATTGATTAGTGAAAGTTTTTAAAGCAAATTTAAATGTTCATAAAATGTTATCTATGAAATGCCCATTCTTCACTTAATACACATAAACTTTATTCTGAGTAATTTAAAAATATATCTTTAGTATTATTTTGCTTACAAAGAGAGAGAATCCAAGTTATGATCCATCTTTGATAGCTGCTTTCTAAGATAGGGAGTTCAGGAGAATAATGATATGTGATCCCTCATGAAGCCTATTTTTATATTCTGAGAATTAATTCGTATTTTTTTCAGTCAAATTGTTTGACAAACTACCAGTGTGGCTGAGATAAATCTGGAAGGATTGTTGATTTCTATCAGTCCCTGTTTTACAGAGAATATGTTCCTTGATAAACAGTTTGTAGAGCTTACACCTTCTCTAAGTGCTTTACGAGCATTAGCTTATTTTCTTAATGCTTACAGAAGCATTCTTTCCTAGGTATTATTTTTCCCCAGTTTACACATAAGAAAACTTAGGCACAAGGTAAATACAGTTAGTAAATGACAGAAATGAGATTTAAACACAGGCATTCTGGCTCCAAAATTTGTACTTCAAATCAAGAAATCAAAGGTGGACTTATAAGTATTGTTATTTTCCTGAATAAATTAGTGTTACTTTCATGATTTAGAAGGCCTTATAAAAACCCCAGGAGGTTTTGTTGTTGTTGTTGTTGTTTTTTGTTTTTTTGCACATAAGATACAACAAACAATAGAATTAAAATATAACAAACTCTAATACTCAGATGACTGAAAATTCATAGATGAAAAAACTAAGTATCACTGGTTCTGTGATTTAAAAAATGACCATGGGATCCAGTAGATGTGGCTGCCTAGAATCAAAGTTGAAATTTTAAACAAGAATGGATACAAGAGATAGAAGTTAGAATTCATAAAGGGTAGTTTATTTCTGATAATATCAAGGCAGATGATGTTAACGTAATTAAATTTATCATGATTAACACTAAGACAAACCAAATAGAAATTTTGAATCTGGTTGAAGAGTACTGGTACGCTTAAAGTTAGTCTGAGATGGCTTTCACTGGACCATGAATCCATATATATTCCTTCTCTCCAAAGTTGTAGCAGATTTCTAATGACAGCACCCAACTGTTGCATCTTGTCAATAGGATTTAAATAATTTGATAGCTTTGGACTGGGTGTCATTGACTTTATGTCTCTGACCAAAGTTTTATAGATGGAAAAATAATTAACTTTCCTTTGCATTACAACCATAAAGTCTGACTCAACTCAAAGGAACTTTTTATTTACAAGAATAGTTAATTGGTAAGTCAAATACTTTGAAGGAATAAGTGTTTAATGTTACGGAGTGCCTTTTCTTCACCCCAGTAGACATTTATTCTGTTCCAGTAAACTGACACGATTTAGAAGTATTTCAACAACATTTAGTTTCTTATACCTGCAAATAAATTGTGTAGAAAATCTTCTTAAAGAATCTTTCAAGGTTTACATTTTATACTATATGTTTCTGAAGCATTTAAATGTTTTATAAATATTTCCATGTGCAGTCTCATGGAAATTAGTTTCATATTAAAATTCAAAGGAAGGAGATATTGATTAAAATGAGCACTAATTGTGAAGTCAGAAGGACTAGTGGTTTTATGTCTTGGTTCTGAAAACAAATAATAACCTTAGGAGATTAATGTAACCCCTGTAACCTTTAGCTTCATCAACTGTAAAATAAAAGTCATAATAGTATCCTTCCTACCTTACTATGGTACTGATGAATCATATTGTATAGTGTTTATGAAAGTGCGTGAATGATAAACCTGCAATCAAATGTATATTAAAACTGCTAAGAAATAAAAATATGTCCACTTTTGAACTCTTTGATTATGGAGTACTTATCGAAGAAAAGGTAGAATATTCACTATGTGTCAAGTAAATAATGCAAATAAGAATGATGTACAAGTTTAGTGAATAAATATGGACACAATAATCTTACCATTTCTTTAAATGCTGTTTCTTTGATTTCAGTAAGAGCTAACTGCTCCTAGCTTTTGAAGAGATAGAATAGAAAAGTCAAAACACTGCTATTTGTTAGTAGTGACTTGGAAAAACAATTTTATCTCTTTGTTCCTGAATTTCCTTATCTCTTGTCTCTCTGTGCATATGTATATATTCACACACACACACAGACACACACACACATATATATATATATATCACTACTTAGGTATATACTGATATATATGTGTGTGTATATACCCATTTAAATACATATTAAATGTAAGAGTCTATGAATCAAAAAAGAAAAATTTGGCTAATTGCATAAAGCAAATAATATAGTCATAACCCCCTTTTTGGTACTCTGCCAATCTTTTTCTATGGCATTCTTTCTTTCCAGTCCTACACTAAAAGCTCAGTTACTCTTGGGCTCAGTTCCAGAGAAGAGGTAACCAATAAAAAATGCTAATAGGAATTGAGATCAAAGCCAATGTCTCCTTAGTCACGTTCACATTTCCAACACTCAACATTTCTACAGCAACATCCTACAGTGTGCCTTCATGACACAGGACGTCACTCTGGGAAGACAAATTTAGATGGAAAAACGTCTTCTGACTATATGCTAAGTTATTTGGAAAATGTCAAATAAGGATGCCTTATCTCAAACATTTAGGTTGGTTTTTGTTGAACTGAGTTACTGAAATTATAACTATGCTATTGAGATTTTGGAGAGAAATATTTTGCAGGAAAAGGGTGATTTCATTGTATTTTTAACTGCAATAGATTCTCTGCTTGTTAGCACACCTGAGTCGTTTGCAAAATGGGGAAAGGGTCAAAAATTAATCATCAACTTACTGATTAGTTAAGACAAATGAATTGCAACCTCACAGTTATACTTAGGGGTAATCATGAACAGCCAGGAATAGGCTAGGTTGCTAACAGGATGACTGCAGGGGCATGGTAATTGGCAAACAACAGTATAGTAAAGTTCACCATCCAAAATCAGGAGAGAATTTTATAACAATTGCTCTTCAAAGTGGAGAAGAAAATGGAACTGATATATGCAGAGGTTTGAAAAACTTATGTAACCAAACCACATTTGTAAACGAGTTAACTGATGGCTTGAAGACCTTGTCAGTGCTTGGAGGTTTTAATTTTTTCCCCAGAAATATAATATACATAATTCCACTGCAAGTTTTTATGTTCCTGGATCAGAGGAGAATATGATGCTATTTCAATTCTTGTTATCAGTTATCACCATCTGAAATTACCTTGTTTGATTGTAATTCTGTTTGTTGTCTGCCACTCTCCTGGAATGTAAGCTGGAAGAATGTGAGGAACCTCTCCTATTTACTACTTTGTTATTGATGCCTAGTACAAGGTCTGACACTTAGCAAGTGCTCAGTATGTATTTCTTACAATTAAATTATTTGAAGTCAGATTATATAGAATACAGAAGAAAGTGGAAAATAAAATAAAAACGTGCTAAAGTAGTCACAGAGGAGATGGGGATTTCTGTGCTAAGCAGTTTTGAATTGTGCATTGTTGCTAGAAACAAAAAGCCGTAAAGATGATTTAGGAAATTGCCATTGTTATATTTCTTGAAAAGTGCTAGATGTGGGCCAACCAGTATTGCCTTGTAACCATGTAATTTCTATAGTCTTACACAGTGGCATGTAAAATTTGTTGCCAGTCTGCAAACATTCCTGTTAGAACCAATGGTGGTATTTTGGCTCTCTAGTAATTAATACTCAGTTGGGTTCCATCTGGTTCAGATTTAATTTCTCTCATGAATCTGATTCATCAATCATTCCTGGCAGATTAATGATAGGGAATTAACATTTGAGTGTTCATACTTTTGGTTTGAATTGATTGAAACTTTTCTTTCTTTAAACCAGTTGGATTAGTACAATTGTAGAATTATAGAAACATTTCTTAGCCACAATTTTTCCAAGATAATAGAGTAGCAGTTTAGTTAATTTTTGGCCTTTATATTAATCACTACTTTTTTTTTTTTTTTTTTGAGACAGGGCTTCACTCTGGCACCCAGGCTCAAGTGCAGTGGCATGATCATAGCTCACTGCAGCCTCAAAACTCTGGACTCAAGCCATCCTCCTGCCTCAGCCTCCTAAGTAGCTGGGAGTACAGGCACATGACACTACATGTAGCTTTTTTTATTTTTATTTTTTGTAAAGGCTGGGTCTCACTATATTGCCCAGGCTGGTCTTGAATTACTAGAATGAAGCAATCTTCTCATCTCAGCCTCCTGAAGTGCTGAGATTGTAGGTGTGAGCCACTGCACCTGGCCTAATCACTTTTTTGTTCTTAAAAAACTTGTTTCACTCATTTTTAAAACTTCTGTGTGTAGAATCACACATTCATAGTCTCATTTGTGATCCTCTCCAATTTCTTTCAAATTTGCATTCCTATACTAATAAGAGTAGAAAATGTGCAATTTCCAGATGTCCTTGAAGGCAGCATGCAGGCATATGACCTGGTTTCTACCAATTATATATTATTTTTAATTTATCATTTTGAGGTTAAGATTATGTTTGTGAGATTCTTCCGTATTGTTGCATGTAACTGTAGTTTGAACATATTATTGGCTGTTTAGAATGAAATGGGATATTTATTAATATGTTTATTTATACTACTGTTGATTGGCATTTAGATTGGTCATTTTTTATTTCTAGGAATAATATTGTTTTGCATAATCTTAAACACGTCTCCTCTGTGTGCTTGTATGAAGTTCATACCTCGGAATGAAACTTTGGATCATAGAATTATGGATATTTTCAACTCTAAAACACAATGACAGCCTCTTTTGCAAAGTTATATAAACATTACACACCCACCGTTAGAGTATGAAAACTCTTGCTGCTCCATCTGTCAACTGACAACGCTTGATACTGTCAGGTTTGTTTTATAAAGAAATTTCAGTGGATGTGTTTAGATATTTCACTGTGCTTTTAATCTACTTTTTTATTTTTTAAGAGATTGAGCACTTTTTATTACATACAAGAATCAGACAGCTTGTGTTATGAAACGCTAGCTCAAGACTCTTCTTTAATGATATAATTTATGTGCTTTATGATTTAATTTACTCTATTTGGGTTTACTTTCCTTTTATTTTTTTCTGATGATAGGTTCTTAGTCATATTTTAAAAATTTTTTCAAAATGAAACAAGTTTTTTTTTTCTAAAATATGCCTTTGAGGGAATAAATCTCTCTCTAAACCCTGCTTCATTTTTATCTCAAAAGGTTTTACTTGTAGTATTTTAATTATTATTCAGTTGAAAATAGATTTTTCTCACTTATATGGTGCTTTCTTTTACCCTTAACTTATTTATTATGGTTTTTGTTTGTTTGTTTTGAGACAGAGTCTTGCTCTGTTGCTCAGGCTGGAGTGCAGTGGTGTGACCTTGGCTCACTGCAACCTCTGCCTACTGGATTCAAGCAATTCTCCTGCCTCAGTCTCCTAAGTATCTGTGATAACAGGCGCGTGCTACCACACTCAATTAATTTGTATTGTTAGTAGAGGCGAGGTTTCTCCATTTTGGCTAGGATGATCTCGAACACCTGACCTCAGGTGATCCACCCGCCTCAGCCTCCCAAAGTGCTGGGATTATAGGCGTGAGCCACTGTGCCTGGCCTATTATGTTTTTTATTTCTAAATACATAGGATTTTGCATTACCGTTCTCCTTTGTTTATTATAGTTTTAGGACTTAATTCCAGCCAGTGTTGTTGGTCTTTCTTTGTTGGATCTTGCTCTACGACCCAGCATATGGTCACTTTGTTCTAAATGTTTTATCTGCACCTTAAAAATGGGGTTTCCTGCAGTTGTTAGGTAGAGTGGTCCACACATGAATATCGGGTCAAGCTTGTTAATTATTTGTATTTTCTACATGTTTACAGCATTTTGTGCTTTCTCAGTAAGTGATAAGTATACATTAACATCTCATTTCTTTATTTACTGCTCCATTAAAAGTTCTGTAATTTTGCTTTATGTACTTTAAAGTCTTTTTTTCTTTTTTCTTTTTGAAACGGAGTTTCACTCTCGTTCTCAGGCTGGAGTGCAGTGGTGCGGTCTCGGCTCATTGCAACCTCCGCCTCCCAGGTTCAAGCAATTCTCCTGCCTCAGCCTCCAGAGTAGCTGGGATTACAGGCAGCCACCACCACACCCAACTAATTTTTGTATTTTTAGTAGAGACGGGGTTTCGCCATGTTGAGCAGGCTGATCTTGAACTCCTGACCTCAGGTGATCTGCCCACCTCAGCCTCCCAAAGTGCTGGGATTACAGGTATGAGCCACCGTACCTGGCTACTTTAAAGTCATTTTTAGGTGCATAAATATTTAGAATTTATATATTTTCCTGGTGAATTGAACCTGTATCATTTTTAAGTGTTCCTCTCCAATAGTACTGTTTGTTTCAAGTCACTTTTGACTGTTTACTAAGCTTCATCATTATTCCTTCAGGCATTTTATTTGGTATTCTTATGAAGTGTCTTTTTCTAGTTGTTCACATTCATCTCTACTGTTTCACTTTGTTTTAGATGTGTCTCTTGTAAACAGCATGTGGGTATATGTGTGTGGAAAAATATTTTTATCTTTTAATTGCAACACTTAAGTCCATTCACATTCAATGTAATAATGGCCATATGTGGGTTTCAATCTACCATTTTAATATTTTCTATTTGTTACACTTGTACTGTATACTATTTTCTCTTCTGGACATTTGTGGGCTTACTGAATATTTTTTAAAATTTTCACTTTTCCCCTGTTATTTTAAAATATAATTTTAAAACTATTCTTTTACTCTAAATCTCTTATTTTGTTTTCTTTAATTATTATGGTCTAAGTTAATTGGTACTTTTTTTTTGCTAGACAATGAAAAGACCCAGCAACCCATGAGTTCTATTTGTTTTCTCCCATGTGCCATTGTTATTTTATACTTAATCTTATACGCATTTCAAATACTCTCAATAATTATTATGATTGCTTAAAACAGTTAGTGTTATTCTAGACTTACCCATGTGCTTCTCTTTTTTTTCTCTGTATGTGTTTTTGCATTCCTAACTTTCAATCTGGGGTTACTTTCTGTCTGTCTGAGTTTCTAATTTGAGAAAACGTGTCTGTTTACTAAATTTGAATCCTCAGCATAATCCACTGAAAGTATGTTTTTAATGTTTTATGTTATCAATTGGAGTTAAGGTGGGGAAAAGTAGTCACTACCCTATCAAGTGGGGGAGTCAGTTCTAGTGATTGATTTATGTGAATAAACTATTGATATTCAGCATGATCTTAAGTGAAAGGCCGTGGGTACCTAACAAGCATAATAAACATACTAACGTTTTTGAGTTTTTGTTCACCCCTCTAATCATTATTTTAGTTTTTGGTTTTTCAATTCCTCGCTGAATACTTCTGATTCAAGAGAGTTGCCTGTGAGTGAACTGAGATGCTCAAAATGGAAATAATGTTATTATTTTACAAAATTACTTATAAAAATACTTGCAGTCCTTTTATCAATACTTATATCCACAGAAGGCTCTTAGAGAAAACAATACAGGAAACCGTTGGTTTAAATAACAAAAAGTGACTCTTCATTCAGGTGAAACCAAAAGTCTGTTGAGGAAGTGGGAAGCGTGCGCCCAGAAGAGTAAACAATCGATACTGGGTATATTGTGAGCTTTGTGATGGACAGCATTGAGACAATAAATACAAATTAAAAGGGCAGCACAAGGGAGTTTTAAGAGCAATAAATCATAATTTTAATCAATAAAAATTGCTCTTAGAAGCATATCTGATTGCTTTTGAAAGTAATTATAGCGCTGCTTCAGCTTGTTCTATGAAATACCTTGGAGGGGTAGCACCTAAATAAACTATCGTGACTGGGTTTTTACAAAGCATGCTTACATATAAATTATAAATACGGTACCATTCGACTTTAAAGTTTTAGAAAAATCTTCCTTCCCACAACCAGTATGCAATCAGCCAATAAAAATGCAAACACACGTCCAGTTATTACAGCAAGTGTAAAAACCTCACTGTTTTATGTTGTAGTAAGATCCTATATTTGTTACACATTGAAGACTAAAAATGATTTCTAACAGTCAAGGTTTATTTGCGTAAGGATTTCATTTTATTAGGTATTACCTAAAACAAAATTATGCCTTGCCATCTGTTTTGCTAGTTTTAAGAAAAATCATGTTTGAATGATTAAAGGAATGAATATTCTGCAAATTACATAAAGTTTGCCACATTGAAGGCTGACTTGATTGATTGCATTTGCAGATGCAGGTTTCCAGAGCCAGAAAATACTGACTATGACGTTCCATGCATTACCTTACCTAAGACTTTTTACCTTAACATTTCCATAAATAAATGAACCTACCTTCATAAACCAAATAAAAGCCTCATACATTTGTGATTATTGGCAAAAATAAAGTTGTGATTTTGAATTTAGATACCGTATAATAGAGGGCAAAATTAATGTTCTTTGTGTAGTGCTAGTTGTCTTTTCAAGATAAACTTAGTCAAAGATTTCTATAGTTGCTAACTCTGAAGTCATTATCGTTTTGATTTCTTTGTGGTGATTAAGACCAATTACTTTTATCACCATATCAGGATATATTTATATCTTGTGCACATCAGACCATCTGATGAAGGACATTCATATCAATGATAATACCTTATTAATCAGAAGCTAGAATCAATAAATTGAGACTTCATATATTTTTTAGAATAAGTAGGCTTCTATTAGAATATGACTTTAGAAACTGAATACTAATAATAGAATGCCCAGTTCTTAAAGTCTGCTTCAAGGGCACAGGCCTAAGAATTCGATGTCTGTATTCCTTGGGGACTCAAAGGAAAAACAACTATATTTTGTAAAGTTTATGTAACATGTCAGTTTTGCAGAAAAATAACCTGTTGCCAATTTTTTCCATTGTATTTATTTAGACTGTAACTCAGACAATTCAATATCATGGTTTTTAAGACTGTAAAAGAAAACTAAGATAACATCATACCTCTAATGATTCTCCTATATTAGAAAAGTACACATTTTTCAAAATCACTGTATTAGAAAGCTTCAAACATAATTTTCTCTATTTACAAATTTTATCTGCACAGGGAGAAAACTGAAATGGTAGTCAGAAGGAACATAATAACCATCTGAATATATTTTCCTCACAAGCCCTTTTCGGCCACCATCCTGTCTGGGAAACTTCCAAGACCACAGTGTTTGTTGATTTTTCTTTTAGAATATGTATCTTTTACTATACGTGTATCTCAGGTACAGAATCTGAGGATTTTTACCCTTGCATTTTGCAAATGATTATCAGTGTACATTGAAATATGCTCTAACATTGTTCTTTAGATGGATTCACCTTAATTCTCTAGGCACTGATTGGAGATTGCTAGGTTATGAATATTTTTTGAATAAAGCTAACACATTAACTTCCATTGTTTACTTCCAGTTTTTCTCAGTCATCCATTCCAATCTAACATTTAGTGTTTAGATAGAATAAGAAATTTTATCATGACTAAGTTCTGTGTTACATACATGTTTGTGTATTTTCTTTTTTATCGATGTTTTAATTAGATAAGAAATGGCTACGGTGAAGAAATTCAAGTTGCAGAAGTATAAAAATGTAAAAGTGAAAAAGAAAGGTTGTAAAGTAGCCAATGAAATTAAAATTACTAAAAGTATAAGTAGTTAAATTCTTTGAACTCTCTAGTGGTGTATAAAATGAACATATATATGTAAATATATATTCAAAAATATTAGAACAGTTTAGTGTTTATACACAATGATTATATGACATGTAAAATTCTACAATTTTATGTAGCAATATGCCAGTAAAGAGTTCTGTAAATATCCCTATAAGTATCCAAAATTAGTCTACTTCTCATAGTCTAATGTATGCAGATTATTGCAATTTTGATCATTTTTTGCTATTTTGATGCATAGCCTGTAATAATTTTCTATTAAATATTTGAGCAAATCTATATATCTCAGAATGGCTGAAACACTGTTAGGAGTTCAAAGCTGGAGGCTATTGGCAAAAGAGGAATCTGATTTCAAGTTTTTGAATTATTTTATGGAAATCCGATATGCTCACTATGGTACAATATAAAAGATGAGAAGTAAGTTTGTGTAGAGAGATCAAGACATCAGTTTTGGCTCTAAGTGATTGAATTGATTTCCTGGATTCCATTCCTTCATTTCATTTCTCACTAGTGCTATTTGTAGACACTACAGGTATGAATAAGATGGTCCATTCTTATTTAAGGAGAGTGTAGAAGACCTGCCTGTAACAGAGACTAAAATAGCTGAAGAAGAACCAGGAAATAGTAGTGGTGTAGGATCTGAGTAAGGAAAAAACATCAATAAAAAGAATGTGATAAAGGGTGACAAGTATTGTAGAAAAGTTGAGGAAGATAAGGGCTGAAATATACTGTCAATGCAGAGGTTTTACTGATGATGGCCATGCTTCTCAAATGGTTTAAAAGATGAGAGGGAAGCAGAAAAATGGGACAGCAAGTATACGCTGCTCTTTCTAGAAGCTTGTCTGTCAATAGATTCATATTTTACTATGCCAGAGGATTAAAGGGGACATTTTGCTTAATTTCCTTTTAACAATAAAGGTAATAAATACATAAAAATGGTGAAATAGAATTAAAAACTCCTATATTCTTGTTAATTAGTATTACTCTTTTATATTTAAATAGTACTTTTTAACGCTGGGCTTGATAGCTTTGTCAACTTAGGAAAATTCTTAACTTCTATATCTTCTAATACGGCTACTTCTCTATTTTCTCTTTCGTCTTCCCTAAGACTCCAATTATATGTATGTTAGGATTTTTCTTATGTCTCATAAGTGTATAAGAGATCTGAAGATCTGGCTGCCTAGTAGCACTTATATGGAAGTGAGAAGTGGTGGCTATGACTTACGTTGTCAGACTGTGTTAAGATTTGTCATGGCAAAGAATGCATGTGTGTTTCCCTGGAAAAATACAAACAGGAGGAAAAGCATAGAGTAATATTAAACCATATTCAATTAATATGCCCGGAATGATTACAAAATCCTTTGAGAGATAAAAGGTACTAGTTTCTCAGGGAATGAGAAAAGAGGCAAAGGTCACCATCTAGAAAGGTGCATTTGCCTGCATTGAAGAAACCAGAGTAAAAAAGCTATAGAAAACTACAAATGGGGAAAACAAACCCTAAATTAGTATTTTATGAGGCTTCTTTAAACACTAACCAAGACCAGGGTGGGCTTATTTCATTTCATAGCCATATTTGTAAGTACACATTTTTTGGCTTCTTGTCTGTATCTTGCCTCCTCTGATCCTGCAGGTAGTAGAAAATGCAATAGCAGAGGGAGAAGAAGAGAGTAAAGTGCAAGGTGAAAGAAAAAACTCAACCAAATCACCTATACTTACCACTAGTGGCCAGAGAGGTGCTATAATTTAAATCTATTTTGAGTATTTTAATTATTGAAGTAAAGTGGCCATATAAATTATTACACTGTACTCTTTTGAAAATAGAAGTAAAAGCATCACTTTTTATTACTTAAGAATAATGAGAGAAGTCATAGACCTTGCCCTTAATTTCATCCAAGTAGCAGGAAAGTCTGCACAAATAAAATTAATTTTAAGGTACTTTGATGAAAATGAGGTTACATTGTCAGTTATTCCATGATCATGCTTATTCAACTAAATCATTACACATATCATCAATATCCATTAAAGTATATGGAAAGCCATCCTTTTGTATCCACTAAAAATATCTGAGTTTATCTGAAATGGAAAATAATTATATAGGTTAGTATATATTTCAGGCTATAAATATCTTTTATTTTCTGTTTTCTTCAAAAATGTCAAGTTAAAATGTATGCTACTTTATTTAAAAATGGCAAGAACTTTTATTCATAATACACTTTTTAAATATTTCTATTTTGTACTACAGAGAAGGTTTTGGCAAAATTACTTATCAAAAGAATTTTTGTAACAATATTTATAGCAAATGAAGTAGGCATTGATGCAATATCTCATTTTTAGAGACCCATCACAGCTACGTGCTTACGTTTGCTGTGCCATTTTTTCCAAATGTCCATTTCTAAGTGTATATCTGAAATCTATCCTAATTAAAAGTGATGTTTACAACATGAACTTTTTGAGAATATTACAATTTTAAATGCCATTGAAATACCCATTATGTATTTTTAGTTTTGTATATCTTATGAATCAGGCTGCTATGGATATCAGCAGCTAGTTAAATATAGTCTGTCAGATCATAACACCCCCATGTGTCACTCATGACAGCACAGCTCTATTTAATAATAATGGCATGATTAAAAAATGAGGAATCACTTAGAGGAAAAAAAAAAAGCCTTTGGTATGATTTTATTGCTTGGATAATCCAGACTCCCAATTTGCACTTTTATATCAGTAAATTCTATTAGTGATAAATCAAAATTTTCAAGTTTTTCAAAACTTTATTTTCTCTAATTATAAGATTAAGATGAATCCCTCAGTTATTTTCCTTATATCTACAGGTATATATGTTTATGGTTAAGTATCTTATTTGCATTTTTCTTCATTTCTACTTTCTCTCATATCTATGCCACCAAATTCTTGATGTTTATAAATGCATGATTGCAGGTTTATGTCTGCTTTATATCCTATAAAAATAAGGACAGTCACATTGCAATCATATTCTCCTTTCAGATCTTTTTTGAGGTTTGACATTTCCATTCAATTTTGTGAACCATTTGGCAACAATTGCTTAGACACACTCCATTTTGTTTGCTTCATTCTTAGCCAATTAGTAAAACTCCAACGATTATTTAATGAGGAGTTCTAGATCTCAACTCATTCCTTGAATTTCGGAACCTTTTATTTGGCTGTCACACATTACAGAATGCATGACTGTATGTATAGGAATACACAAATAAAAAAGCTTAAAACATATTCCCTTAAAGTTTATTACCCAGAAAGAAACATTGCTCTTGTTTACATCATCTGTGTATCTGTCTGTCAATAAATTAACCAATCCACCTTTCTTTGGACATTTCTGCAGAGAAATAAACATAGGGATAGATGGGTAGATACAAATGCTTTTATAAATATGGTTTTATACAGAAAACACAATTCCTAAATAAAAGGCAGTGTTTATTTTTACCTACATTTCACACAAAAAGAAGTAAAACTGAAGGAATAATGTAATTTAATAAGTATTTCTTAATCAGAAGACATATTATTTCTTAAAAGATCCTTCTAAAACTAAGAAAAAATATGAGAAACTTAAGAGGTAGAAACAATATTTTTCACATGTCTCATTTTTAGACAGTTTTAATTTTTCTTGCTGTATAAAGTAGGGCATTGATATTTACCCACTTTTCTATTTCATTTTTTCCTCACTTTGCAATATTTCTATCAGTATTTTGCATCGTATCGATATATGAGCTTTACTCTTACTTAACCACAATTCCCATGTTGTTTAGCGTGTGCTTTTTAAACAGACTCAGTACTCACTATCGGTTCTTTTGCCACAGCTTCTCCAATACCAAAGTCTTTGGTGATTGGCACTAGTTTATCCTACCTTCACCTCCCTCCTCAAAGAGGATCAGAGATACCATTTATTCTTCGCTTTTTCAAGTTGTCACATTTCTTAAATAATATGTTGACTGGCTGTACACTGTCGGGTCATTCTTTCTGGGCCTCCCCATCCCTACTCAAAAGTTGTAGACTTTGTTCAATTGCCTCTGACAGTTAATGTTTGGAGAAATGATCTCTCCAAGAAGGGAGATACTTTCCTGTTATGAATTTGATATTTGTGTCTAGAAGACATATTTTGTTTATCTTTAAAGTTTGACAGAGTGACTAGAATACATATTTTTATTGAGAATTTGTGTTAAATTTTTATTCTGTTTTAATTTTAAATTAAAACTTTATTTCCTCTTTTCTGCAAATACAGATTTTTCTTTATTTCAGGGAAATTTTATGTCCTCAAATTATTCTTTTTTATTTGTTGAATTGTCTGTCTTAAGAAAATCATGTCTCCAAATGTTTTTGCTTTTTAAAATCAGTCTTGTATGTATTTTAATTTCCTTCTAGTTGGCTTTGTTTTTTTTTTTTTTTTTTTGAGACGGAGTCACGCTCTGTCGCCCAGGCTGGAGTGCAGTGGCCGGATCTCAGCTCACGGCAAGCTCCGCCTCCCGGGTTCCCGCCATTCTCCCGCCTCAGCCTCCCGAGTAGCTGGGACTACAGGTGCCCGCCACCTCGCCCGGCTAGTTTTTTTTTTTTTTTTTTGTGTGTGTGTGTGTTTTTTTTTGGTAGAGACGGGATTTCACCGTGTTAGCCAGGATGGTCTCGATCTCCTGACCTCGTGATCTGCCCGTCTCGGCCTCCCAAAGTGCTGGGATTACAGGCTTGAGCCACTGTGCCCGGCCTCTAGTTGGCTTTTTAAAACCCTTCTGGATTTTTATTATTTTGGTGTGTTTCCATACGTGCCATGTCACTTGATTTCATTTTGTTCATGTTTTGGGAGCTCTGCACAGACATTCTTTTGCTAGAGTAAGTGAATTAATCGTTCTTTTCCAACTGTATCTAAAGTGATTTCTTTTTCTCCTCTCAGCTGTTACTTGAGGGCTGCGATATTACATATTTTCGTGGCCTGAAGGAATGGTGTGGAGAGTCAGAGAGTTTAGAAGCAAAGATTTCCACCTATGTTAGGCCACCTAGGAGCCATAGTCTCTTCTGATTTTTTTTTTTTTTTTTTAACATTTTGGGTACCAGAATTCATACTTCTTAGGAAGAAGTGTGTTGCATTTCAGCGATAGACATGCCCCTTATATGGCATATATTGCTGAAGCTGCTGCTTCCTTCAGAAAAAGCCTCTCCACTGTTCATGTTCCAACATCCTCACCTCCTTCCCACATCACTGTTTATATTCTTGCTTGGGCTGAAGGAATAAAAGATGAACAAAGTACTCAATTTGCCTCCCTCCACCTTTGGGGGTAGGATTGGATGTTTTCAGGATTGTCACGTCCTTAGAAGATGTGAAGTCTGGAGCCCGGGTGAAGAGCTGAAAGCTCCACCCTGCCTCTCAGTTCTGCTATAGACTCTTCTCTATTCTCTGGTTTCCAGGAGGTACAGTTTACCATACTGGTTATCGCCTACTCATTGTTGATGATGGTTTTGTCAACTTGACTGAGTCTGGGAACCACAGTGCCAAGAATTACCTTCGGTGTTTTGACTCAGAGTTGGCCAAGAGAGGAATTTGGGTGAGATGTAGAAGGGATATCTGAAGCGGAAGCCATTCCTCGCCTCTACTAATGTGCGGCCTGCATACCCAGAGGCTGGCCTTGCGGACCAGTGGTGCAGTCTTTCCAGCAGGCACCTGACTTGACCCACAGAGGTGGTAGTCGTGCAGAGGCATGGAGCTGACCATTTCATAGACCTTTCCACGTCATTCTACCGTGTTGGCTCCCCGGTTTCCCCAGCAAGCTCTGACTTTTCTATTGCCAATTTGGCCAGCTGGTGAGTTATTATTATTTTTTTTAATCTTCTAGTTCCCCCATATATTTGTAATGTGTATTCCTCCCATAATCACTGTATTCACATAACATGTGCAGTGGCTCTAAATTCCTGACTAAACCCTGTGAATACATTGTTGATTTTTCCCCTTTTCGATGTGTGTGTGTGTGTGTAATTTTTTAGGTATTTAGGAATAGAAAATTTGATAATTTTTCTTTATTAACTCAAAAAATATTTGTTGGATGTTTTTAACGTGACTATTTTAATTGATTTTTTTCAGAAGGTGGTAACCTTTTTCAGTCAGCAGTTTCTTCTTTACCTCAAGTCGTTTTTTTCCTATTACAATCTTTAGTACTGCTTTGTTTATATATTCTACTTATTTACTCACCCCTTAAACTGCATCAATTACTATCCTATGACCTTCATATCGATCACCCGTTCTTTCTGCATTTTCATTTATGTCATCATTTGAATTCTGACAACTTAAGCTGATGTTTACCACATCACTGATTTTACTTTCAAAACCTTAATGATTGCCTTTATTGCCTCCTTTTAATTGTGGTATTTATTTACTTTGTTAAGTTTTTGTATCTCTTCCTATGCTTTTTCACTTTAGCTTGGTATCTAGTTATGGCATTCTGCTTCAGTTGTGTTGGGTCTTTTCTTCCCAGCACTATTGAGAATATTAGATGATGTCCTGAATATTTTCTTCTATATGCCTTAGTAGATCATTCTTAACATATACTTATTCTTGAATTCTCTCAGAAGCTGTTTTCCTTTGTTCTAGATTACATAACTGAGAAGAAAAGCTGGGTGACTGTTCCTGATTATTCTCTGTTAATTTGTATCGTGGTTGACGCTGGATCTTAGATATAAAGCTGGAGCACAGGTTGATATGCATGAATCCCTTTCTAATTCCTACCAAATGCATCGGCTGCACTAAAATACTCTTCTAGCACTTAATATATCTAATGTAATTGTTAAAAGCAGGGTTTTGGAGTCAGGCCCCAGGGATTTGAATCCTAGGTCTCTCATTGAGTTTGTGTCTTATAATACCATCTACATCAAATGGTGACTACTGTGAAGAGTAAATGAATTAATTCGAAGTATTTAGAACAGTATCTGAAACAGTGATCATTTAATCAATATTAGCTATTAATTACCTCCTCTTCCTTATAAGTAATGTAGTTATTTCCTCCTACTACCCTATGATTCTTAGATACTTTAAACGATTGAAGTCCAGGTAAAATTACGGCTCTCAGCGTTGAAGATTCTTTCAGTGTTTATTTTTATCTAGCATTTTAAATTTACTGGTAAAAATGAAATGTTTGTTTTCTGTTTCCCGCACTCCTGTTTTCTGAGAGCTGTTTTAACATAGATGTAAAAATATAAGAATTAGTTTACTTTTTAGAGGTGGTTATATATTGTCTAATTTCTGTTGACTTTGTATAGTGTAATAGAACCTACAACAAACGGCTACTCCTGTGAGGAGTAAATGAATTAATTCATACGAAGTACTTAGAACAGTATCTGAAACAGTAATAACTTGATCAATATTATCTGTTGATTACATCCTCTTCCTTATGAGTAATGGAATTATTTCATCAATACCTGGGAGTAGAGGAAATGATTGTCAATTTTCTAGTTGGTATAGAACAGAAAATTTTAGCCAGGGGCCAGGCTTTGGTTGAGGAATCATGTCTTACCATTATTTTGAGTGATCTCATTTTCACAATTTGAAGCCTAGGTAGGCTTTTTTCAATCTGTTTATGGTACAAGGTTTGCTATCTGTCTTGGTTGCTGCTGGTTGTGAGTTTTGTCTTGTTTTGAGTTTTCATGGATCTTAGATTTTTAAATTGGGGGGGCCTGCTGCGCTGGGATGCTGCTGGTTAGATGCCATTTATTATCAGCTGCCTGGGCTGCTAATTAAAGAATTTCAAGAGGTATTGTGAATAATTGAAATTCTACCAGTATGTAATAAAACAAAATCAGTATTGTAATACATGTATCCAATAATTTCATTATGTTATTGGATAACATAATAATCTATGATGTATAGATTGCTTCAAATAAGATCTGTTTTTTCCCTCACAGTACATATTTAATAGGAAATATATTTAATAATTGATATTTAGATACTAATGCTTAGTAGGTGACTATTTTTGGCTAAAGTGAATCATTACATCATATAACGTTATAACCATGCTCTTTTTTTTTTTATCATACTATCTCCTAACCTAATCGTGGTTGCTACCTATCTCCTAATCAGCAGTGGTTTCTGCCTTCTCTATTTTTCATTTGTTTTTAAATAACCAAGTAACTCCTGCACATTTCTATTAAATTGATTAATATTATAAATAGCCAAGTTCATTAATGAAACACAAATATAAAAAGAATAACAATGAGTTCTATTTTAACTCACATATTTGTGGTGAGAAATTTAAAATCTACTCTCAGCAACTTTCAAGTATATAATACATTGCTGTTAACTATAAGTCACCACGTTGTACAGTAGATCTCTTGAACTTATTCCTCCTAACTGAAATTTTGTATACTTGACCATCATCTCCCAATCCCGCTGCCCCTGGTAACCAACCTTCTACTCTGTTTCTATAAGCTCAACTTTTTTAGATTCTACACATAAGCGAGAAGATGTGATTTTTGTCTTTCTGTGTCTGGCTTCTTTTATTTAACATAATGTCCTCCAGGGGCATTCATGTTGTCACAGATGACAGAATTTCCTTGTTTTTTAAAGGATAAATAGTATGCCATTGTGTATATATATACACCAAATTTTTCTTGTCCATTCATCTATTGATGGACGCTTAGTTTATTCCATATTTTGAGTATCATGAATAATACTGCCATGAACAGGTGGAGTGCAGCTATCTTTTCGACATACAAATTTTATTTTATTTTTTTTGGCTGTGTATCCAGTAATAGTGGGATTGTTGGATCCTATGGTAGTTATATTTTTATTTTTTTGAAAAGTATTCATACTGTTTTTCCTGATGGCTGTACTAATTTACATTCACACCAACAGTATACAAGGGTTCCCTTTTCTCCACATCCTCATCAATGCTTTTATTTTGGTCTTTATAATAATAGCCATTAGAGAATGATAATTAGGTTTTAAACCTTACCCATTGCATGCAAAATTGTAAACCAACTATTAGATATATGTTGTATTTTTTTTTTGGTAATTCTTCAAATCTAATCAATAACTATGTATAAATTGTTAACTACCTCTCTCAAAGCTCAATTTAGCATATTTTAAGTAATATTTACTGATAACTTAAGATTTAGCTTGCTGCATTGAAGAAGAAAATCCAAACTAGAAACAGGGCCAATCAGTTGAAAACACAAAGCAAAGAAATCAAGAAATTAGTGTTGATTAATGATAATATTTGTAGTATATCATATGCTAAAACACTGGGTAGTTCAAGACAATTTTCTTTGAAGGTCTGCAAAAAGAAAAATCAATTTTCTAAGACAAATCTGTTGAAGAATGAGCTTTCATGTCTAAATTGAAATAGGCAATCTTTTTTCTTTTCTTTTCTTTTCTTTTTTGAGACAGAGTCTCACTCTGTCGCCCAGGGTGGAGTGCAGTGCCGCAATCTCAGCTGACTGCAAGCTCCGCCTCCTGGCTTCATGCCATTCTCCTCCTGCCTCGGCCTCCCCAGTAGCTGGGACTACAGACTATTTTTTCTTTTTACTTTTAACTTGCTATAGGTATTTTTAGAGTGGCAGAAAAATATATATTAATTTCACCTGCTTTTTGGATTCAGAGTAAATAAATAAATAAATAAATGCAACTTTGGTAATTTATAAATATTTTATTATAAATGTATTTTATTTATAACTTACCAATTTTTAAATTTATTTAAAGTCTTTGAAGTTGTTTCTTATGAAATTTAGATAAGAGGATGAAGAATGGAAAAAGATGGTGAGTTATAAAAAAGGGAGAGAAGGCAAAATGTGAGATAGGCAGAGAAGAATAAATCATGAAAAAAAGAGCAGAGACAAGAAGGAAAAGAAAGGACTCTTTCCCCAGAAGTAAGGACTAGGGAAATAGCCATCATAAGCCAATCTAGCTTCTTTCCTCCACTGTTGCTGTGTCAATTGTAATTGATATTTTTCAGACTGACTTGCAGACCTTAGAGGTTGTAGCCTTTATTCTTTCCTGAATTCTCACTGAATAGGCTCCTGTGCAGCCTCTTCCCTTCAGGGCTGGCACTGATGAAACTTCCTCGGTGTAAAAGCTTCTAAGCTTTCTAAATGAGAGACTTCTGTTCTAATGACATAATCTCTCAGGTGTTCTCACCAGTGTTAATTCTCACCGGGAACAAAGTCCTTCTCCATCTTTGTTACCCATATTGTCTCATTTGGAGTGAATTGAAATTGTGGCTAACTGTAAATCAGTAACTGTATATCAGTAACCTGTGCCTCTCTCCGTGGAGTGTTTTGTTCTTTTCAGTGCTGTAGTTCTGCTTCCTGATTCTGCCACCCCAGGGATTCTTCACCGTTGCCTGGTACTCAATACCTAAACACTTAAGTAACATCCTCTATCTTTGAAATACTCAGACTATGTCTAGCTTGGATGCCTTTTAGAGATTCTGCTTAAAGAGACCATCGATTTTTTAAAGTATACATTTAGAATACCTCAGAGATAAGTTTCAAAGCATTTACATATGTGCATTATTCATAATAAAATAGATTTGTAATTTATTTGGCAAAGTATGATACAGATTCACAAACAGTATAATAATATCATGCTGGTATAAGAAAAAGATTAGCTAAGTGCTGCGAAACAAAAATAGCATTATGAGAAAAATGTAAAGTGGAATTCGTATCTTGAGTTTTGAAACTGTGGCCAAGGTGCTAATATTTTTGTTTTATTTTAAAGAATGTTTATGTTACACCCTTATTCAATTCACCTGTATAGCTTCTAAAAAACCAGATTAATTGTGGTAGATGATGATGAAGTACAATAAACTTCAGTAGTAATTCCAGTTCCTACTGAGCTGGATGTGGTATTAGAGATTTAATAAAGATTTCTTCCTCTCTTGAATATGTATGCGGCACATAATGAGATGGAGAGGCAAAGCTAACATTAATATCTGGTGTTTAATTTAACTTTCTAGTTCATTTGTTGAGTACCTGTGCTAGGTACGTGGAATCCAGGGTGAATATGGAATGGTTTATGCCACTAAGTAGCTCACAGGAAAGTGGTGAGGAAACAGAAATGAATAAGAACTTATATCAAACGAATACGCTCTGTGTTTTCCAAACAGTAAAATATCAAGACATTTAATATATTTATATAGGTCTGTACTGTCACAGATCTCTTAGTTTAATGGTTGGTCCGTTACCTTATCTTTAGGAAACAACCTTGCTTATGTGTAGGTCCCAGGTATTCAAATCATGTAGGCCATGGTCCCTGCTCTCAAGATACCCTAAAGGAAAAAGAAAGTAGAACAGAGACTATAGAACAAAATGCCTGTATCATCATAAACTCTCCAATTATTTTCCATCTGTAAACTAAGCTATCTTAATGGTTTTCTATGGAATTAAAAAATGTATGTATGTAAAGCCTTTGACATATGTCTTACATGGAAAAGCAGGTAAGAAGTGGTAGCTGTTATTATTTTAAGTGGATATAAATGCCACAGTAACACAGAAGAGAGAAATTTGTAAATCAGCTGTTGGGAAACAGTGGAAGACTGCAAGGAGGAGAATTTGACTGGCCAAGCTTGCTCTACCAATTAGAAAATGACAACAAAAAGTGCAAAGGACATTCTTGGTAGATAGAAGCAGTATGTGGTAGACAGAAGCAAGGACACATGGCATTTTAGAGAAGTCATGAGTGGCTTGTATGGCCAGAGAGATGGAGCAGTTGGGGGTTGGAGACAATTGGTGAGGGATCCTTTTGGATAGTTAGGCATTGGCTGGACACTTTGAACTAATCTAAGAAATGTGACTGATTGAAGGCATGGATTTTGGAGTGAGAATGATTGGGTTTAAAACCCAACTCAAACCTCACCAGCTGTGTGATGTTTGGAAGCTGTATCCACTCTCTAAATTGCAGTTTTAAATCTGTTAAATAGATACAATAATATTGCTTAACTCACAGGATAGTTGAAAAGATACATGAGATAAGGTAACATAACAAATGTGTACTACATCACAGTTGTATCCTTTGTTGAATGTTATTAGCCTAAAAGTTATCAATATCCACAGAAAGATTTAAGCAAGGGAGAGAGATGATCTTATTTTAATTATAGAGGGTTCATTGGATGAGCATGGAGATACTGGATTGTGGTTAAAGGGCTGCAGAATTTGAATGTAGGGAAAGAAGCTGAGATGGCTTTTGTAGGGTGAGAAATGAGGAAGCAAAGTCATGACTTATAGACATGAGAAAGTGGGAAGATAAAGGGATTTTAAGAAGGGCGAGGCCTTAAATTTAGTGGCTAATTTAATAGGGAGAGTGTCTGAGTGAGAAGGGGAAGTGGAAGCTTATTCATGTGTTTGACTTGGCTGACCGAAGTAAGTTTTGGAGTCTTTCACTGATGTGGAAGATCTATTAGAAAGTTCAGCAACAAAGTAAGTTGAGGAGTGGAGAGACAGGGGATATTCAATAAGAAATCTGCAATAATTACTTGGAAGCATTTGGTCCTAGTTAACAGAATACCTGCAACTGGGTAACTTACAAGGAAAGAAAATTTATTTCTTACAGTTACGAAGGCTGGGAAGTCCCAGATCAAGGAGCTGCATCTGATTAGAGCTTTCTTGCTGGTGAGGAGTCCATAGGGTCCTGAGTCAGTAAAGGGCATCATATGGAGAGAGGACTGAGCATGGTAGCTCAGGTCTCTCTTCCTCTTCTTATAAACCTACCAGTTCCCCTCTTTGATAACCCATTAATCCATTAGCTCATTAATACATTAATAAATGAATGGATTAATGCATTCATGAGAGCAGAACCCTCATGATCCAACCACATTTTAAAGGCCCCTACCTCTCAATAATGCCACACTGGGGATTAAGTTTCAACCTATGGTGAAGGAGACAGTCAAACCATAGAAGAAGCATAGATTTAGCATCAACAGGAGTTTCTAAATAGAGGTAAAAAAAAATATGAATCAGCATGTAAAGGACAGTTAAAGCCTTGGAAGAAAATGAATTTACTCAGGAAGAATAGAGAGATGGGAAAAGCTGAAGACAGGGCCAGGTGTGAAAAGCACCAGTGAGAGTGTAAGCAGAGAAAATCCTTTGAATGAAACTGGGCAGGAATGGCTTGAGAGGCAGGAGAAAACCAGGCTACAGTAATACTGCAAAAGCATGATGAATTTTTCAAAATGGTTAAGGGAAATTCAAATGCTCAGAAAAAGGATAGTAAGGTAAAGTATCAGAATTTTTTGCTGTGGGAAAGAGAAAACACAGTTCAAATAAACACAGAAAAATCGAATTTTATCTCATGTGACAAGAAGTAGAATTAAAATTGCTCTGGGGTTAGTTTACTTAGTGGGACTATACAAAACCATGATAAAAATCATAGTTGTTCCTACAATGAAAGTCTTCCCACTTAGCTGGCTCATCTTGTAATCCTACAACTATGGCCATAATTCCACATAGCACATGCAAACCTTGACTTCCAGAGACAGAAGGAGGATGATTTCTTTCCCTGCCCAGTAGACTTTCTCTTACACTGTAGTAGGCAGAGTAATCCCCCCGCCCACTGACATATCCACATCCTAATTCTTGGAACCTGTGAATGAATTATGTTGTGTGCAAAGCTGAATTAAGGTTGCAGCTAAAATTAAGATTGCTAATCAACTGACCTTAGATTCAGAGTTTATCTTGGATTATCCAGGTGGACCAAGTGTATCACAAATGACCTTAAGAGGGAGGTAGAAAAGGGAGAACCAGAGAGATTGCAGTGTGAAAATGATGTCGTCCTATATTGCTTGTTGTGAAGATAGAAGGATGGGGCAGGCATGAGACCAGGAATGCAGGCAGCCTCTAGAAGGTTAAACATAGCAAGCAAATGGATTCTCTCCCAGAATCTCCAGCAGGAATGGAGCCTTGCTGGCATCTACATTTTAGCCCCGTGAGACCCATTTTGGACTTCTGACCTCCCAAACTGTAAGATGATGTGTAGTTTTAAGGTAGTTTGTGATAATGTGTTACAGCATCAGTCCCCAACCTTTTTGACACCAGGGATGGGTTTCGTGGAAGACAGTTTTTCCATGGACCAGGGCAGAGGAAAGAGGGGGATGGTTTTGGGATGATTCCAGTGCATTACATTTATTGTGCACTTTATTTCTGTCATTATTACATTGTAATATATAATGAAATGATTATACAACTCACTGCAATGTAGAATCGGTGGGAGCCCTTAGCTCATTTTTCTTGCAACTAGACAGTCCCATCTGGGGGTGCTGGGAGACAGTGACAGATCATCATGCATCAGATTTTCAGAAGGAGTGCATAACCTAGATTCCTCTCAGGCACAGTTCACAATGGGGTTTGTGCTCCAATGAGAATCTAAGGCCGCCACTGATCTGACAGGAGGCGGAGCTCAGATGGTAATGCTTGGTACCTGTGGCACTGGTGGTACAGGTGGTAATGCTCAATACCGATCTGTGGCCTGGGGGTTGGGGACCCCTGTGTTTCAGTAACTACAGAAAATGAACACACACCCCTTTGGTAAGAGTTGCATTGTGGGCCCATGCCTAAAGTATTCACTTCCAAGGGGAATTGAATTTCCTAGACAGGCTGAGGCTGTTATGAAGCATATGGCCCCCTGATTCCTGAAACTGTCTTGGGGATGAGAGGGAAAGGCTGTTGGATAGGCAACAAACTATCACATTCAGGCAAGGATGGAAAAATTGTCTATTAAATTTGACAGTTTGGAGGCTAATAATGGTATATATAGAGAAAATTCAGTGGGCAATAGGAAATTGGTGGCTGACAAAATAAATTTTTTTTTTTTTTGATATGGAGACTCACTCTGTCACCCAGGCTGGAGTGCAGTGGCCGGATCTCAGCTCACTGTAAGCTCCGCCTCCCGGGTTTACGCCATTCTCCTGCCTCAGCCTCCCGAGTAGCTGGGACTACAGGCGCCCGCCACCACGCCTGGCTAGTTTTTTATATTTTTTAGTAGAGACGGGGTTTCACCGTTTTCACCAGGATGGTCTCGATCTCCTGACCTTGTGATCCGCCCGTCTCGGCCTCCCAAAGTGCTGGGATTACAGGCTTGAGCCACCGTGCCCAGCTGACAAAATAAATATTTTAAAGTAACTTATACCTAAATAAAAGGCAATATAGAAACCTAATAATTTATATAGAAATAAAATTGTTTGTTTTCTTTTAATATGGGTGATAATGGAAATCTTTTTATGTAGAAAGAGCCAGAGCCAGATGGAAACAGGAGTGAGTAAGGTAGAAGATGAATGATTGAGGATCAAAACTCCCTCAAGAGATTTTATTTGACCAAGTATATCCACATTGTTACTTAAAAGCATATGTTTACTTCCTGTAAGAAATCTGTAAAAATCATTTTAGAGTATGAATAACAATCTTCTTACATGTTTATTATACAAATTTTGATTTTCTCTGTAATGGTAATTTGTAAAATATAGGTACAAAATTTTACAGTTCATTTATTTATATAATAATTCTACTTGTACCTAGCATCAATTCAGTGAAAGCTGTGATTAAGAGGTTTCACATGTATGGAGCCGGAAGCCGTTATCCTCAGCAAACTAACACAGGAACAGAAAACCAAACAGTGCATGTTCTCACTTACAAGTGGGAGCTGAACAATGAGAACACATGTACACAGGGAGGGGAAAAGCACACACTGGGGACTGTCAGGGGAGGGCGGGGTAGGGGAGGAAGACCATCATGATAAACAGCTAATGCATGCAGGGCTTAATACCTAGGAGATGTGTCGATAGGTGCAGCCAACCACCATGGCACATGTTTACCTATGTAACAAACCTGCACATCCTGCACATGTACCCCAAACTTAAATTTAATTAAAAAAGAAAAAACTTTTCAAATTATAGTGTCTGCTAGAACTGGTGATGTCTTCCTAAATACAGCTTGAAACTTCATAAAGGAGCTCTCCTGAGATTTCTTACCATGGAATATCTTCTATTTGAAATCTCCTCTAATAGGATATTTTGGTACTTCAGAAATTCACTCTCTTGGGTTCACTTCAAGAGGGGCTTTATACTGATGACTGTCTCTGGGGTAGCAACACTTCTGTTGTTGCTAACTGGGTGGAGTGACCAGCCTGGTTGCAATCCTACATCTATGATTGTATGACTCCTGTTCTTTAGCATCATTTTAAACCAGTTTCTTGAATTAAACTTTTCTTTTGGAATGAATGAAGTAGATTTTCCCCAGGGTTATTGTTCCGGGTTTATTTATACAACAACCACAGAGTTGGAGGAGAACAAATGCCCATATGAAGAAGCTGACGATTCTTGCTGTGGCCGATAAAACCTCCCTGCTATTTATTACAATCGAGTGGAAGAAAGCAAATAGTCAGTGGAGGCAGGAAGTCTGTTACCGATTGCACAGCAACCCCACTATGTTTCCTTTATCATCAGCTCTTTTCAGTAATCTCCAAAACTCCTTTCAACATCATCTTCTCTGCTGTCAGATTTCCTTGCCTATTAGGCTCACTCTCAGCAGCTGACTGACTGACTTTCTTATTTTATGCAGATTATAGAGTCCAAAAAGGAGTAAATTCTGTAATTTTCCACCTAGATATAAGAGCTCCCACAATTCATTCTTTTCTTTTTCTCTCACATTACAATTTACAAGACATGCTTTTTTCTACTTCAGAGATAATTCCTTGACCTGCCCTCTGGATCTCGTGTTCTGCCTGCCTGCTCAGGAAATTTGATTACTCCCCTTTTATTTCCAGTCTCCTGTATTACTGATTTCTTCTTACAAGTGGTTAAACTTAAACTTATGCCTCCCATTAAGATAAAATTAGCAACAGAACCAAACCCAGCAACAATAAGGTATCATTATCATGGACAATATCAATAGTTCTCACAGTTCCCTCTGATTCTCTGTTGTCTTCTCCCCTTTGCTTTCTTTTTTTGCATTATGCTTTCTGAGAAGTTTCTACACTGGGCGCCTGCAAGGCCTGACTCACTCCTGAACTCCTCGTAATCTGCCTTCTGCCCTTACCCATTCCATGTTAATATGGTGCTACTAAATTCTGCTGATAATGTCATTACTTTTCTTACTTGGCCTCTCTCCGAAGCAGGCTGTATTTCTTTGTTGTTGATATTACTTATCATTTTGCCCAAGCCCTTCCTCTTTTCTCACTAGAATGTTCCTCCCTGGAGGTTCTTCAGCCCCACAGCTGTAGTGAGCACTTATTTGGTGATATGCTGATATGATAATGACTGAATAATGGTATGCTAATATGCTGATAGGGTTGATGGTTCCCTTTTGAACAGCAGATTTCTGTATCAATCTCATCATGTTCAAAGCTGAAATCATTTCCACTAAACTTTCTCCTTTTCTTGTGTTTCTTAGTGAATGGTGTCAATATCTATCCATTTCTTTCAAAGGGAAAACAAATTAGCATTCTTAATTTCTCTTTCCCTCTTACTATCTCATATCTAACAAGTCAAAGGGTCTTATTGATTCTATCACCCCAATATTGCTTGTGTTCATTCATTTCTATCCGTCTGGCCTGACTCTAGTTTATTTCATTATAATCTTTTATCCAGATGACATTAATTGTATATGTGGGAGCCCTGCTTATAACATTGTCCCCCCAGTGTGTCTCTACTGCAAGCAGAATGATCTCTCCCCTGCTTAAATCCTCCTGTGGTTTCTTGTGATGAATTATGATCTCAAAAAGTCTTGTGAGGTGCTTTTAGGTTTGACTCCTAACTCTCTCTTATGTCCTGTTTTTTCTCCAGTGCAAAACATGTTTTTAAAAATTTCCGTACTTTTCGTTTTACTAGAACTTTGGATCTTTGCTCCTGAAACAAACACTCATGACCTTCTTTTCCTCTGTCCTACTTTACCTTGCAAAATGACTTGGTTAACTTCCATCTATATTTAGATCTTAGTTTTAATGCTACTTCTTTTGGTAAACTTTCCCTGATTGCTCACCTCCTTCTGTGTTGAATGTTTCTGGTCTTCACTTGGTTGTAGGTTAGGTTCTCTGGAATCAGATATTGGGATGGAGATTGGCTTGCGAATTACTGATTATGGATCTATCCCAGTGAAAGGAAAGGAACCAGGGTTGCATAAAGGAAGGAATCGAACTACCATGTGGGAATGAGAAAGTACTACCATGTGGGGATGAGAAAGCTGCCACCAACCTAGCAGGGTGCTGTGAAATGACTATTGTTCATGAGACCTGTCCACTTTGGGCTAAAATCATCCAACCTTGTCCTCTCAATGGATGTAGGCTGCCACAGGATGGGCATGACCTTGATTGAAGCAGCCCTTAGCAGCTGAAGCGTGGACAGCTATCTTCTGACCACAGTCCCCACAGCTAGTGAGAACACCCTCGCTGAAAGGGTATCTAGGCAGTGTACTTCCATGCTTACTACACACTCTTTTGCCCTGGAACATTGTACCATTGGCCTCATCTTATTTGCTTTTTGATTGTTGGACTTACTTACATTCTATAAGCTTCATAAGCAACTTAATAATTTTTGTCTTATTCCATATTGTGTGCTCAGTATATAGCATAGGCTTGACACACACAGTGTGTACTCAATAAATAATAGGTTGAATACATGGATGTGGGCGTCTATTTTGTCAACATTTTTCTTCCTAATCATTGCTAAAAATTTCTTTACTTTCTAGCTCAGTTTTTTGTCTTGGTTTAGAGTCATCCAAACATTCTAATTATTCCCCAATAAAAAAACAACAAATTTATAGCAACATTTCCATTCATTCCTGGGAAAGGGTTCAAATACCTAGAAATAGAAAATTTTTATAAAACTGCACAGTACTGGTTGTAGTAAGAAGAATGTATCCCAGACATAAAGTACTTCAGGCAATGTCTCTTGTAATTACTAGCTTCATCAGACAGGAAAACGTTTTTGGTGCCAATACCATCTGAATCACTTCACTTTTTATTTCTACCCGTTAACCTGTTGTTACATCAGGGTTTAACCTCACACTCAGAAGCAAGCCACACATTCCTTGTTGGGTTTTATCCAAGTTACCAATCACACTACTGCTCTTCCTCAAGGAAGTGAAATGAGTTTTGCTGTGCCTAGGAAGGCACTTAATTTAGAAGAAAACATATTCAGTGTTAAATTAGGGATTAAAAATATTTGGATGGTTTTTCTATGCACTCATCTAAGTCTGTACTTTTATGTATTTCGTCTAACCTATATGAGTAGATGAGTGAATGAAAGGCCAGTTACTAAGCTGATACTCTGAAATGAAATTTGTTTCTTTTATAAAACAACAAAACTATTAATAATAGAGTTGAATTTATGTAGGTGTCATGTATGAAATATTAATGACAAATGTTAAATCAGCAAGATTTATATCTTTTCCAAGAGAGATTTTTCTTATTGCTTTTCTTTATATCAATTTGTGTGTATCAAGGCATGCAAACCAATTCTCAACCTGAAAACACAGTTGGGAAGGTAAATTTTGTGCAAAAGTTGTCAAAGTGAAACAGAAACAGTTTCTATTTTGAAAATCCCCCCTTCAATTATCTAGATCAATTTTTATTCAATTACAGTGGATAATTCAATACTAGCATTAGAAATTCAGTACAGGTTATTGCGTGCTTAGTTAACACAGAATACAGCACTATGAGCTAAAGAAGGCAAAGATATAGGTAACAACAGGGCTCGCTGTGGGATATAATTGATAGTAAATTTTTTTGTAAAAGAGATAGAAGAATTATTTAGAATTTAGACATAAGGCTTAATGAAGTAGTCTGCAGAAGTTATGGAGCCTGGGGTACATCTGGGACTCCTGGGTTTGTTAGATGTCCTGTGACGTTGATTTTCTTCAGTTCTTCAACTGATCATAGAAGCCAGGACTCTGATTCATAACTGTTAAGTCAGTTCTGCTTTCATCTCAGATATTTTTGGCCATTTACTTGGTTCTGAAAAATTTAGAAGGCCCAACACTAGGCCATGATACTTCCATATCTTGAGTTTGAGTGTTTCATAAGCAGGCAGTCCAGACACTCTTTAATGCAAACTCTTTTTTTTGTAACAATTTGCATGGTTGATACTGGGTTGGAAATCATGCACTATATAACAGTGACAGGAAATTCTGTGATAGCTGCAAATTCAAATAAAAATGTTGGATGAGTTCATGTCCTTTGCAGCGACATGGATGAAGCTGGCAAACATCATTCTAAGCAAACTATCACAAGAACAGAAAACCGAACACTGCATGTTGTCACTCATAGGTGGGAGTTGAACAACGAGAACACATGGACACGGGGCGGGGAACATCACACACCGAGGCCTGTTGGGAGATGGTGGTCTGGGGGTCTGGAGGAGGGACAGCATTAGGAGAAATACCTAAAGTAAATGATGAGTTGATGGGTTCAGCAAATCAACATAGCACATGTATACCTATGTAAAAAAACTGCTGGTTAAGCACATGTACCCTAGAACTTAAAGTATAATAATAAAAAGAATGTTGGACCATGGAACAGAAGAAGAAAACTAGAGCAATGTCTATATTAAATGATTCTACTCACTGTAGAATTTCTTTTAGGTAATGCTTGTAATAATTTAAAGACAGCCTTGGAAGAATTAAGCTACCTAACTTCTCTTCAGCAAGTGACACAATAAAATAATTATCTTTCACCGAGTTAAACCAGTTGACTTCTGGCTTTTATGAGTTGCTTATACAATGTCACTCTCAAAAATTTCGTAATCTAGTGGTCCTTTAGGAAACTCCAAAGCCCGTGATGTTTTAAAATGTGTCCGTAAAGTCATCAACTCTTCATTTGAAGAAGTGGAACTTAGTTTCTCTCCTCTTGAGTGTCACTGGAATTAGTGACTTCCTTCTGATAAGTAAAGTACAAATGGTAGTGTGCAAATTATGAGACTAGGTCGTAAAGGGCACTGAGGCTTCTTCTTGATCTTTCTGTTCCCTGTCACTTGCTGTTGGAGAAGCCAGTTGTTATGTCATGTGTAGCTTTATGGAGAGTCTCATCTGATGAGAAACCAAAGCCTTTTAACATCCAACAAGAAACTGAGGCTTCCTGAGCAGTGATATGACTGAATCCTCTTGAAAGTAGATCCCCCAGATCTAGCCAGTCTTCAGATTTCTGGAGTTTTGGCCACATCTGGGCTGCAACCTCATTAGACTCTGAGCCAGAACCACCCAGCCAAATTGCTCTCGAATTTCTGATCAACAGAAACTGAGATAATAAATATTTGTGGTTTTAAGTTGCTAATTTTGAGGAATTTGTTTCACAGCGATAGATAATGAATACAAGGACATAGGTAACTATGTAATGGTGAAAACATTTCTTTTTCAAGCAGTTTCCTCTGAAAGAAAATGTCGTACTCTAATAAAGGTAATCTAATTGATTAAGAACACATTTGGGCTTTCTACTTTATAAAGGAAAAGGTTCCCCAGTCTCATGAATTTTTTCCTCCTACTCTGGCATGAATTGCTGTTATACTGGCCGCTCTTAGTCCTTAAATGTCAAGAAAGGTGAGCTTTGTCAGAAACAGGATTTGAGGTGCTTACATTTGAGAATTTTGTAAAGAAATGGGAATGAAATATAACACCTGTTAATTTTTATGGTATAGATTTTCTGACTTTCCCAGAAGAAAACTTTTTATTAAATTACTGCCAGAAGGGGCCCTTTAAAAATACTTTTTAAAGGGAAAAATAGAGCCCATGCAGAACCATTTTCAGGTGGATTGTATTAAGTTTGTTAATAATCTGGATGAAGTAGCACACGTTCTTGGCAAAAAAAGGAAAGTCTCTTGTTTAAGAATGTTCTCCATTATAAATCCTGATGAAAAATTACTAGTTATTTTAGCTAAGGTGTCATTGCTTATAAGGAGACTGACAAGTATATATTTCACCACTGTAAGAATTTTTTGGGGGGACCATCAAAACCTTTTCAGTTTCACTTCAGGTACAAACCTAAAGACATTTAAACACACATTTTTTTAAAGGCTACTATTGTTCAGTCAAATGCTGTTTCTTTATTTTTCTGACACTAGTGATGAAAATCAAGTCAAAGATGACTTCATTGCTATGACTACAAAGGAATTGATGAGATATGGTTTCAGCTCAAATGTTCCTAAATCATACTGGATTTTCTTATGTGTCATGTCAACAAAACAAGTTGGAATCAATAGTTTGTGGGAAACAGGTCACATATGTGGCCATGTTAAAGTTAACTTGACAATGTTAAGCTTTTTATTCAAGCCAAAGCATAGCAATCTTCATTTAGAGTTTGACCTTTGAGAAGAATTAAAGTTTTATTAATGGATTTAATTCTTACCTTTTCTTAAAATAAGGAAGTGGCTTTAAAAAAAATAAAAACAAAAGGTTGAGAGGAGCATTAGCTTGGTAATATTGTTTTGCTTTCCTCTTTGAAATACATATCCAGTTGAAAGTATTGTGTGCATTTTTCTGCATGATTACTCTGGAATGGAGAGCTCCATTGTTTTCAACAAAGTAATCTCAAAAGTGTCCTTTGACTCTAAATGTTTAGTGACACCTATTGACACATATTTTTTCTTCAATTTTCCTTCTTTGGAGAATACTTTTAGAGGTCATTGAAACTTCACTCAGTCAGTTTAGCTCCATTTTACTTGAAAACTTATTCATTGGTTACCTTGGGTAAGTACATTTGTAAGTTATGCTAAGGGCTATTTATTTTTCTATTAGACACACTTGTAATGCAAACCAATGTCAGATTGACTGTAGTACACTGTCAAGACTCTCACCACCTGAGAACCTTGAAATTATGCCTTTAAGTGTATCTGTACGTTTTAAAAAGCAAATGTAACATGTTCTTTAGGAAAATAGTCTCTATTTTTGAGTTTAAAAATAAGCTCAGCTACCTCTTTAAGAGATGATATGATGATGTGCCACACCTGCCTTCAGAGAACTGAGTAGAAATTTTGGTATGGTTCAACTTTTCTGGCTTTCCCAGAAAAAAAAATATTAAATTACTACTGCCAGAAGGGGTCCTTTAACAGTATTTTAAAAGGGAAAAATAGAGCCCAGGCAGAACTATTTTCAGGTGGATTGTATTAAGTTTATTAATAATCTGGATGAACTGGCACATGTTCTTGGCAAAGAAAAGGAAAGTCTCTTGTTTAAGAATGTTCTCCACTATAAATCCCAATGAAAAATTACTAGTTATTTTAACTAAGAAGTCATTGTGTATAAGGAGACTGACAAGTATATATTTCACCACTGTAAGAATTTTTTGGGGGACCGTCAAAACCTTTTCAGTTTCACTTGAGGTATAAACCAGAAGACATTTAAAAACACTTTTCTAAGGCTACTACTGTTCAATGAAACACTATTTCTTTTATTTTTCTGACATTAGTGATGAAAATCGGGTCATAGATGACTTCATTGCCATGACTACAAAAGAACTGATGTGATATGTTTTCAACCATGTACTTCATAGTTCATTGTCTTCCTTTATATAAGTAATCTTCAGAAATCTCGCACAGTGAAATATTTAAAAGTAGATTGAATTAAAACTCCATAAAACACATCATACTTATTTATAAGATTAACACAAGACCTAGAACAAGTTATCAGCAATAATTTGATGGTTCACTAATTTAAAGTATGTAGCAGTCATGAGAGTTTATATTAACAATACAGCTTCTATTAAGTTAACATTGCGGCCGGGCGCGGTGGCTCACGCCTGTAATCCCAGCACTTTGGGAGGCCGAGGCGGGCGGATCACAAGGTCAGGAGATCGAGACCACAGTGAAACCCCGTCTCTACTAAAAATACAAAAAATTAGCCGGGCGAGGTGGCGGCGCCTGTAGTCCCAGCTACTCGGGAGGCTGAGGCAGGAGAATGGCGTAAACCCGGGAGGCGGAGCTTGCAGTGAGCCGAGATCGCGCCACTGCACTCCAGCCTGGGCGACAGAGCGAGACTCCGTCTCAAAAAAAAACAAAAAAAAAAAAAACAAAACAAAAAAACAAAAAAACATTGCAATAGCATGAAAGATACTTGCTTAGAGAAAGTAGTTGGTGAAAATGCTCTGAGTCTTTTTGTTGCTCAACACGGGAACTTTTGGCAAGTTAACAGTGAGCAGGATTATCTTTCTTTAGAAAACAATTATTTTATAAATTGAATGCTATCTAAGAGCTCATTAGGGGACTATTTGGCATGTGAAATGCATTTTTTTTTAAAAGTTCAGGTTGCAAGGCAGCAAGCCTAATTTAATGCAAAATATAGATGAAATATTATACCTTAGCAATTAAAATAGTGAAAAGGTTTATATGTGAAAGGTGACATGCATATTGACATTTTACAGATTACTTTTATATTTACGTGAAGGTAGAAAAGAGAGAAGTGAAAAATGAGAAGAGAAAGAAGAAAAAAGTGGAAAAGAAAATGTTATAAATAATAATTCAAACAGCATTTTAATTCCATATATTCTTACTTCCTCAAAGGTTCCTGAAGATGACTCTTGTGCTCTTCTGGCCAATTTAGCCCTACCTCTAGTGTTTTCTTCTTCTACAGTCTTTGTACTTGTCTTCCATTTCAATCCTTTACCAAAACCTATGTCAAAATAGGTTTTCTTATTTGAAAATAGACTGGGGAGCACAGCACTGTTTTTTTACATCTAGAAAGTAATTTGTTTGGCCATGGAGACATGAAGTAATATCTAGTTTCTACCTTATGAAAAAGCATTATCTTTTAGTTTGATTTAAAAACATAAAAATTGGCCCTTGAATAATGTGGGTTTGAACTGCTTTGGTTCACTTATACACAAATTTACAAAAAAAAAAAAAAAAAAGTTACACCAAGTGTTCCTGCTTCTCCTGCCTCCCTTTTACCTCCTCCACATCTTCTACTTCTAACAACTGCAGAGACAGAAAGACCAAGACCCCCTCTTTCCCCTCCCTCTCATCCTACTCTATGTGAAGGCAATGAGGATAGAAACTTTCATGATGATCCACTGCCACTTAATGAATAGTAAATATATTTTCTCATCCTTATGATTTTCTTAATAACATTTTCTTTTTCTAGCTTGCTTTATTGTAAGAACACAGTATATAATATGTATAACCTACAAAATATGTGTTAAATGGCTACTAATATTATTGGTAAGGCTTCCAGTCAGCAGTAGACTATTAATAGTTTAGTTTTGGGGGAGTTAAAAGTTATACACAGATTTTGGACTGCAAGAGGGTGAGTACTTCCTAACCCCCTTTTTGTTCAAAGGTCAACTGTACATGCTTTTCATAGAAAAATACAGAAATATATGAAAAAAATGATATTTTTAACCTTGTTTTGTGTTTGTATTTGTCACATTTTTATAAAAAGATACCTATACAATTTACTTTTAAAGAAAAAATGAGATTCTGCTATTCTATTGTGTCTAGAACCATCAATTATTAAATATAATTTTTCTTGTGCTGCTAAGAATGCCATTATATTACAATGCTTTAAAAAAACTTAAATTTTTAAAATAATTCTTTTGAAAGAGCTTGTTATTTAGACATACAGTTTTAAAAGGCTGAATAATGTTCCATTACAGTTTCTTTATCCATTTATCTGTCAACAAACTCATCGATTGTTTGTGTATGTTGACTATTGTGAGAAATGCTGCAATGAACATGGGAGCACTGGATCATATGGTAATTCTGTTTTTAATTTCTTTGGGGACACCCACACTGTTTTCCACAGTGGTCACACCAATCTACATTCTCACCAACAGTGTACATGTGTTTCTTATTCTCTCTATTAATACCAACACTAGTTATTTCTTGGTCTCTTGGTAAAAGCCATCCTAATAGGTGAGAGATATTTCATTGTTGTTTTGATTACATTTCCCTCATGATTAGTGATGTTGAACACCCTTTAATACAGCTATTGGCATTTTTTGTATCTTCTTTGGAAAAATGTTTATTCAGATGCCAATTTTTAAATTGGGTTATTTATGGATTTTTTTTGCTTACTTTGTTTGCTATTGAGTTGTTTCTTATATAATTTGGATATTAACCCTTTATCAGATATGTGGTTTGCAAATATTTTCTCCTAATATGTAAGCTTCCTTTTCATTTTGTTGTTCCCTTTGTTGTACGAAAGCATTTTAGTTTGATGTAGCTGTAAATATTAAATACGAATTATTAAATATTTCAAAAATAAATAATTCATAATATGCTATGGTGTATATTCTGTTACATAATCCGCATTCTATTATTTAAGCATTTGGGCTCTTTTGATCTTTCATCATAGAAGCAATTAAGTAATAAGAATACTTTTAAGAGTGTGTATGTTTTCAAATTGCTTCTTTAAAGATGGCTCCAATTTACATTTCTATTAGGAATAATATTCATCCTCTATTAGTGATAATAAAGTCTTTGAATTGATATATGTCTACTTTGTATTACTTTTAAAGTACACTTTTCTGCTAATGGTTTACGTCTTTCTTTCCAGTTGGAATATTGGTCTCTTTATGGAAAATACAAAGGCTAATTAATTATTTTGTAACATAGTGTTTAATGTAATATAACTGTTCCATTGTTTATCCTCCTACTCAAAGGTCTAAATTCTCCTTCTGTCTCTCCCTTTCTCCCTTTGTCCCTTCTTCCCTTTTTATTTTTGTTTAAACTTCTAGCTCTCCTATACATCCCTTTCATTCCATGGAATCAGACTCATGCCTATATATTTCCAAGATTTATCTATTTCCAAGAATCAGATGAAAGATTAATGAATTATCGCTTTCCAATAAATATTTGAGAAAAGTGAAAAGTTAATTTTACCTTAATTAACTTCAATCAGTTAATTTTTACATTTTTGTATTTAAGACACGACAAATCATTTATTGATAGTTCTAAAGAAAATAAAAATATAAATGTCTAGGGCTGTGTCACATGCTAACTGAGCACCTCAGTTTCAGACACTTAAAGAATTTTTAGTTGGCTGATGTGAAAATAAAATGGATAATAAAGTCCTGTTGGCAATCTACAATTTCTTAAGCGACATACAAGAAATTTAAAATAGCTGTAAATCAAGGTAAGTTTATCTCTCCAAGTTGTGTCTGTATATTAATTGCAAATGACAGAAAAATAGATTTTTTGCTGTAATATATATATACACACACACATATATATACACACACATATATATACACACATATATATATATCTCCAAATACTTGGCTCTGCTTTCAGAATTTTCTCTCGGTCTAGTAGTATTCTGTAGATCGGGAAAGATGAAACAAAGATGAAAACATTTAAGTGGTAAAATGGATCCATCATAGCATATATTTGAAGAATAGTATATTATATCTGCAATACATGGGTAAACTTTTCCCTTTACCTTTTGTAAAGTTTTTCAAATATTATATTTGTAGGATATAAGAGATTTTATAACCGCATTATTAAAAGAAAGAGATCTGAAGACGGCCCTGGGTTCAGATGTAGGTCAACTCTGAATGGCCTGGCCATGCCATTCAACTTATCAAAGCCTCATATTTTTTATGTATGCAACAAAGGATACCACCAGCATCCCACAGGGTGGCTAAGAAAGTTGAATGTGATGTTTCACAGACAGCACTCATTTTACTGGTTAATGCATAAAAGGTGTTCAACCATTATCCCTTATGATGATCATGGTTATTGTAAATAATGGAGGAAGTGAAATGGTGGTTTGAAGATTCCTTGCTTTCTGAGGAGGGAAGCCTGTATTAGGTTTGGTACAGGAAAGCTGCAGGTATAGGAACTTTCTAAACCATGGATGGTCCTACAAATATATAGGTTGGAAATGTACAGAATCACATTTTTGCTTCTGTTAAACGTCTTGTTCCTATCCCAGCCTTGTTTGGTTGGGTAAATAGTAATTTGATAATAAATACATTTGAACAAACAAAATACCTGAATGTGAGAAGCTGGTCAGAAAATATAACCTTAAATTGCTTGCAGTAGAACTGTTATAAAAAGAGTTGAGGAGAGTTCTATGTAAGCAAGAGTGGATGAAGGACATGTAGTCCATTTGCTCTTGTAGATTTAGTAGATTTACTAGGCCAGTAGTTGTCAACAAATTGTCCTGATAGTAAAAGAGAGTCCTTTACGGACAGAGAATTTTGTCTATGACTTGCAACTCTTCAGCCATTCAGTCCAAATTTATTACCCTAGGAAAGGAACAGCACCAACTGCGTAGAACAAGAAAATAATTGTTTGGTTAGAGTTAAAAAGCAGAGTTTTAAAAGTCCGTAGTGGGACAATCCCATTGATAGCCTGTATTTCATGAGGGGGAAAAAGTATATTCTCAGACTTCCGTGAGCTGGTTTTCATATGTCAACACAAAGTCTAAAGGATTAAGTATAGAGAAAATTACTGAGTACATTAAATAAGGACGTGATATAAGGGAAGATTCTGCAACTCAGGAAAAGGAAAGTCCTTTCTATTCTCAAAGGAAGAACATGGAAGATCACTAGAGCAAATAGGAGGCACTAAGTCTTTTAGGGATATCCTAATTCCCACTCAAGAATCAACATTTCTAGGGAAGAAGAAATAAGTATCTAGATTGGATGAGAGAAATGTAAGAATCTTTGTGTTGGTAATGTCTGGGTTTAACCTTGTAGAGAGGCACATTTCATACAGCTTCATGTTCAGCATGCTATCCAAAGTGGCTTTGAAATGGAAGAATAGCTGGCGGTGAGGCCTAGAATAGCCACCGTGAGCATAATTACATGGGTGCCCAATCACACAATCTGTTTCAGGAATGAGTCTAAAACATTTATAGGCTCCAATGAGAGTGTAATTTATGAAAGAACCAGTGAATAGCCCTGGAGCTGAGAATGGGACTTCATAACACAGGTATCTCTCATCCAGAGCCAACATGATTGAGGGACAGTATGGTTATAACTTTGTAAGAATCTGCCAAGCTATTTTGTAATGTGGCTATACCATTTTGTATTCCCACCAGCAATAAATGGGAGTTCCTGTTGCTTTGCATCCTTGCCGACAGTTGGTATTGCCAGATTTTTGAATTTTAGCCATTCACATAGATATAGAGTGGAATTTCATTATTGTTTTAATTTGCAGTTCCTCAATGGCAAATGATGTTGATAATCTCCACATATGCTTTTTCTCATCTACATCTTGTTTGATGAGGTCTCTAATTGGTTTCTTATGGTTAAGTGCTGAGATTTTCTTGTGTTTTGGATACAAGTCCTTTATCAGATAAGTATTTTGCAAATTTTTTCTCCCACATATTTTGGCTTTCTGTTGTTAAGTGTATGCACATTTAATATTGTTATGTCTTCTTGAATAATTGACCTCTTTGTCATTATGTAGTGCCTCCTTTTTCTTCCGGATAATTTTTCTTATGGTTTGTTTTCTCTGAAATTAACGTAGCTACTACAGCTGGTTTATTTTTTAAATTAGTGTTAGCAAGGTATATCTTTCCTCATCCTTTACTTTTAACATATCTGAATCTTTTTATTCTCGAGTCTTTATATGTAAAGACCCATGTAATTGGGCATTTTTAAATTCCCTCTGGTAGTCTTTGTCTTCTAATTCATGTCTTTGATCGTTCTATTTAAAGTGGTTATTGATATATTTGAATTAATATCAAACATATTTGTAACTTTTTAATGCCAGTAGCTTCTTCTGTCTTCTCTGAATTCAGTTGAATATTATGATTCCATTTATCTCCTTATTTAGCACATTAATTATACTTATTTTTAAATAGTTTCCCTAAGTTTATAAACTGGAGTGATAAGATACATGTTTAATTACTCACATTTGCCTTCAAATTACACTAATTTATTTCGTGTGTAATGCAGGTAACTTGGAGAATTCTCAATACCTCCCTCCTTTATAACATTGCTATCATTTATTTCTCTTACCCATATGATACAATCACCAGTAAACCAATACATGGTTATTATTTAATAATATTATTGAATTTATTTATTTATCTTTCTACTCTTATTTTCTTATTTTAGGTTCAGGGGTACATGAGCTTTCCACAGTTGTTGAACTGTTTTATATTCCCAGGAGCCATGTACAAGTGTTCCCTTTTCTCTGCAACCTCACCAGCATTTATTGTTTCTTGATTTTTTGATAATGGTCACTCTGACTGGTGTGAGATGGTATCTCATTGTGGTTTTGATTTGCATTTCTCTAATGGTTAGTGATGATGAACATTCTTTTCATATATTTATTGTCTACATGTATGTATTCTTTTGAGAAGTGTCTGTATCCTTTGGGCATTTTTAAATGGGATTATTTGTTATTTGTTCATGGATTTAAGTTCCCTGTAGATTTTGGATATTAGACCTTTGTTGGATGCATAGTTTATGAATACTTCCTCTCAATCCATAGGTTGTCTGTTTACTCTGCTGATAGTTTCTTTGGTTGTGCAGAAGCTCGTGAGTTTATTGAGGACATACTTGCCAATTTTTTATTTGATTGGAATTGCCTTTGGAGACTTTGTCATAAATTCCTTGCCAAGGCTAATATCCAGAATGGTTTTAGGTCTTAGGTTTTCTTCTAAACTTTTTATTATTTTTGGTTTTACATTTAAGTGTTTAATCCATCTTGAGTTGATTTTTATATATGGTGGAAAAAAAGTGGTCTGATTTCAATCTTCTGCAAATGGCTAGTCAATTATTCCAGCACCATTCATTGAATATGGAGTCTTTTCCCTATTGTTTGTTATTGATAGCTTTATTAAGAGTCAGTTGGTTGTAGGTGTATGGTTTTATTTCTGGGTTCTCTACCCTGTTCCATTAGTCTTTATGTCTGCTTTTGTACTAGCACAATGTTGTTTTGGTTACCGTAGCCTTGTAGTATTATTTGAAGTAGGGCAATGTAATGCCTCTAGCTTTGTTCTTTTTGCTTAGGATTGCATTGGTGATTTGGTCTCTTTTTGGTTCCATATGAATTTTAGAATAGTTGCTTCTAATTCTGTGATATAAGAATAGCCACTCGTTTTTGTCTTCCATTGTCTGATAGATCCTTCTCCATCCTTTTACTTTGAGCATACAGGTGGCATTACCTGTTAGATGGGTCTCTTGAAGATAGCAGATAACTGTCTTGTTTCTTTATCTAACTTGCCACTCCATGCCTTTTAAGTTGGACATTTAGTCTATGTACATTCTGTGTCAGTATTAATGTGTGAAGATTTGATCTTGCCGTTGTGGTGTTGCTGGTTGTTATGTAGACTATTCTATAGTTGCTTTGTAATGTCAGTGGGCTGTGTACTTAAGTGTGTTTTTGTAATGGCAGGTTTCTTCTTTCATTTCCATGTTTATCACCTTTTATCACCCTTTATCACCTCTTGTAAGGCAGGTCTGTTGGTAATGAATTCCCTTAGCATTTGTGTGTCTGAAAAGGATTTCACTTTTCCTTTGTTTATCAAACTTAGTTTGGCAGGATATGAAATTCTTGGTTAAAATTTATTTTCTTAAGTATATTGAAAATAGGACCTTGGTCTCTTCTGGCTCGCAAGGTTTCTACTGTTAGGCTGATGAAGTTCCCTTTGTAAATGACCTACCCCTTCTCTAGAGCTGCCTTTAAGGTTTTTTCTTTCCATATGAACTTTAAAGCAGTTTTTTCCAATTCTGTGAAGAAACTCATTGGTAGCTTGATGGGGATGGCATTGAATCTATAAATTACCTTGGGCAGTATGGCCATTTTCACGATATTGATTCTTCCTATCCATGAGCATGGTATGTTCTTCCATTTGTTTGTGTCCTCTTTTATTTCACTGAGCAGTGGTTTGTAGTTCTCCTTGAAGAGGTCCTTTACATCCCTTGTAAGTTGGATTCCTAGGTATTTGATTCTCTTTGAAGCAATTGTGAATGGAAGTTCATTCCTGATTTGGCTCTCTGTTTGTCTGTTACTGGTGTATAAGAATGCTTGTGATTTTTGCACATTAATTTTGTATCCTGAGACTTTGCTGAAGTTGCTTATCAGCTTAAGGAGATTTTGGGCTGAGACAATGGGGTTTTCTAAATATACAATCATGTCATCTGCAAAGAGGGACAATTTGACTTCTTCTTTTCCTAACTGAATACCCTTGATTTCTTTCTCTTGCCTAATTGCCCTAGCCAGAACTTCCAACACTATGTTGAATAGGAGTGGTGAGAGAGGGCATCCCTGTCTTGTGCCAGTTTTCAAAGGGAATTTTTCCAGTTTTTGCCCATTCAGTATGATATTGGCTGTGGGTTTGTCATAAATAGCGCTTATTATTTTGAGGTACGTTCCATCAATACCGAATTTATTGAGCGTTTTTAGCATGAAGGGCTGTTGAATTTTGTCAAAAGCCTTTTCTGCATCTATTGAGATAATCATGTGGTTCTTGTCTTTGGTTCTGTTTATATGCTGGATTATGTTTATTGATTTGCGAATGTTGAACCCGCCTTGCATCCCAGGGATGAAGCCCACTTGATCATGGTGGATAAGCTTTTTGATGTGTTGCTGAATCCGGTTTGCCAGTATTTTATTGAGGATTTTTGCATCGATGTTCATCAGGGATATTGGTCTAAAATTCTCTTTTTTGTTGTGTCTCTGCCAGGCTTTGGTATCAGGATGATGTTGGCCTCATAAAATGAGTTAGGTAGGATTCCCTCTTTTTCTATTGATTGGAATAGTTTCAGAAGGAATGGTACCAACTCCTCCTTCTACCTCTGGTAGAATTCAGCTGTGAATCCATCTGGTCCTGGACTTTTTTTGGTTGGTAGGCTATTAATTATTGCCTCAATTTCAGAGCCTGCTATTGGTCTATTCAGGGATTCAACTTCTTCCTGGTTTAGTCTTGGAAGAGTGTACGTGTCCAGGAAATTATCCATTTCTTCTAGATTTTCCAGTTTATTTGCGTAGAGGTGTTTATAGTATTCTCTGATGGTAGTTTGTATTTCTGTGGGGTCGGTGGTGATATCCCCTTTATCATTTTTAATTGCGTCGATTTGATTCTTCTCTCTTTTCTTCTTTATTAGTCTTGCTAGTGGTCTGTCAATTTTGTTGATCTTTTCAAAAAACCAACTCCTGGATTCATTGATTTTTTGGAGAGTTTTTTGTGTCTCTATCTCCTTCAGTTCTGCTCTGATCTTAGTTATTTCTAGCCTTCTGCTAGCTTTCGAATGTGTTTGCTCTTGCTTCTCTAGTTCTTTTAATTGCGATGTTAGAGTGTCAATTTTAGATCTTTCCTGCTTTCTCACTGCTTTAAATGTGTCCCAGAGATTCTGGTATGTTGTATCTTTGTTCTCATTGGTTTCAAAGAACATCTTTATTTCTGCCTTCATTTCGTTATGTACCCAGTAGTCGTTCAGGAGCAGGTTGTTCAGTTTCCATGTAGTTGAGCGGTTTTGATTGAGTTTCTTAGTCCTGAGATCTAGTTTGATTGCACTGTGGTCTGAGAGACAGTTTGTTATAATTTCTGTTCTTGTACATTTGCTGAGGAGTGCTTTACTTCCAATTACGTGGTCAATTTTGGAGTAAGTACGATGTGGTGCTGAGAAGAATGTATATTCTGTTGATTTGGGGTGGAGAGTTCTATAGATGTCTATTAGGTCTGCTTGCTGCAGAGATGAGTTCAATTCCTGGATATCCTTGTTAACTTTCTGTCTCGTTGATCTGTCTAATGTTGACAGTGGAGTTTTGAAGTCTCCCATTATTATTGTATGGGAGTCTAAGTCTCTTTGTAAGTCTCTAAGGACTTGCTTTATGAATCTGGGTGCTCCTGTATTGGGTGCATATATATTTAGGATAGTTAGCTCTTCCTGTTGAATTGATCCCTTAACCATTATGTAATGGCCTTCTTTGTCTCTTTTGATCTTTGATGGTTTAAAGTCTGTTTTATCAGAGACTAGTATTGCAACCCCCGCTTTTTTTTGTTCTCCATTTGCTTGGTAAATCTTCCTCCATCCCTTTATTTTGAGCCTATGTATGTCTCTGCGTGTGAGATGGGTCTCCTGAATACAGCAGACTGATGGGTCTTGACTCTTTATCCAGTTTGCCAGTCTGTGTCTTTTAATTGGAGCATTTAGTCCATTTACATTTAAGGTTAAGATTGTTATGTGTGAACTTGATCCTGCCATTATGATATTAACTGGTTATTTTGCTCGTTAGTTGATGCAGTTTCTTCCTAGCCTCGATGGTCTTTACATTTTGGCATGTTTTTGCAATGGCTGGTACCGGTTGTTCCTTTCCATGTTTAGTGCTTCCTTCAGGGTCTCTTGTAAGGCAGGTCTAGTGGTGACAAAATCTCTAAGCATTTGCTTATCTGTAAAGGATTTTATTTCTCCTTCACTTATGAAACTTAGTTTGGCTGGATATGAAATTCTGGGTTGAAAATTCTTTTCTTTAAGAATGTTGAATATTGGCCCCCACTCTCTTCTGGCTTGGAGAGTTTCTGCCGAGAGATCTGCTGTTAGTCTGATGGGCTTCCCTTTGTGGGTAACCCGACCTTTCTCTCTGGCTGCCCTTAAGATTTTTTCCTTCATTTCAACTTTGGTGAATCTGGCAATTATGTGTCTTGGAGTTGCTCTTCTCGAGGAGTATCTTTGTGGCGTTCTCTGTATTTCCTGGATTTGAATGTTGGCCTGCCCTACTAGGTTGGGGAACTTCTCCTGGATGATATCCTGAAGAGTGTTTTCCAACTTGGTTCCATTTCCCCCCTCACTTTCAGGCACCCCAATCAGACGTAGATTTGGTCTTTTTACATAATCCCATACTTCTTGCAGGCTTTGTTCATTTCTTTTTCTTCTTTTATCTTTTGGTTTCTCTTCTCGCTTCATTTCATTCATTTGATCCTCAATCGCAGACACTCTTTCTTCCAGTTGATCGAGTCGGTTACTGAAGCTTGAGCATTTGTCACGTATTTCTCGTGTCATGGTTTTCATCTCTTTCATTTCGTTTATGACCTTCTCTGCATTAATTACTCTAGCCATCAATTCTTCCACTTTTTTTTTTTGAAGATTTTTAGTTTCTTTGTGCTGGGTACGTAATTCCTCCTTTAGCTCTGAGAAATTTGATGGACTGAAGCCTTCTTCTCTCATCTCGTCAAAGTCATTCTCCGTCCAGCTTTGATCCGTTGCTGGCGATGAGCTGCGCTCCTTTGCCGGGGGAGATGCGCTCTTATTTTTTGAATTTCCAGCTTTTCTGCCCGCTTTTTCCCCATCTTTGTGGTTTTATCTGCCTCTGGTCTTTGATGATGGTGATGTACTGATGGGGTTTTGGTGTAGGTGTCCTTCCTGTTTGATAGTTTTCCTTCTAACAGTCAGGACCCCCAGCTGTAGGTCTGTTGGAGATTGCTTGAGGTCCACTCCAGACCCTGTTTGCCTGGGTATCAGCAGCAGAGGCTGCAGAAGATAGAATATTTCTGAACAGCGAGTGTACCTGTCTGATTCTTGCTTTGGAAGCTTCCTCTCAGGGTTGTACTCCACCCTGTGAGGTGTGGGGTGTCAGACTGCCCCTAGTGGGGGATGTCTCCCAGTTAGGCTACTCAGGGTTCAGGGACCCACTTGAGCAGGCAGTCTGTCCCTTCTCAGATCTCAACCTCCGTGTTGGGAGATCCACTGCTCTCTTCAAAGCTGTCAGACAGAGTCGTTTGCGTCTGCAGAGGTTTCGGCTGTGTTTGTTATTGCCCTGTCCCCAGAGGTGGAGTCTACAGAGACAGGCAGGTTTCCTTGAGCTGCTGTGAGCTCCACCCAGCTCGAGCTTCCCAGCAGCTTTGTTTACCTACTTAAGCCTCAGCAATGGCGGGCGCCCCTCCCCCAGCCTCGCTGCTGCCTTGCCGGTAGATCACAGACTGCTGTGCTAGCAATGAGGGAGGCTCCGTGGGCGTGGGACCCTCCCGGCCAGGTGTGGGATATGATCTCCTGGTGTGCCTGTTTGCTTAAAGCGCAGTATTGGGGTGGGAGTTACCCGATTTTCCAGGTGTTGTGTGTCTCAGTTCCCCTGGCTAGGAAAAGGGATTCCCTTCCCCCTTGCGCTTCCCAGGTGAGGCAATGCCTCGCCCTGCTTCAGCTCTCGCTGGTCGGGCTGCAGCAGCTGACCAGCACCGATCGTCTGGCACTCCCCAGTGAGATGAACCCAGTACCTCAGTTGAAAATGCAGAAATCGCTGGTGTTCTGTGTGGCTCGCGCTGGGAGTTGGAGACTGGAGCTGTTCCTATTCGGCCATCTTGCTCCGCCCCTTATCTGTGCCTTTAATTTCTTTCAGCAACCTGTTGTGGTTTTTAGTGTACAAGTCTTTCATTTCCTTTAAGTTTTTCTAAGTATGCAAATATCCTTAACAAAATACCAGCAAACCAAATTCAGCAGCATATTAAAAGGCTTATACGCCATGACTAAGTGGGATTTATACTTTGAATGAAAAGATAATTCAACATGTGATAATCAGTCAGTGTGATAAACCACATGAACAGAGTGAGGGATAAAAATCATGTTACTGTCTCAAATGCAGGAAAATCGTTTGACGAAATTTGACACCCTTTTATAATAAAAACATTCAACATACCAAGAATGGAAGGAAATTGCTTCAACTTCTTAAAGGTCTTATAGGAAAAGCCCATAGCTGTCATCACACTGTATGATGAAAATCTGGAAGCTTATTCTCTAAGATCAGTAACAACCCAAGGATGCTCACTTTCACCACTTCAAGGTAGTATCAGAAGTCCTAGTCAGAGCAAATAGGGAAAAATAAATAAATGGCATCTAAATTGAAAAAAGAAAATTATCTCATGCAAATGACATAATCTTACATGTAAAAAACTGTAATTACAGCATCCATCAAAACTGTTAGGACTAGTTATAAATTCAGTAAAATTACAGGCTATAAAATCAACATACAAATATCAGTTGTTTCTGTACACTAGCAATGAACAATCCAGAGGTGAAATTAAAAATAATCCCACTTTCAACAGCATCAAAGAAGTGTAAATACGTCTTGAAGCAAAAATAAATGGATTCAGCAATTCAATAGGAATAAAAGGACTCAACTCCCAAAGAGAGTATATTTCTTCTACAGTATGGGAAACACGTCTTTTTCAAAATGAAAAAGCAGTTTGCCCTAAGCAGTTATAGCTCAGTGAAATAGCTTCTGTGATGGCAGCAACATGCTACTGGAGGACAGAGAAGGACATCTGGTCCAGAGGAGGACATCTGTGCTGTGGGTGAGGTCCAGACCCCTGAGTATATATCTGAACAATGTCTTAATGGAGTTGCGGGGATCAATTGGATGAAGATATAAAGGAATAATATAGCTGACAAAGACAATCAACCCAGTAAGAAAAGAGACCTTCTTTATAATATAAAAAGTTCAGTACGCAAGAGAAGCTTTTTGTGTATGTGCAAGAGAGGAAGGAGCTATAGATTTGGAGGGAGGGAGGGCTAGATAATAAAGGACTATGTGTATCTTGACAAGTTCATAGTGTCTCTTAAAATAAAAGTGGTTCATTTAGTAATTTTAGATCAAGGAGATTTACTTTTAAGAAAGTTCAACTTGTCAGAAACAAACAATGATTTAAAGGTGTGGGTTTGAGTCTCATGGCAGAAATGTAAGTTAGGAAGCTATTGATAGAAAACAAAAGATGTAGAGCGCTTAAACTAAAAAAGAGGTAGCAGAGTTGAAAATGAGGGGGTAACTTCTGAAAAACAGATAAGACTTGGTGACCAATCAGATTGGCCTGATAAAAAAGAGGGAGAATTTTAAGGTTAACTGCAGGTTTGTGGTTAGGAAGTGTTGGTGGACAGCAGTGTCATACATTGGGTCCTGCTTGTTTACCTCAGTCATCAGCAGAAGTGTACGATTTCAGGGTTGACCAATAGTATCTAAAGTTTCATCCACATGTATACATATCCTAATGTAACCCCGTTCTTGAGTCCTTGTTATTTCAAATCCTTGTGCTGTGGCTCTAGAAATTCTATTCTGTGAACAGGTAATTTCCCATATCTTAAATTGCTTGACTTTTTCACCTTAACTAAATTTGGCTGTTCTCTGAAGTCACTGCTTCCCTTTCAGAAATCAAGGGAATCATTATTATTTTTCTTATACATTTCATTTTGGGGGCCTAGGGCACTGAATGGCTATTCTTTTCCATCAAGTCTCTTGTCATCCTTCATCATCATGTCCAGGCCAGTTTTGTTCAACCCTATTTAAGAAATCCTCTCTCGCACATTGAGAGGTCATGTTATCCAGACATATCCTCATGTCCACCTTTTCACCATTGCCATTCTATGACTGGATATTTATTCATTCATTGAAGACTTTGGACAGTAGTTCCCTGTCTCCTCCTCCAACCCATCTCCTGTCATCATCTACGATGATCCTATGCTACATTCGTTCTTCCAGTTTCTTAACCACAACTCCAATGAATTTTTCTTCTGTATTATATTAGCCACCGATTCTTATGGGTATTTTGTAAATTAAAAAAACCCTCCAAAATCACAAATGCACACTCCTTTTCTGTCCAACACTGAGTTCTTACTCTTGCAGCTCATGCTCCAGTAGTTAGTCAATGTCATATTGACTTACAATTTACTGATTCCGCATCCTTTTTTTCCACTATAGGCTCCTTTATCTTTTCATTTTTTCTGTGTACTGCTTAGTATGTTGATCTGTAATTGTAATCTTTCCCCTGAAAATTCACTTCCCCTCAATTCACTCCCCTCTCCCTATCTCCTGATGGTCATACTTGCCTTGCAAAACCCCAATCCTAGATGAACTCAGTCATATAGCTTCTTTATGCCTGCACTCATGTAGGTGAACACAGTGAGAAAAAAAACAAAAACATGCAGTGGGGCTCACTGGTTTAATATCAAGTTTCTGATATCAGCACTGCCATGTAATCCAACATTCTGCTACTGTTAAACAAAGTATTCTCATTTTCTAAGCCAAGAGTTGCAGACATTATCATCTCTCCTTAACCTACCTCCTTTTTTGTCTTTTGTACTGCCGTACCCAAAACTTACGGTCTTAACTCAAACACTAATGAAACAATAATAGGCCCACACAAAATGTTTTTTGTTTTCCTACACATCTTTGAGATTACTCATATTAGCGTTCATCTTTACTTTTTTAAATCTCCTAATACAACTGAGGAAGTGACCTTCCTTTCAAAGGCCAGTCTCTTGATGTGTGTTCTGCAACCCATCTGCCCTCAAGGCCTTTTGTTTCCCCAATTCTCCCCTTTTTCTCTTGTATCAATATGACATGCTGTACCCAATTAGTCTCGCCAGCATGCAAATACACTGTAAAATCTCCTATGTTCAAACAAAAGAAACACCTACAAACACACGTCTTAACGCCACGCCAGCATGCATTCATGGCTGCTTTCTTAATGTCATTTTTCGTAGCATAATTTTTCAACATAATTGTTCATGTGTATAATCTCACTTCCCCGCCCATCATAGTTTGGGCCCTACTCAGTGATTCCACAGAAAACTGTCTTGGTTAAGGTCACAAATAACTTATATTTTAATATTACATGGTCTTTGATACTTCCATTGTTTTTAGCCTCTTAGTAACATTGGGCCTTTTAACAATTCCTCCCTCGAAACTGTCCTCTTTCGTCTTCTCTAACACTTGCCTGGATTTCTTCTCATACGTCTTGCTTCTTCTCAGTGTTTATTGCAGGTGCAACCTCTTGTATCAGACCTCTAATCGTTAGGCCTTGTTCTCTTTGCTTTTCACACTCTCTCCCAAGAATACTTATTTTCATTGGATTTTAAATGTTACCTATGTGATAGTGACTTCCAAATGTATACTTCCAGCCCAAGTGTCCCTGTGTTAGTTTCCTAGGGCTGCCAAAACAAATGATCACAAACTTGGTGGCTTAAGACATCAGAAATGGATTCCCTCACAGTCTGAAGGTCAGAGTCCTAAATCAAGACTTTGGCAGAGCAATGCTCCCTCTGCACGCTCTAAGGGAGATTCCTTCCTTGCCTCTCTGGCTTCTAGTGGCTCCAGGCATTCCTTAGCTCGTGGCTGCATGCCTCCAATCTCTGCCTCCAATCTCTGCCTCCATTTTCACATGATCTTCTCCTTTTTCTCTTTGAAACACATTTGTTGTTGAATTTAGAGGCCACCCAGATAAGTCAGATTTATCTCATCTGGAGATTGTTAGCTTAATTACATATGTAAAGACACTTATTTCAAATGTGTTCAGATTTATATGTTTCAGAGGCTATGATGTGAATATATCTCCTTCTGGGGCCGTCATTCGACAAACTACAGTGTCTTTTTAGTCTGGACTTGTACATGTGACTTGTTTTTTATACTGTGTGTTCTCCGAGCATCCCAAATTTGCCTGCTTGAAAATATAAATTTTGATTTTTCAACTGCCCTTCCATATGTCTCCACTATCTTCTGTATTGCTCAAGCCAGCAACTTGAAAATTATCACTTATTTCTTCTTTCTGATTATTCCCATCTAGTCCATGAACAAGGGCTTTTATTTCTTCCTAAAAAAATACCTCAAATCTGTCCTGTATTCTCCACTTCTACTCTCTTCTCTCCATGTGTTTTGTTTTGATAACAGAAATAACATTTACTACTTATCTACACTTACACTTCTGCTCCTCAGCAATCTGTTTTTCACATCCAGCTAGAAAAATCTTTTAAAAACATAAAAGCCCTGCTTACACACCACAGTAGCTTCTTATTGCACTTTAAATAAAATACAAACTCTTTGGCATAGCTTTGATCCAGCCCCAATCCTGCCATCGAAATCATTGTATGCCACACTCTCCAGCATTCATTACACAGTGGTTTCCTTTCAAATTCTAGGACATGCCAAGCTGTTTCAACCTCTGTGCCTGAGAACCTGCTGTTTCTTCTTATCTGCACATTTCCCTACTTGTCATATGGCTGGCTCCTTGTCATCACTCAGATCTCACAGTAAGTTCCACCTCTTCAGAGAGGCTGCTCCTTAAAACCCTTTCTCCACCAGTGCTTCCTTCACTTCTGCTGTGATTTTCTATTGCTGCAACTTGTATAGCACTGATTAGAACTAAAATTTATATTCTTATTTTTAGAGCTTGATATTTGCTTGTTTTTCTGTCTCTAGGGGGTAAGCACTATAAAGAGGGCTAATGCTTGTTCCATTTACCAGTGTGTATTCAGAAACTTGTTGAGTTCATGGCAGGTAGTAGATGGTCAGTAAATACATAACAAATAAAGTGAGGAACATAGTTGTTGAAGGAACTTACCTGAGTAGGAAGGAAATAAATTCAGTTTTGGATATGTATAAGATGCTTTTAGTAAATACGGGAGTGTCTGTATAGTAGTGGTTAGTTATATGTGGGAATAGAATTCTGGAATTTGACTGTAGGCTAATATGTCAGTCAATGCCATGCAGATGAAAGTAAAGTCAAAAAAGTGAAGGAAATCATACCTAGTGAAATGTTGTAGACATAAGGGCTCAAAGCAGAATTCTCAAGTACAAAAGAAATTCAAACACTAGCAGAAAGAAAGAAGCCTTTGAAAAAAATCCTAAAAGCTAACTGGAATCACAGGATAAACTATAGATTACTGGGGCAGGAAGTTGATGAAAAAAAATTTCCAGAAAAGAGAATATTGATGGAGCATCTTCTAGGTGAAGTTAGTGTTCTAGGCACTGTGCGTACAACAGGAAAGAAAAACCACTAGAGAACATTTTCCAACTTTTTAACAATTTTGAACATAATTAGATAGTTGTTGTAATTTGAATGAAAAAAATTAAAGCAATTGTCAAACAATGAGATCTTCCTATTTTTTTATTATGGTAAAACTGACATGTCATAACCTTTACAGTTCAGTGGCTTTTTGTACATTCACAATGTTGTACACAATCACGGCTACCAAATTTCAGAACATTTTCAATTGCCCCGAAAAGAAATCCCATACCATTAGCAGTCACCATGCAAACCTCAGTCCATGGCAACTACAGATATACTTTCTATCTCTATGGATTAATCTTTCATGGATATTTTGTATAAATGGAGTCATACAGTAAGGATGTGGTCTTTTGCATCTGGCTTCTTTCACTTAATGTCTTTAAGGTTCATCCACGTTGCAGCTTGTATCAGCACTGCAGTCCTTTTGATGGCTAAATTATAAAGATATGTGTAAAATGGATTATTAGTATGAAATAATGGAATATACCCACCTGCCCCCACACACATACACTTTTCATTTATGTATTCATCAATTGAAAGACATTTTAATTGTTTCTACTTTGAGGCTATTGTGAATAATGATGTCATGTAAGTTTTTATTCAAATTCTTGTTTGCAATTCCCATGGGCATATATCTAGACGTTAGATTGCTGGATTATTGATGATTCTATTTTTAACTTATTGAGGAAACACAAAATTGTTTTCAACAGCAGCTGTTCATTTTACATTCCCACCAGCAATATATGAGGTTTTCAAATTCTCCATATCCTTATGAACACTTGTGGCTTTTTTTTTTCCTTTTATTGATTGTAGCCAACTTAGTGGGTGTGAAGTGGTATCTCCTTGTGGTTTTGATTTGCTTTTTTCTAATGATAGATGATGCTGAGCACCTTTTTATATGCTTATTGGCAATTTGTCTATCTTCTTTGGAGAAATGTCTATGTAACTCATTTGTCCATTTTTAATTTTATTATTTGTCTTATTGAGTTATGAGTTCTTTTAGATACTAGATGTTTATCACTTATGGGATATATGATTTAAAAATGTTTTCCCACATCTTGTAGCCCGTCTTTTCATAGTTGATAGTGTCCTTTATGCACAAAAGCTTTTAATTTTGATAAAGTCAAATTTATTTAATTTTCCTTCTGCTGCTTATGGTTTGGGCGCCATGTGTAAGAATCAATGTGACACACTCTCACTGGAGAAGCTGAAGGTCTGTTTGTGGGAGAAATTTCCGACTTTACCTGGAACTGAGTCAAGTTAGAGAGCTGAGTGAAATACAGGGGTAGAGGAAGCAGCAGAAAGGCCTTGGGAGCTCTCTGCATCCCCAAGCAGTCCATTCTTGCCTGGCATCACAGGGATCCATCAGGAGGGCGGCCAGAGGAGCAGGGTGCAAAACTCCACAGGGAGAAGGAATTCTCTAGCTGAACTTTGTAACAATTTGAATGGGATGAGAAGCCTCCTGGCCAGAACTCACGGGAGGACACAGATCGGGCATGCAGACTTCCCAGGTTGGGGAAGAACTAAAGCCCTTTTCTCTCAGAGCTGGGAGGCAGATAGCCTCATACAAGTTTTCAAGCCCATCTTGCCCTCTGCCTAGAAACAGACTCAGGGCTATTGCGGGCATGGAGGGAGTGAGACCAACCCTTCGGTTTGTGTGGGAGCTGGGTTAGACCTGTCACTGCTGGCTTTCCCCCACTTCCCTGATGACCTGCATGGCTCAGCAGAGGCAGCCATAACCCTCCTCGGTACACAACTCCAGTGACCTGGGAATCTCATCCCCATCCTCCACAGCAGCCGCAGTAAGACCCGCCCAAGGAGAATCTGAGCTCACACATGCCTATCCCTGACCCTACCTGATGATCCTTCCCAATCCACCCTGGTAGCGGAAGACAAAGGCCATATAATCTTGAGAGTTCTAGGGCCCCACCCACCGCTGGTCCCTCTCCACACTACTACAGCTGATGCTTCCTGGGAAGCGCCACCTCGTGGCAGAAGGCCATCCAGCACAAAAATAGAGCATTAAACCACCAAAGCCAAAACACAAAAGACTCCTTATGGAGTCCATTTCACCCCCCGCCACCTCCACCAGAACAGGCACTGGTATTGATGACTGAGAGACCCATAGACGGTTCACATCACAGGACTCTGTGCAGACAACCCCCAGTACCAGCCTGGAATCAGGTAGACTCGCTGGGTGGCTAGACCCAGAAGAGAGACAACGATCACTTCTGCTCGGCTCACAGGAAGCCACATCCATAGGAAATGGGGAGAGTACGACATGAGGGGAACACCCTGTGGGACAAAAGAATCTGAACAACAGCCTTCAGCCCTAGACCTTCCTTCTGACAGAACCTACCCAAATGAGAAGGAACCAGAAAACCAACCCTGGTAATATGAAAAAAAACAATGTTCTTTAACACCCCCCCAAAATAACACTAGTTCACCAGCAGTGGATCCAAACCAAGAATAAATCCTGATTTACCTGAAAAGTGATTCAGAGGGTTAGTTATTAAGCTAACCAGGGAGGGACCAGAGAAAGGTGAAGCCCAATGCAAGGAAATCCAAAAAATGATACAAGAAATGAAGGGAGAACTATTTATGGAAATAGATACCTTAAAGAAAAAAATAAAAATTCAGGAAACTTTGAACACACTTTTAGAAATGTGAAATTCTCTGGAAAGTCTCAGCAATAGACTTGAACGGTATAAGAAAGAAATTCAGAACTAAAGACAGGGTCTTCGAATTAACCCAATCCAACAAAGACAAATTAAAAAATATATATACAAAGTCTCTAAGAAGTCTGGGTTTATGTTAAATGACCAAACCAAAGAATAATCAATGTTCCTCAGGAAGAAGAGAATTCTAAAAGCCTGGAAAACATATTTGGGGAATGTCAGGCCTCTGAGCTCAAGCCTGCACACGTATACATCCAGATCGCCTGAAGCAAGTGAAGAATCACAAAAGAAATGAAAATAGTCAGTTCCTGCCTTAACTGGTGACATTACCTTGTGAAATTCCTTCTCCTGGCTCTGAAGCTCCCTGACTGTTGACTGTTTTGATACCCCGCCCCTGCCCACCAGAGAACAATCCCTTTTGACTGTAATTTTCCATTACCTACCCAAATCCTATGAAACTGCCCCACCCATATCTCCCTTCGCTGACTCTCTTTTCGGACTCCTGCATCCAGGTGAAATAAACAGCCTTGTTGCTCACACAAAGCCTGTCTGGTGGTCTCTTCACACAGACACGCATTACACTAAGGTCCCACCTTAAGGAACTAGAGAAACAAGAACAAACCAAACCCAAACCCAGCGGAAGAAAGGAAATAACCAAGATCAGAGCAGAAACTAAGTGAAATTGAAACACACAAAAAATACACAAGATAAATGAAACAAAACGCTAGTTCTTTGAAAAGATAAAATTGATAGACCATTAACAAGATTACCCAAGAAAAGAAGAAAGAAAAATCCAAATAACCTCCCTGAGAAACAAAACAGGAGCTATTACAACTGACACCACTGAAATACAAAAGATCATTCAAGACTACCATGAACATCTTTACACACATAAACTAGAAACCCTAGAAGAGATGGATAAATTCCCGGAAAATAAAACCCTCCTAGCTTAAATCAGGGAGAATTAGATACCCTAAACAGACTAATAACCAGCAGTGAGATTGAAATGGTAATTAAAAAATTACCAACAAAAAAAAGTCTAGGAGCAGATGGAGTCACAGTAGAATTCTACCAGACATGCAAAGAAGAATTGGTACCAATCCTTTTGACACTATTCTACAAAATAGAGAAAGAAGAAACCCTCCCTAATTCATTCTATGAAGCCAGCATCATCCTAATACCAAAACCAGGAAAGGACACAATCAAAAAAGAAAACTACAGACCGATATCCTTGATGAACAAAGATGCTAAAATCCTTAACAAAATACTAGCTAACAGAATCCAACAACATATCAAAAAGATAATCCACCATGATCAAATGGGTTTCATACCAGGGATGCAGGGATGGTTTAACATACACAAGCTAATAAATGTGATACACCACAGAAACAGAATTAAAAATGAAATCATCATCTCAATAGATGCAGAAAAAGCATTCGACAAAATCCAGCATCCTTTATGATTAAAACCCTCAGCAAAATCGGCATGCAAGGGACATACCTTAATGTAATAAAAGGCATCTATGACAAACCCACAGTCAATATAATACTGAATGGGGAAAAGTTGAAAGCATTCCCTCTGAGAACAGGAACAAGAGAAGGATGCCCACTCTCACCACTCCTTTTCAACATAGCACTGGGTCCTAGCCAGAGCAATCAGACAAGAGAAAGAAAGGGCATCCAAATCAGTAAAGAGGAAGTCAAACTGTCACTGTTTGCTGAGGATATGATCGTTTACCTTGAAAACCCTAAGGACTCCTATAGAAAACTCCCAGAACTGATAAAATAATTCAGCAAAGTTTCCAGATTCAAGATTAATACACACAAATCAGTAGCTCTTCTATACACCAACAGCCTCCAAGAAGAGAATCAAATCAAGAACTCAACCCCTTTTACAATAGCTGTAAAAAGTAAAAATAAAATACTTAGGAATATACCTGACAAAGGAGTAAAAAGACCTCTGCAAGTAAAACTACAAAACACTGCTGAAAGAAATTATAGATGACACAGATGGAAACACATCCCATGCTCATGGATGGGTAGAATCAATATTGTGAAAATGATCATACTGCCAAAAGCAATCTACAAATTTAACACAGTCCCCATCTGTATACCACCATCATTCTTCACAGAATTAGAAAAAGCAATACTAACATTCATAGGGAGCCAAAAAGCCCACATGGCCAAAGCAAGACTAAGCAAAAAGAACAAATCTGGAGGCATCACACTACCTGATTTCACACTACCTGTAAGGCCATAGTCACCAAAACAGCAGATACTGGTATAAAGATAGGCACATAGACCAGTGGAAAAAAATAGAGAACCCAGAAATAACCCAGATACTTACAGCCAACTGATCTTTGACAAAGCAAACAAAAACAAAGTGGGGAAAGGACACCCTTTTCAACAAATGGTACTGGGATAATTGGCTAGCCACATGTAGGAGAATGAAGCTGGATCCTCATCTCTCATCTTATACAGAAATCAACTCAAGATGGATTAAGGACTTAAACCTATGACCTGAAGCTATAAAAATTCTAGAAGATAACACTGGAAAAACCCTTCTTGACATTGGCTTAGGCAAGGATTTCATGACCAACAACCCAAAAGCAAATGCAATAAAAATGAAGATAAATAGATGTGGCCTAATTAAACTAAAGAGCTTTAGCACAACAAAAGGAACAGTCAGCAGAGTAAATAGCACACAGAGTGGGAGAAAATCTTCACAATCTATACATCTGACAAAGAACTAATATCCAGAATCTACAAGGAATACAAATCAGTAAGAAAAAAATCCCACCAAAAAGTGGGCTAAGGACATGAATAGACAATTCTCAGAAAAGATATACATACACAAATGTCCAATAAACACATGAAAAAATGCTCAACATCACTAATGATCAGGGAAATGCAAATCAAAACCACAATGCGGTACCACCTTACTGCTGCAAGAATGGCCATGATCAAAAAATCAAAAAAGAGTAGATTTTGGTATGGATGCAGTGAACAGGGAACACTTCTACACTGCTGGTGGGAACGTAAACTAGTACAGCCACTATGGAAAACTATGGAGATTCCTTAAAGAACTAAAAGTAGAACTACCATTCCATCCAGCAATCCTGCTATTGGGTATCTACTCAGAGGAAAAGAAGTCATTATCCAAAAAAGATACCTGCACACGCATGTTTATAGCAGCACAATTCACAATTGCAAAATCGTGGAATCAACCCAAATGCCTATCAATCAATGAGTGGATAAAGAAACTGTGGTGTATGTGTAAGTATGTGTGTGTATTTATATACATATATATGTACATATATGTGTATATACACACATGTATATACACACATATATGTATATATATACACACACATATATACACACATGTATATACACACATATATATGTGAAGGGAATATAATGCAGCCATAAAAAGGAATCTGTTAACAGCATTTGCAGTGACCTGGATGAGATTGGAGACTATAATTCTTCTGAGTGATGTAACTCAGAAATGGAAAACCAAACATCATATTTTCTCGCTGATATCATATTTTTGTAGAGATGGAGCTAAGCTATGAGGACGCAAAGGCATAAGAATGATACAATGGACTTTGGGGACTTGGGGGGAAGAATGGGAGGGGGCAAGGGATAAAAGGCTACAAATATGGTGCAGTGTATACTGCTCAGGTGATGGGTGCACCAAAATCTCACTGATCACCCCTACATAACTTAGGTAACCAAATGCCACCTGTACCCCAGTAATTTATGGAAAAATAAATAAAATAAAAACTTAGGATAATAAACTATTCCTCTAAAAATGCCAGATACAAAGTTATTAAGATTTAGCCCTGTGCTTTCTTCTAAGAGTTTTATAGTTTTGTCTTTTATGTTGAGGTCATTGTTCCATTTTGACTAAATTTTGTTGTGTTAGGTGGCTGTCTTCATTCTTTTGCATATGGATATGATCTAGTACCATTTGTTAAAAATGGTACTATTCTATCCTCATTAAATAATCTTGCCATTCTTGTTGAAAATCAGTTTACCACAGAAGTATAGGTTTGTTTCCGGACTCAGTTTTATACATCGATCTGTACTGTATGTCTATGATTATGTCAGTATCATGGTGTTTTGATTACTTAACTCTGTAGTAAAATTTGATATTGGAAAGTGTGACTCCTCTAACTTTATTCTTATTTTCAAGACTGTTTTGACTATTTGGGGCTTTAGCAATTCCATATAAATTTTATTTTATTATTTTTTTAGAGGCAGGGTCTTGCTCTGTCACCCATGTTGGAGTGCAGTGGCATAAGCATAGCTCACTGTAGCTTTGAATTACTGGGTTCAAGAGGTCCTCCCACCTCAGCTTCCCAAGTAGCTAGGACTACAGGTGCATGCCCACCACACCTGGCTATTTTATCAAATATTTTTGTAGAGATGGAGTCTCACTATGATGCCCAGCCTGGTCTTTAACTTTTGGCCTCAAGTGGTCTTTCTGCCGTGGCCTCCTAAAGTGCTGGGATTACAGGTGTGAGCTACCACACCCGGCCTTGTATGAATTTTAGAATACACTTCTCCATTTACGCAAAAAAGGTAGTTGGAATTTTGACAGTGATTGCACTAAATCTAGAAATTCATCTGGGGAATACTGTCATCTTAACAATATTCTTTTAATTCATGAACATAGGATTTTTGTTTTGTTTTGTTTTTACTTAAAGTTCTCTTTTCTTTCTTTCAACGATGTTTTGTAGTTTGCAGTGTACAACACTTGCACCTCCTTGCTCCAGTTTTTTCTTAAGAGTTTCATTCTTTTGGATGCTACTGTAACTGGAGTTGTTTTCTGAATTTCATTTTGTGATTGTTAGCTGCAAGTGTACAGAAATATAACTGATTTTTGCATGTTGATTTTAGATCCCAAAACTTTGCTAAATTTATAAAATCAAATGTTTTAAACATTTTGAGGGCATATTTTCATATGTAAGATCATGTCGTCTGTGAATAGAAATAGTTTTACTTCTTCCCTTCTAGTTTAGCTGTCCTTTAATTCTTCTATTATGTTTATTGTAGGTATAACTTTGAAGTGCAATGTTAAACAGAAGTGATGAGAACAAGCGTCTTTCTTTATTCCTGATCTTACGGCAAACGCTTTCAGTCTTTCACCATTAGGTGTGACATTAGCTGTTAATTTTATAGATGCCTTTTATTCAGCTCAGGAATTTGCCTTCTATTTCTAGTTTTTAAAGTGATCTTGTCATAAAAATGGTTGGATTTTGTCAAATGCTTTTTCTGTGTCAATTGAGATCATATGTTTCTTTCTTTTCATTCAATCCATATGCTGTATTGTATTGACTCCTACTTCCTCCTGGGGGACCTTCTGCTTCACCTGACACCTGATCTGCATCACCTCACACATCATGTTCTTTGTAGGTAGAAGTAGGTGAGAAGGCTCTGCAGTGGCTTGTGGGTGGCTTATCCCTGCAGGCGAGCTCAGGTGCCTAGCAGCCTGGTGCCAGTGATTGCAGCCCCAGTCACTAAGGCCTGCCCAGCTATTTTTCATTTTTAAATATGCTTACTCTCTGTTGGAAATCCTCTCTCCAGTTCCAGTCTCAGACTTGGTCCCTCTTATTTTGCAACTCATCTTCTTTAGTGTTCAGGACGGTCTCTCTGGGAACATGATATTTGAGCTGAGACACGTTAGGTGAGAAGGGCCAAGCAATAAGAAATTTTAGGAAAAAAGGATTCCGGCAGTGGCCCTTTCTCTGAGCGCTTTCTTCTAAAGCTTGGCGAAGTGCTTTTCTCTTGGGCACCCTTCCTATTATCGGTTTTCTGCAAACTGGACTTGAGGAACTTCCTTGAGTCAAGTTTTTTTCAGAGAATAAAAATCTTTTCAATCCTCAGTGCGAATAAGCAGCTGTTAGTTATTAGACACATTAAAAAGAAATGATGGAGAGGGTACAAAAGAGGAAATAAATCATATTAATCAAATAAATTGGGAGATGAATAAAGTGTAAGGGAAGGAGAGCAAGAGAGAAAAATGTGCACAGTGGAGAAATGACCATTGTGTTGAGATGAGCCCATATTATGAGCAATGGTAGATTTGGGCTGGCAGTTTTCTCTTCCTCCTAAATGAATGTAACAAAAACATTTTTAAAAATGACACTTGAGTCCTCTGCAGATATGGAAAGAAACAGGCAAATTTACAATTTCTAATCCAACAATGTGTCATTCTTGTCATTTGAAAAATGCAGTAAAGGAAAGTAATTGTTTTTGCTGTGTGCCTGTAAACTTTTCTAGCTTGCCAAGATAATTCTCATTTTCATTCTTCCTTTCAGATGAAAGCAATGTCTTGAATCTGAGTTATTTTTATTCATATTTTTAATGGAAAGATGAAAAAGAAGCAGGAAAAAAATCCCTAAACTATATAAACAGAAATAAATGACCAAAAATGAAACATAGCTCATTGAAACCTCCAGCTGTGTCAAGACAGAGCTTATTGAGAAAGTTGGCTTTTATTTCTTATGGCTTTCCAATGATTAATTTTTATCACCATATACCACCGTTTATTCCTTAAAATTTGTAGTTCGTCATATTCAAGGTCAGTAAAATAATTCAGGCAAATGAATGGCAAATTCAGTACTATAGGTTGAACTACAAACTCTTGGTTGAATGATCTAAGATAAAATAAAACTAGTTAATTACTTTTGACTATAGCATCTTGGGATTTTAAGGTTATAAGCACCTTTAGTGTCTTCTAATTACTATTTCCTATTGGAAGTCAGATCATATCTGAGATGAAACAGTTATCCTTGTTGATTGTGACAAAACTACTCTTCTGGTCAACCTGTTTTCTTCTCAATTCTCCCTGCAATTTTGACCATGAATTCTACTTAGAAAATATTCTCAGTACTCATTTTACACTTTAAATATACAAGTGTACCCCAGTTGATATCACTACCCTGTTCTGAGCACGAATGGAACTCCTGACAAAAAGGATGGCAAATAATGGTGACTCACAAGTCACACTACAAGTGTAGAATTAACCAGTCTTTGTAAGTTACTAATTAAGAGTATTCTATTCTATTCTATTTCTATTCTATTATATTCTATGATGAGTTATGGGGTCATAAACAAGAACAATAAACTTCTGAAAGGGTTCAAAACATGTCCACACAAAATATGCCTCTTTGGCATACTGGTTATGTTGAGCTGGAGGCCCTTATAAAGCAGCAGCTGCAGATAAGGATCTCTTATATTGCCTATCTACCTAAAAGCAGGTCATAACATTCCTAATCAGAAAGGTGCCTCCCTGTACCAGGAAAATAATAACATTTTGTATCTCAGGAGACCAGGATTCATGTTGAAATGGACCTGTACAAACAAACCTACTAAAATAACACTTATCTCTCACTAGTTTTACCTGTGTATTTTCTAGTCACTGTAATGCCCCTAACCCAAGCCCTTTCGTTCTGTCAAATTTGCACAATTTATGCTTCTTTGTGTTAAAAATGTATAAAGGCAAACTGTGTGTTACTGTGCTTTGTTATTGCACTTCATAGATACTGTGTTTTGTTTTGTTTACGAATTGAAGATTTTCAGCAACCCTGTGTTATGCAAGTCTATGGCACCATTTTCCAATAGCATGTGTTCACTTCATGTCCCTGTATCACCTTTTGGTAATTATTGAAATATTTTAAACTTCCATTATTGTTATGTTGGTTGTGTATTGGGGGAACCAGCCCCCAATATTTCAACGTAGGTTCTTTTATTTTCCCTAAGTGTCGGCTGGTCTGAGAAATAAAGAGAAAGAGTACAAAGAGAGAAATTTTACAGCTGGACCTCCAGGAGTGACATCACATATTGGTAGGACTGTGATGACCACCCCAAGCTGCAAAACCAGCAAGTTTTTATTAGGGATTTTAAAAGGGGAGGGGGTGTACCAACAGGGAGTAGATCACAAGTATCACATGCTTCAGAGGGTAATAAAGATCACAAGGCAAGGCAAAATTAGAATTGCTGATGAGGGTCTATGTCCTGCTGTGCATGCATTGTCTTCATAAACATCTTAACAGGAAACAGGGTTCAAGAGCAGAGAACCGGTCTGACTAGAATTTACCAGACTGGAATTTCCCAATCCTAGTAAGCCTGTGGGTACTGCAGGAGACCAGGGAGTAGTTCAGTCCTTATCTCAACTGCATAAGACAAACATTCCCAGAGCAGCCATTCATAGACCTCCCCACAAGGAATGTATTCCTTCCCCAGGGTTATTCCTTGCTGGGAAAAGAATTCAGCAATATCTCTCCTACTCACACATCTGTCTATAGGCTTTCTGCCAGAAGAAAAATATGGCTCTATTCTGTCCGACCCCACAGGCAATGAGACCTTATTGTTATCTTCCCTTGTTCCCTGAAAATCGCTGTTATTCTGTTCTTTTTCAGGGTGCACTGATTTCATATTGTTCAAACACAAATGTTTTACAATCCATATGTACAATAGCAGTCCTGAGGTGACATACATTCTCAGCTTATGAAGATAATGTGATAAAGAGATTAAAGACAGGCAGAAGAAATTTTTAAAGTGTTAATTGGAGAAGTGATAAATGTCCATGAAATCTTCACAATTTCTATTTAGAGATTACAGTAAAGACAGGTGTAAGAAATTATAAAAGTATTAATTTTAGGAACTGATAAATGTCCATGAAATCTTCACAATTTGTGTTCTTCTGCCTTGGCTCCAGCCAGTCCCGCCTTTCAGGGTCCCTGACTTCCCGCAACATATTTCCCTTTCTTTTTATATAAATGTGCCATGGTACCTTTCTCAAAATAGTTCTCTTGATTTTGATGCAGGATTCTTTAGTCCAGCACACTAAAAACAATCCAATTAAACAGAAACATAATTCCAAAATTTAATACACTGGAGCCCCAATAGACTTGATCCAAGTCATGGGGTTTAGTCCAGAAAGAATGCCACCTGATCTAACACCTCAGCTCCAGGCACAGTGGATAAATGAGCTTGAGAGCCTTCAAAAATTTGTTTCTTTAGTCTGGTTATGTCCAAGGATAAATTATCTTCTCTACCCAGAAGGTGTCCTTTGACCATTTCCCATGAATGATCAGTCTCATTGTAGGGATATGGGGTGATACAGAAAGCAGAAGTATTCCAATTGCACTGTATTTGCATGCAATGTTCGAAACTCATTAGTCGATCTCCAGGCCACAAGACTGTCTTAAACCATTAATTTGATGAGCTAATTTTTGATCAATGCCTTGTTGAGAATTCCACATTTGGGTGGAATTGACTTGCCAATGATTAACAAAATGAACCATTTGAATAGATTGATGTAACACCATTCCGGCAGTGGTGGCCAGTGCTGTGACTGTAATAAGCCCATGATCACAGCGATTAAAGTGAAAACAAATCGCTTAGATCTTTTTAGAATTCACTGTAACACTTCATTAATTAAATGTACTGAGGGGGAGGATTCCCAAGGTCTGGGCAAAGTTACCAGAATCCAGATTCCTTCTTAAGCTCGAACCAAAATTACTCTTTTCCTGGAGTCAAAATGGGAGTTAATACAAGTGTATAAATGATAATTAATGCATTGGACAGTTTGATTGTTCGTCCAAATTTTGATATGTCCCACTAACAGCATGTAAAGAGGCTTAACACAACTCTGTATGGGAATAGTCAGGTTGGAGGTAAAGCAGAATGTCTGACTCTACATTGATACTGAGGTAGAGGAATGGTAGCGGGGACAACAGACAGAAAAGTTTCCCCTTCCCACACTCGCAGTCCGGACATGGCAATAGCCAATTTCCAAAATTCTGGGTGTTCTGGGCTCAGAATGGGAAATACCGTATGAGGCCTTGGTGGCGGGGGTTGGGAGGACGGGAAATGCCTTTATCTTCCCATTTTAAGGGAAAGGATGAGCTGAACCTCTTATGCAAAGGAGAATGATGATTCTCACTCTTCCAATAAGAAATAAAATAAGTAGCCTCCAGGCATTCCCTTCCACCAGAGGAGCAATTGTTTTTTAAATAGCCCTTTGGTGCCCAGTCTATTACTAAACCATAGGAGTCATTTTTTTTAATACTACTGCATGTAAATTAACACAGCCATCCAAAATTAAAGTTTTAGATGGGCCCTCAAAATTTTTCAGGTATTGTTTTCCTGAAGGTTTATATTAAAAGTATTGGGTGTCTTCTATTACCCTCCCCCCTTTTCATTTGTCTTAAAGGAGAAAGGGAGAGTCCAGAGACCAAATGTGCTGGTTCCTCTGTAGCTGATCTCTCCGGAAGATAAGCAGTCCAGACTTGAGTTTCTAGATGGATACAACCAGATGCATGTCTGAGGCACAGAGGGAGGTATTTATAACCCATAGTTAACATTAAATGCAGGCCTTCTTCTCCTGGTTGAGTGGGGCAATGGTCATCTGTAGCTCCAGGCATCAACATGCTATAATTAGTATAGATTTCTGCAGGAGCATCCATCCAGATGAGAGGTCGAATAAGTGGAGGAAAAGGCACATAAGCCCAATAAAAATAATTTTGTGTAGCAGGTAAATCAGTGTGAGGGGCAGCTGGTGAGACAGAAAGTATAAGGAGGAGAATCATTAAATAAAACCTGTTGTAAGCGAAATCCAGTGCTGAAGGAGGAAGAGAAGAACAGAGGGATATTATTTTCAGGCTAATAGAAATGGAGACATTTTTAGGTTTGTAATGAGAAACAGGTAATTAGGAGAAGTGGGATTAGTTAGAGGGGTCTCCATTGCCAGTAGGGAGGATTGAACCAGACCCATTTTGATTGGTGTGCCAGCTTCTGAGGCATCGGCACAGATCTCAGCACACATGAGGGCAGTTTGTGACGCGGACATCTTTTCCCTGTGGTTTTTGTTGTCGGTATTAACACGAAGTTTAAGTCTCCTAGTGGGCACCCAGACAGGGGATTGATGATCTCCTGGTGAAGCACAAGCATATCCTCTCCCCCACGTTATGATTGTGCCAGGTTCCCAGGTATTGGTTTGTGGGTTTTTCCATAACACTGGCTTGCCTTCGTTTAGGGAGAATTTTTTCCTGTGTAATGGCATTCAGCTGCAGTTAGAGTATTATCTTTAGGAACATTTAGAAATTTCAAAGTAAACAATGCTAAATGTAATAGGGAGTGGGGAGTAGTTAAATTATGCTTTTGTTGCTCAGACTGTTTGGACAATTGAGTTTTTAAGATGCGATTGGCACATTCCACCACAACCTGTCCCTGAGGATTGTAAGGGATCCCAGTTATATGGGAAATTCCCTATTGTTGCATAAATAAATCAAAAGCCTTACTAACATATCCAGGGGCATTGTCTGTCTTTATTTGATATGGAAGCCCCATAATTGCAAAGCAAGAATACAGATGTTTTTAAACATGGGCTATGCCTTCCCCTGTTTGGCAAGTAGCCCAAATAAAACCTGAGAAGGTATCTACAGAAACATGCACATGTGAAAGTCTGCCAAAGGAGCTAACATAAGTCACATCCCTTTGCCATAAATCACTAGGAGTTAGGCCTCTGGGATTAACTCCAGGTTTCTGATTTGGAAATATAAAAACTTGACACTCCGGGCAGTGGTGGACAATAAGCTTAGCCTCCTTCCAGGTGAGAGCAAATTTATCTTTTAATCCAGCAGCATTGACATGAGTGAGATTATGGAACTCCTGAGTTTCCTGGGTTGCAAAAAAGACCAAACAGTCGACTTTATGGTTACCAGCAGACATGGGTCCTGGTAAAGTGGTATGAGATCTAATATGCGTAATATAGAAAGGGTGTCTACGCTGGTGAACTGCCTGTTGTAACCTTGAAAATAAAGAAGTCAATTCAGAATTATCAATATGTTTGATAGTAGCAGTTTCTATATGTTTAGTGGTATGCACAACATAAGCAGAATCAGAGACCCTGTTTAACAGTAGTAAAAGAAATAGGAGCTTGGTCTGGGGCATGCAATTTATCCCAAGCTCTCACACACACTTTTGTTACTAGTTCCATGGTGAGAGCATCAAAGCCTAATTGGGCATAAGTATCAGAGAAATTATCAGAGTTTGTGAGCTGAGCCTGAGTAATTGGAATGCCATCAGCCATATTTAGCTGAGCCCACATATGGGCCTCCTCTGACCACCAGGTACGGAATTGTAAATGGTGAGCTGGGATTAGAACAGCTTTTGCCAAAATGTCCCTGTCTAAAGGAAGCAAAATGATCTCAGTACAAAAAGTCTGTAATACCATTTTAACATGTGGAGAAGTAGTACCATACTGAGTGCAAGCATCCTTAAATTCTGTTGAAAAGGTAAGATTGAGTGGTGCATAGTGACATAGTTGTACCCCTTGAGCATTAGGAGGTTCTAGTGCGACCAGATAAGCCCATGTGTCTAATCCACTTGTTTCTTTGTTTTGGCATAATAAGCATTGCATGGAAGTTTCAAGAGTGGGCACCTGAGACGGAGTTGGCATAGAAGTGACGGGAGAAGCATGTGTAGATAAGGGAAACTGAGGTTGAGGAGTTCAGACCGGTATGAAAGTGTGAGAAAGGGGCATTGGAGGAGCAGAAGAGGCAGAAGTATACTGGTGATTACTGGTGTTCACGTGTGAAGAAGGGTACAGAGAAACAGGCTGAGTGGATGGCAAAGTGACCGGTTGAGGGACCAAAATGACAGGAGGGTGAGCAGCTGTGGTGGATGGAGGAGGGCCTGCAGAATTACAGGCAAATTGTAGTTTGGTCCCGGAGCCATTAGGTGGCTCCAGAGGCAAATCCTGCAAAGGTTTGAAGAGGGAAGAATTAGCATATATATGGTCCCAGGCTGTCTGAGTTGGGGCTGTGGGAGCTACAAGTACTGGCTCTTTGTGAAAAGAAATAAGATCATCAGGGAGTGATGTAAGCCAAAGTCATGGGAATTAGATATTGGATCCTCAACATCAGCAGGTGGGGGAGAAGTAGGCGAAGGGAGAGGCTGAGCAGATAATGAAGGCCGTGCGAGAGAGGAAAGCTGAGGAAGAGGTAGAGGGTTGGCGGATTCAGAAAACTGGTAACTGTAGGGGGTCACAGGATTCGTATGTTATTAGGACAGCACGTACCAAGGCCCAGTCACCCCAAACAGTGATGGGAACATAATTTCCTGTCGAGACCAGTTCCCAGAAAGTTACACCAACACAATCCCATAGTTCTACATCTAAGGCTCCTTTTCCAGGAAACCAAGGACAGTGTTCTTCCACTGTCCTGAATAGGGTGATCATATTTTCCATCGGTACCCAAACATCACCCTGTTTTAATAGCAGTTTAAAATAGCAGAGATAAGCATGATGTTTAGACTCTGCGTGACCATAGTTAACCTGGACAATTCACAGACTATTCACCAGTTATCAGGGAATTGAACAAGTGTTTCTGTGGACCAAACCAATGAATGTTTCTCCGCATCTACCAAAGGGAATCGGGTTCCCATATGCACTTAGGAAAAAGAAAAACCACATTGGCACACCAGATATTGGGGGAACCAGACCCCAATATTTCATATAGGTTATTTCTATTTTCTCTAAGTGTTGGCTGCTCTGAGAAATAAAGAGTACAAAGAGAGAAATTTTACAGCTGGACCTCCAGGGGTGACATCACATATTGGTCAGACCATGATGACCACCCCAAGCTGCAAAACCAGCAAGTTTTTATTAGGGATTTTAAAAGGGGGAAGGGGTGTACAAACGGGGAGTAGGTCACAAAGATCACATGCTTCAGAGGGTAATAAAGATCACAAGGCAAGGCAAAATTAGAATTGCTGATGAGGGTCTTTGTCCCGCTGTGCATGCATTGTCTTCATAAACATCTTAACAGGAAACAGGGTTCAAGAGCAGAGAACCGGTCTGACTAGAATTTACCAGACTGGAATTTCCCAATCCTAGTAAGCCTGTGGGTACTGCAGGAGACCAGGGAGTAGTTCAGTCCTTATCTCAACTGCATAAGACAGACACTCCCAGAGCAGCTGTTCATAGACCTCCCCCGAAGGAATGCATTCCTTCCCCAGGGTTATTTCTTGCTGAGAAAAGAATTCAGCAATATCTCTCCTACTCACACATCTGTCTATAGGCTTTCTGTGAGAAGAAAAATATGCCTGACCCTGCAGGCAGTCAGACCTTATGGTTATCTTCCCTTTTCCCTGAAAATCACTGTTACTCTGTTCTTTTTCAGGGTGCACTGTTTTCATATTGTTCAAACACACGTTTTACAATCCATTTGTACAGTAGTGGTCCTGAGGTGATGTACATTCTCAGCTTACAAAGATAACATGATTAAGAGATTAAAGAGGCATAAGACATTATAATTTGGCACAGTGATAAATGTCCATGAAATCTTCACAATTTATATTCAGAGATTGCAGTAAAGACAGGTGTAAGAAATTATAAAAGTATTTGGGGAACTGATAAATGTCCATGAAATCTTCACAATTTATGTTCTTCTGCCTCGACTCCAGCCGGTCCCTCCATTTGGGGTCCCCGGGTTCCCATAACAATTGTGGATATGTGTGATCAAGGCTCTTTGATGTTACCAATGTAATTCTTTTAGGGCTCACAAATTGGGCTCATATAAGGCAAGAAACATTATCAATAAATGTTGTGTGTGTTCTGATTGCTCCACAGATTGACTGCTCCCCAACCTCTCTCCATTTCCTCTGACCTCCCTGTTCCCTGAGATACAACAATATCGAAACTAGGTCAATGAATAATCGTACAACAGCTTTCTAAGTGTTCAAGTGAAAGGAGGAGTCACACATCTCTCACTTTAAATCAAAAGCTAGAAATGATTAATATTAATGAGGAAGGCATGATGAAAGCTGAGATAGGCTGAAAGCTAGGTCTCTTGTGCCAGCTAGCCAAGTTGTGAAGGCAAATAAAAAAAATTCTTAAAAAAAATAAAAAGTGCTACTCCAGTGAACACACAAATGATAAGACAGCGAAATAGCCTTATTGCTGATATAAAGTTTTAGCCGTCTGGATAGAAGCTTAAACCAGTCACAACATTCCCTTAAAACAAAGCCTAATCCAGAGAAAGGTCCTAACTCTTCAATTCTGCGAAGGCTGACAGATGTAATGAAGCTACAAAAGAAAATCTTGAAGGTAGCAGAGCTTAGCTCATAACGTTTAAGAAAATAAGCCGTACTCCATAATATAAAAGTGTAAAGTGAAGTAGGAAGTGCTCATGTAAAAATTAACTTGTAGCAAGATAGAAGCTCCAGCTAAGGTCATTGATGAAAGTGGCTATAGTAAACAATAGATTTTCAATGTAATTGAAACAGCCTTCTATTGAAAGAAGATGACATTTAGGACTTCCATAGCTAGAGAAGTCAATGGCTGGCTTCAAGTGACAGAATGACTTTCTTATTAGGGCTAAATCAGCTGGAGGCACTAAGTTGAGGCCAATGCTTGTTTAGAATTCCAAAAATTGTAAGTCCCTTAAGAATGATGCTAAATCAACTCTGCCTGTGCTCTGTAAATGGAAGAACAAAGCCTGGATGACAGCACATCTATCTGTTACATGATTTGCTAAATATTTTAAACCCAATCTTGAGACCCACTACTCAGAAAAAAAATATTGCTTTCAAAATATTACTGTTCATTGACTAGGCATCTAGCCACCCAAGAACTTTGATGGAGATGTACAAATATATTAGTGTTGTTTTCATGCTTTCTAATTCAACATCCATAGATGAAGGAGTAATTCTGACTTTTAATTTTTATTATTTAAGAAATACGTTTTTTAAGGCTAACACTGCCAAATACAGTGATTCCTCTGATAGATCTGGGCAAAGAAAGTTGAAAACCTGCTGGAAAGGATTCACCATTCTAGATGCCATTAAGAACATTTGTTATTCATGGGAAGAAATCAAAATACTAAAAATTAACAAAAGTTTGAAAGAAGTTTATTCCATCTCTGATGGATGACTGTAAGGAGTTCAGGAATTTAGAAGAGAATATAACTGCAAATGTGGTAGAAATAGCAAGAGAACTAGAATTAGAAGTGGAGCTCAAACATGATGCATTATTGTGAGGTCGCTGCAATCTCACCATAGAACTTGATGGGATGAGGAGCTACTTTTTATGGGTGAGCAAAGAAATTGGTTTCTTGAGAAGGACACTACTCCTGGTGAAGATGCTGTGAACATTGTTGAAATGACAAAATAATTTGAATATTACATAAACTTAGTTGATGAAACAGTGGTAGGGTTTGAGAGGACTGACTTCAATTTTGAAAGAAGTTCTACTGTGGATAAAATGGTACAAATGGCGTGGAATGCTACAGAAAAATTTTTGTGAAAGGAAAAGTCAGTCAATGCAGTGAACTTCTCTAATGTCTTATTTTAAAGAAATTGCCAAAGATCAGATGGCTGTAGATGTGTGGTATTATTTCTGAGGACTCTGTTCTGTTCCATTGGTCTATATCTCTGTTTTGGTACCAGTACCATGCTGTTTTGGTTACTGTAGCCTTGTAGTATAGTTTGAAGTCAGGTAGCGTGATGCCTCCAGCTTTGTTCTTTTGACTTAGGATTGTCTTGGAGATGCGGGCTCTTTTTTGGTTCCATATGAACTTTAAAGCAGTTTTTTCCAATTCTGTGAAGAAACTCATTGGTAGCTTGATGGGGATGGCATTGAATCTATAAATAACCTTGGGTAGTATGGCCATTTTCACGATATTGATTCTTCCTATCCATGAGCATGGTATGTTCTTCCATTTGTTTGTGTCCTCTTTTATTTCACTGAGCAGTAGTTTGTAGTTCTCCTTGAAGAGGTCCTTTACATCCCTTGTAAGTTGGATTTCTAGGTATTTTATTCTCTTTGAAGCAATTGTGAATGGAAGTTCATTCCTGATTTGGCTGTCTGTTTGTCTGTTACTGGTGTATAAGAAGGCTTGTGATTTTGCACATTAATTTTGTATCCTGAGACTTTGCTGAAGTTTCTTATCAGCTTAAGGAGATTTTGGGCTGAGACAATGGGATTTTCTAAATATACAATCACGTCATCTGCAAAGAGGGACAATTTGACTTCTTCTTTTCCTAACTGAATACCTTGATTTCTTTCTCTTGCCTGATTGCCCTAGCCAGAACTTCCAACACTATGTTGAATAGGAGTGGTGAGAGAGGGCATCCCTGTCTTGTGCCAGTTTTCAAAGGGAATTTTTCCAGTTTTTGCCCATTCAGTATGATATTGGCTGTGGGTTTGTCATAAATAGCTCTTACTGTTTTGAGGTACGTTCCATAAAAACCCTAGAGGAAAACCTAGGTAGTACCATTCAGGACAGGCATGGGCAAAGACTTCATGTCTAAAACACCAAAAGCAACGACAACAAAAGCCAAAATTGACAAATGGGATCTCATTAAATTGAAGAGCTTCTGCACAGCAAAAGAAACTACCATCAGAGTGAACAGGCAACCTACAGAATGGGAGAACATTTTTGCAATCTACTCATCTGACAAAGGGCTAATTTCCAGAACCTACAAAGAACTTAAACAAATTTACAAGTAAAAAACAAACAGCCCCATCAAAAAGTGGGCAAAGGATATAAACAGACATTTCTCAAAAGAAGACATTCGTACAGCCAACAGACACATGAAAAAATGCTCATCATCACTGGCCATCAGAGAAATGCAAATCAAAACCACAATGAGATACCATCTCACACCAGTTAGAATGGCAATCATTCAAAAGTCAGGAAACAACAGGTGCTGGAGAGGATGTGGAGAAATAGGAACACTTTTACACTGTTGGTGGGATTGTAAACTAGTTCAACCATTATGGAAAACAGTATGGCGATTCCTCAAGGATCTAGAACTAGAAGTACCATATGACCCAGCCATCCCATTATTGGGTATATACCCAAAGGATTATAAATCATGCTGCTATAAAGACACATGCACACGTATGTTTATTGCGGCACTATTCACAATAGCAAAGACTTGGAATCAACCCAAATGTCCATCAGTGACAGACTGGAGTAAGAAAATGTGGCACATATACACCATGGAATACTATGCAGCCATCAAAAAGGATGAGTTTGTGTCCTTTGTAGGGACATGGATGCAGCTGGAAACCATCATTCTTAGCGAACTATCACAAGAACAGAAAACCAAACACCGCATGTTCTCACTCATAGGTGGGAACTGAACAGTGAGATCACTTGGACTCGGGAAGGGGAACATCACACACAGGGGCCTATCACGGGGAGGGGGGAGGGGGGAGGGATTGCATTGGGAGTTATACCTGATGTAAATGACGAGGTGATGGGTGCTGACGAGTTGATGGGTGCAGCACAGCAACATGGCACAAGTATACATATGTAACAAACCTGCACGTTATGCACATGTACCCTAGAACTTAAAGTATAATAATAAAAAAAAAAAAAAGAAATTGCCACTGCCACCTCAACCTTCAGCAACAACTGCCCTGATCAGTCAGCAGCCGTCAACATCGAGGCACGACCCTCCACCAGTAAAAAGATTACAACCCTCTGAAGGCTTGGATCATTGTTAACATTTTTTAGCAATACAGTATTTTTAATTAGGTATGAACAATTTTTTAAACAATGCTATTGCACACTTAACAGACTACAGAGTTCAAACAAGACTTTTATGTACACCGAGAAACCAGATATGTATGTGACTGGCTTTATTGCAATATTTGCTTTATTTCCATGGTCTGGAACCAAACCTGCAATATCTCTGAGGTCTGCCTGTATACGTTTTGGGGTCTAATAGCTTATTTGGTTCTTCCTTTTCCTTCTGAAGACTTTTGTGTATACATAAGAAAATTAAATTTGTATGCTTTTCTCCTGTTAATTTGCCTTATATTAGTTTCATTCTTAGGAGCAGCCATAGAACCTGAGAGGGTGGAGAAAAGTTTTCCCTCCTATACATGGTTCTGGTTTGAGAGCACTGGTTTCATGGAGTTGATGCCACTACTAAATACCTGAAAAATGTTTGTTGCTACAATTTAGAGAAAACTCCAAACAAACGTAAATTAAATATCAGTAGTAAGTGTTTGTGAAATGATCTCTTCTTTAACATATTAAAGGCAAAAGAGATATTTGTTGAAGGCATAAATGAATCTCTGATAAATATAACAAGTTTCCCTATTTTCTGAAAGCTATCTTGTTGGAGAAATAAATGCAATCAGTCGCAAATTTCCTAAAGCAGATTCTTCCTTCAAATCAAGATTCTTCTTTAGTAGGACTTCGTTTTTATTACTCAATGCATCTTTTTGTTAGAGGATGTTATTGAAACGATATTGTCAATGCCAATATTTGCTTTTACTTAAATTTACAACTCATAAAAGAAACTGACATTTTCTTTAGGTAGGGAGCACTTTTCATGTCTGTTGTCACTATTTTATGTGTCTAGTAATGCCAAGCTTGTTTTTAAAAAATAACATTCCATTATTTACCCATCTATTTCATTTTTCTCTATCTTTAGTTCTCTAACTCTATTCATACAATTTACTGTGGCTTTAATTTACATAGCTTTCAAACTCCCTATATAAAAGAAAATGTCTTCCTACTGTTTTCACTTCTATGGGGCCTAAAGAGCACAACTCTGATTTTCAGATAAGATCCTCTGGCTACTATTTTTTTCCCATAGGATCTCATTGTTAGAGAACGCATTGAACCTCAGGACTGCCTTTTGCAAACTCATCCAGTAGAAAATTTGCATATTAATACTTCTTATAAAAGCAAATATGCTAAAAATGAAAAATGTATATAAATTTGAAAGATCTGCTCTGATCATTTGTTCATGGTAGCTGGCAGAATTCTTTGTTTTGTTTTTGTTTTTGTTTTGAGACAAAGTCTCATTCTGTTGCCCAAGCTGGAGTACAGCGGCGCGATCTCAGCTCCCTGCAACCTCTACCTCCCAGGTTCAAATGATTCTCCTGCCTTAGCCTCATGAGTAGCTGGGACTACCGGCACGTACCACCTTGCCTGGCTAATTTTTTTATTTTTAGTAGAGATCGGGTTTCACTATGTTGCCCAGGCTGGTCTTGAACTCCTGACCTCACGATCTGCCTGCTTGGCCTCCCAAAGTGCTAGGATTACAGGCATGAGTCACCATGCCCAGCCAGAATTCTTTATGTTTAAACTGAAGAACATTTAGTTCTTTTCCTTTATAGCTATGGTAAATAAGAATGTGTGGGACTGTCTCATTTACAGTTAAAAACCTAGAAAACATCTTCCCTATTCATCTGGTAATATGGCTATTATTACTTTTTCTGCGTTCTGAGGAAAAAGAAAGAGAAACGTTGAAACGGTCCAAAGGGTTTAGGAGACAAAAAACTAAGGGTATAAAATAGAGGAGAACTTGCCAAGAGGAGGAGGAGGATAGGTAATCTTCTAAGGGGAATGCCAGTTTATCAATTATACATCCTGAAATTAGGTATAATATTCACATTGTAGTGCTTCAGCATTATGCAGATAACATTTTCGTGACTTAAAATTCAGAGACAAAAATAATAGATGCAAGTATGTGAGAGGGGTATGCGTAGAGGGGTATGCGTTTGGCATTTAATATTCTTGTTGGCTTGATTTAAATTGGTATTTGAGCCTTATAGTCAGTTCCTAAGTGTTTATGCCAGTAGAGGGAATCAGTGATAGGGGTAATTTAAAAATCGTTCGTTTTTATTTTTTAATGAGCAGTTTTGTTTAAAGTAAAATGGGTAAGTTACCTTCTTCTGGAATTTGCGATTCTTCAAGCAAAATACTCTATTTACCTCTACTGGCAAAACTCATTTTTGAAAAATTTATCCTCTCAACTTTAATCCTGTTTTTCAGCTCAAATGTGGAAAATGCCAGGGTTGGACAGCATCATATTTCACTTATTTTGATTCTAAGCCATCACTAAGTAATGTTTATCTCCCTTTAAGCTCACTGTCTCTTTAATCCACATTTGTCTGAGTGAGGGTAAGGAAAACTCGCTGGTTTTTGCTGACAGGGTTGTCCTTGTAGTAGTGGCTGTATATAATCTATGCCATGCCTGCCTCTCATGAATTTTTTTTACCTATCTGCTGCTTCTATAATATGATAGCTAAAAACATCATTTTTTCTTATGAAGAACTTTACATACATAATTCTAAGCACAAATAGCCTCAAATAATACTCTTCTCTATGAAGAGTATTTAATGTCTGCAGTTACTATTTCTTTAGCAAATGTGAGTTGAATACCTGTGCCAGGTGCCATATGACTTATGGGGATGCAGCAGTGGCTAGAACCCAGCCCCAGCTCACCCTGACCCAGCACCTGGTGGGAAAGACAAGCAACACACACTCAAAACGAATAAATGGAACCTAATTAAAAAGCTTCTGTACAGCAATAAATTAGTAACTATATAAATCATCAGAGTAAACAGACAACCCACAGATTGGGAGAAAAATATTTGCAAACTACGCATTCAACAAAGGACTCATATCCAGGATCTACAAGGAAGTCAAACAAATCTGCAAGAAAAACACAAATGTCATCAATGGGTGGGCAGAAAACATAAAAAGACATTTCTCAAGTTATACATATGGCCAAAAACTATGAAAAAAAAGATGCTCAACGTTACTAATTATCAGGGAAATGCAAATTAAAACCTCAATGAGATACCACTTTACCCCTGCAAAAATTGGCCATTATTGAAAAGTCAAAAAACAATAGACATTGGTATGGATGTAGTGAAAACAAAGTGCTTATACACTCCTGGTAGGAATATAAATTAGTACAAACTCTATGGAAAGCAGTATGGGGATTTCTAAAATAACTAAAAGTAGATCTACCATTTGATCCAGCAATCCCACGACTGGGTATCTACCCAAAGGAAAAGAGTTCATTGTATCCAAAGGGCACCTGCGCATGTTATTTATTGCAGCACAATTCACAATTGCAAAGGTATGGAACCAATCTAAGTGCCCATGGACTAATAAGTGGATAAAGAAAATGTGGCATATACACACTATGGCATACTACTCAGCCATAAAAAAGAATGAAATAATGTTTTTTTGCAGTAACTTGGATAGAGCTGAAGACCATTATTCTAAGTGAAGAAACTCATGAATAGAAAACCAAATACTATATGTTCTCACTTATAAGTGGGAGCTAAGCTATGGGCATGCAAAGGCATGCAGAGTGGTATAATCAAGCTTGGAGAGGCAGAAGGGGGATGGATTGAGGGATAAAAAAGTACATACTACTCAGGTGATGGGAGCACTAAATCTGACTTCACCAATATACAATTCATCCATGTAACCAAGGACCACTTGTACCTCAAAAGCTATTAAAATAAAAACATTAAACATTTTTGATATTTTACTCATCAAAAAATGAATCTTTGATGTCGGGGTGAGAAATGATAGAGACAGTTAAGCATAGGAAGGCAATGAGTGACTGGATGGGACAATCTTTTAGAAAACATGATGCTTTGGATACTTTGAATGCAATGAGCAATGAAATTCATGGATGTCTGGGCAAGATTATCACCGTAAGAGGAAACAGGGTGTGAAAAGGCCTGAGGGGAGAGGAGGATCTTGTTTTAGGGAAATGGCACAAAGAAGGTGGGGATGGAGCTCTTAGATTCCAGGAAATGAGACACAGCATGAGCTGGGCCTAATCGTGGAGAATCTGGTAGGCGAGTGGGAGGATCAGGATTTTATTCTAAGAGGGATGAACCATCATTTAGAGTTTTAACGCATTACAGTTTACATTTTAAACTCTACTGGGAGAGTTTAGAAGACTTGTTCAATATCACACAGAAAATACACGACTCAGCTAGGGTTAACTGCTGAATTCATTCGATGAAATGTGGAAGTGAAGTAAGTTTAAAGATAAACATATTCATTGAATTTCAGAACCTCAAGTTTGACTTCAGATTAGTCGTCTGTTACTTGAGGTCATTCTTTTTTTGTTTTGTTTTATTTTTTTAAGACCAGGTCTTGTTCTGTCATCCAGGTTGCTGGAGTGCAGTGATGCAATAATATCTTACTGTGGCCTCAAACTCCTGAGCTCAAGTGATCCTCCCACGTCAACCTCCCACGTAGCTGGGATGTGAGCCACCATGCGTGGCTTACTTGAGGTCATTCTCTATTATTTCTGCCAACTGCTTTTGTACTCTTTTCCTAAACACAAGATGGGGAGTTTCACATCACCTTAGAGGGAATTCAAAACACTTTTGTCCTGTCCTGAGTGTGAGACGATTCTTTTTCAGGTTGACCTGTATATTGGTTTTCTAGGGTTGCCATGACAAGTGCTATAACACACTATTAACAGAGATTTATCTTCTCACAGTGTTAGAGCCTAGGAGTGTAAGAAGAATGTGCCATCAACGTTGTTTCTTCTGAGGCCTCCCTCCTTTGCTGGTAGATGGTCATCTTCCCTACTTATGTCTACGGTCTTCCCTCTGTGTGTGTCCATGTCATAATTTCCTTTTATGAGGACATCAGACATATTGGATTAGGACCAACCTTAATTACCTCATTTTATTTTGATTACTTCTTTTAAAGACCCTATCTCCAAACAAAGTTATATTTGGAAGTACTGAGGGATAGGGCTTCAACATATGAATTTTGATGACACATGATTTAGCCCATAACAACCTGTAATTAGTATTTTACTTACCCCATATTTGCTAATCAGGGAGCCACATGGAAAAACATGAATGAGCCACAGCTTCCTCATTTTTCAAAGTAACTTTCTGGCAGTATATGTAGGGAGACGGGGGGTGTCTCATGTCTATTCCCAAGTTCTCTACTTGGATATTTTTTTCTTTGGGGCTCTTTCTCCTCCCAATTCCCCACCCCTCTTTACTTCACTGCTCATTCCTACATAGAACTCCAAGGAGGTGCAACAGAGGTACTAATCTGGGTTCAACCCCACTTTGGTCTGTTCCCCGTGAAACTACCATACAAGGCCATACACAGGTATTACCTTTTGCGGGAGAGGTGAGCATAACCCCAAAGCATCACCATTTAGGAGGTGAGAATGTGAAAGTGGTCACTCTGGATGATATTCCAAGAATTCAGAAGAATGAAAACAGAGGACAGGACAAATTATGCCAGATAGTTGTAATTCTATAATTGCAATTAGATAGTACAAAACGGTAGAAGCCAGAGCCTAGAATTCTGTCATCCAGAAGGCTGCAGCTGCTGCTGGGGTCAACAGCCTGAGGGGCAGAAAGAAGTGTGATTCAGCAGGTAAAAAAAACATCTGAATAATAGGGCAAAAATACTTCATTGAGGCTCAGTGCATGGACAGTTGCATAGCAGGTGAATAATAGAAAGCATCTAAGGTAAAGACCTTTCTAATCTTCATCCCTGGCAAGTATGAGAACAGAGATTCTCATGTTGTCAGGCAGTTTTTCAGAGACAGGCAGGAAATGTCTGTCTGGACAGACATTTGTTGGATGGCTAACAATGGATTGTTAGCAGGCAGCAGGCAGTAATGTCAGACATCTGATAGCTGGCTTACAGTCACCCTAAATCCTGGAAGGCTGGGGCATACAGCAGATAAAAAGGTCAGGGAGCAAGGAAACTGGTTTCCGGAAACCCAGTCACCAGTGCTTAGAGCTGTGATGCAAAGAGAGTGGATAATTAACAAGGGTAATTTGATGGCCTCTTTCAGAACCACTGCATGAGGTCCTGTTGCCTAAGCCTAGACTTGTCTTTAGTCCTGGAATAAAGCTGGCCCTGTGTATGGGCTTCCTAAGTGAATGAAGGAGAACTACAGAAGTCGGGAGCCAGACACAACAGGATAATAGACCCTAAAATAGTAGTAAAGAGAAGCTCAAGGAAATGACAATTTCATATCAATATCTTGATACCCAGTAAGTTATCTGTTCAGATGATGTGAAATGGCCAATATTGAAATAAGTTAAGGTTTCATTACATTGCGGGAAAATCGAGCATCAACTCAGGTGCCTGGGTTTGAGTTTTGGAGTCCAGGAAAAAAGTAGGAGTAAGATTGTCATCTCCTTTTCTAAGGGCATTGTGACAGTGTGCCTCATTTGCTTTGTGCATATTTTGGAATTGAAATCTAACTATGTACAAGCTTAATGGTGTGTTTCTTAAGCATTACAGAAGGAAGTAGATAAAAAAAAAATCATTTGATGATTAAATTTGTGCAAAAAAGAACAACCACAAAAGCACTGCAGGCTGCCGCTCTCTGCACCTGTTAGCAATTCAAAAAGAGCATCGAGGGGGCAGAGAAGGAAATAATCACACTAGAATCACAGCTCAGTAAAACTTAGACAGCTTGAACACTGCAAAAATCATTTAAACCCACCAGCCATGGGGGTTAAAACATATCCTATAAATGCCAAAGCATTGTTACACCATCCACTTACACCAAACTGAATCATCACTTCCTTTTTTCCTGCTGACAATGTATCCTCTGCCTTATGAGTCATTTCTGGCATCACTTTGTTCAGCTGAACTAAAGCAAGCATTCTGAATTATTAATATTTCTATGTATTTCTTTTCTAAACTGCGTACTCAAATACACTTGTAGAACAATTTTACTTTAATGCCAGAAATGGCCATTGAATGTTTCATACTTAATTATAATTTAAACATCACACAGATGGGATGGTGGGTTACTTACGATGAATGTTTAACTGCAGACCAGAGAGAATTAATTAATGTATTTATGATGGCTAAAAGAAAGAGATGCCTTGGTGCTCTATGAAAAGATGTAATTATCTCTGTTCTTTCATAAAGGGCGGCAGTGTTGGTGTGAGATTATTTTACGTTGCCCTTCAGAAGGAAATGTAGCACCAATTCTGCTATTTATTTTATTTCTTTGTTCTTTGAAGGCCACACTAAAAAATCACAAATGTTAAATTTGATAGTGGAAATAATTTTGGATTTCTAGAATCATGTTTTGTTGAGGTGAGGTATTTTAGGAAGTTCCATATTGATGGGCTTTAACTACTGTATTAGTCAGCATGGAAGCTAAGTTCCTTGACAGGCCATCTGCAAGCTGGAGACCCTGAAATGCCAGTGTAGCTCAGTCCGGGTCCAAATGCCTCGGAACCAGGGAAGTCAATGATGTAATTTTCAGTCTGAGGTTGAAGGCTTTGGAACTCAGGAAGGTCACTGGTGTGTAAGTCCTGGCGTTCCAAAGCCAGGGAGCCTGGAGTCCTAATGTGCAAGGTCAGGAGAAGAGTGTGTCCCATCTCCAGGAGGAGAGGAAAACTTTTCCTCTGCCTTTCTGCTCTGTGCAGATCCCCAGCCAGTTGTTTGGCGCCCACCCACATGGAGAGCAAATCTTTACCTCAGTCCATGTGGACTCGAATGCCAGCCTGCTCTGGAAACACCCTCTCAGGCACACCCAAAATAATGCTTTACCATTTCTCTAGCTAGTCCTTAATGCAGTTAAATTGACACCTAAAATTAACCATCACGTGTACCTATTTCTAGCTATGTGTGTCTGGCCGAGTTACTCATTCTCGATATCCCAACATTAACTCTCTGTAAAATTTTAGGAGACGATAATACTTACCTAAAGGATGTTGCCAGCATATACCAACTAACTCACTAAAAGTGCTTAACACTCTTAAAAGAAGTGCTCAGTAGATGTTTGACACTTTGAAAAGCATTAACACAATTTTATTGCTATTGTATATATTTGGAAAATGATAAGAAAATTGTACAGTAGAGAAGCAAGAGTCACTGAAGATCAAGATCCTCTGCAGTTTAGATCTTACCTCTTCAAACTATTACTCTACCTCAGTTAGATTCTGCGTTTAGGCAAAGCCGGTTCATTATTCTCTGAATCTGATGTGCAGATTGTCATATGCACTGTTCTTCTACCCTGTTCTCTCTGCCGGTCTAGGTTACCCTTTCCTTCAACTCCTCAGGCATCCTAGTCCACTCTTGTCTATCATTTTCTGGGGTGTAAAAGTTCTGACTTCATCACTCCTTTGGAACTTTTAGATATAAACAGAAAAACAAATTATTAAAAACGTTTAAAAGGCAACAAACTATCTACAAGTTAGACTGGAAGCTTCATGCAGGCAATTTCCTTGTATCTCTTGGTACATGTGACACCAAACATGATAAACCACATTCTCAATGGATGTTGCCAATGATGATGATGACTCTGCTCCTCTTGGTCTTTTCCTGTAATGACTTTACTTCATTGCCTTCATTTTTGCCAGTTTTCTTGATTTGGAAGTACCAATATCTCACGTTTGAAAACTGTTACTTGACTAGCAATGGAATCAAATATTACACTAATTCAATGCCTGAGGATTATAAATCATAACGTTTAGCATGGAAACATTGAAAACAAATATTAATGCTGTCTTGTCTTACTTCTAAGATATATTTTTATTGACTAGCAAATTTTACATTTCAAAAAGTTAATCTCAAAATATAAAATATTGCAAAAACAGATTTTGAGCTTGAAGTACCTATTTAATATAAAATGACTCACTTTTTTTTTTTTTTTCTAGCAGAGAAATTTTTCCTAGTGTTACCATACCAAAATCTTTCAGGCAGTAAGCAAGTTTAAACCATTGCTTCTATCAGTTGATTGAGTAGTTAATAACCAGAGTGCCTACATGAATAGATGAACACAAAATAGCCCTGGAGCAGTAACAAACATCCTTGAATTCTAGATGTTCCTGGAAAGGTCAAAAGTATAAGATTCAGCATACGGACTCACTCTCAGCTGACTTCATATATCTGGTAGTTGCTGGGGGTGGAGAAGTCAATTCTGAAAAGTCTCCAGAAGCTTTTATTGGTAGGATCAGCCCTCCACATACACGACATCATAGTATCTTGGTGAATCTTCATAGCTCTAGATTAGCTCAAGTCTGTAACATCGAGGCCTATCCCCGAGTCTACAGAAGGATTCTAGATTTCTAAATACAATGGTGTCCCTGGTTGCTTCTGGGTTGTTCAGTATAACCAAAGCTGGAGTGAACAACTGTGGACCTTTTTCTAGCTGGGATTTCAGGATAGTTGGTATTATGATACCTTCCTCAAGGGAGCTAAGGGCATCATGTTCTTTTACAAAGCAACACGTTTGAAAAAACTAATAAAGCCCCACAATTCTTGTACATGCAAACTAAGGTAAATTTAGCAAGTAATATAAAAACCAGGAATGGTCAAAATCAAATAGAAAAACAATTTAAAGATGGTGAAGTGAATTTTAAATCCTGATCCATAAGGTGATTTGGGCCAGGGCACTCTTAAAAGTGCCCTGTTGATATTAAACATTAAGCTAAGTGTTGCTTTATAGGAATCAGGGATTTCAAGCACTTTTATGAAGTTTTAGCTCATTAATTTTTGTTCCCCTTGGGAACTAGCTTTTGGCTGATTTATCTAAGTCAGAACTTTCTGAATATGAAATTCTTTTCACATTCATCTCGTTATGTTTTTTCAAGTTCATCTTAAGCCATTTTTTTTTTTGCCATTTTATGTAAATGTTTGGCCCTTGGAGGTGCTTACCAGGAAACAGCAAATTTGAGAGGTTAAGGAGCTTAAAATTTAGTATCCAGAATTTTCACAGAAAAAGTTATCATCACAGATTGTATTCATTTGATGACCACACATAATAGATTTTCCAGTTCCAATTTAAAGACCATATCTTCCGTCTTAAAATCTTCCTCCTTTATTTGCCTCCTTCTCTTTTATTGCTATGCTTCTAAGGCATGATAAAGACACTATTAAAAGAATGTTATTGGTTAACACTGATAATGTTTTCTCCCTTTCAAAAGAATTTTGCTAAATCATAGAATACAATGGATTTTTGGTAAATGCTCATTCAAATGGCAGAGCATTTTGGTTGCCATATTTAGGGTTGATGGAAAGTGAAATTGGTCATGGTTACAAAATTAATCTTTTCTTTGACTTCCTAAAGCCTACATTTCCTGATCGGCCACTACTTGCTTTGAGGCAAAAATCTAATATTATACCCTTGATAAAAAGAAAGTAAATAATCTGTCATTAAGCATCAGTAATTAAAGCTGATAAGTCCTTAAAAATTCTAGCTCAATTGCATCATGTGAATTTGTTTTCTCATTTATAAATGGCTTATCAATAAGTACAATAAAACTAAAAATGAATGAATTACTCCTTAGGAATAAGTATTACTCTTCCTTTGTCTTAATCAAAATAGAATGTGTAGTTTAAAAATGTGATTTCAAATGTGTTGACACCAAATGTTGAAAAAATATAAGAATAGTATTTTATAGCTCATTTATTATTTGTGATAGCTACATCAGAAAAAACAGTATGCAAAAATTGGATATGATTTCCACCAGAGTACATAATTTTGGTGTTTTTAAAAATTATTACTAAGAATTTTTTAAAGAAACGGTAATATGGTTAAACTGTTAAGAAGGATTATAAAAATTAGTATAAAATATAAACTCTGTTCTTGTTTGACTTAGAATCTCATTGAATAAAAAGGGACCTACACAGCTGTAGTGAGTCAGTACTCTCAAAACTCACATCAAGCATATTTGTCTGTGTAGTGTTAATGTCAGTGTTTCTGTATAGAATCTCAATTCCCTTATTTGTCACTCTCGAGTATCCTTTTTTTTTCCCCCCAGAGATCAGGTCTTTCTCTTTTGCCCAGGCTTGGAGTGCAGTGGTGTGATCACAGCTCACTGCAGTCTTGAACTCTTGAACTCAAGTGATCCTCCCATTTCAGCCTCCTGAGCAGTTAGGACTATAGACATGTGCCACCACACCTAGCTAATCTTTTAAAAACATGTTTAAAGATGGGGCTTCACTATGTTGCCCAAGTTGGTCTCAAACTCCTGGCCTCAAGTGATTCTGCTACTTCAGTCTCCCAAGTACTTGGAATTATAGGTGTGAGCCACTATGCGTGGTTCCAGCATCTTTTATTAGTACCTCTTCTCATTATTTTATCTGTACGTCTCTTTTAACTTTTTTCTTTCTACTCCCTGAGATTTATCAGCCTGAAATTCCCTTGGTAAATTAGGTCTTCTCTTATAATATTCTTATTGGAAACTGCATATTACTTTCTCTCAAAGCACTTTCTTCCTTCCTTTTTCTTCCTTTCCATTCCCTTTCACTTTCCCTTCATTACCCCTTTTATTTCTTCCCTTCCTTCCTCCCTTCATTTTTCTCCCCATTTCTCCCTGCTTATATTATATCCCAGGCATTATTCTAAGCACTTCATATATATTGACTCTTGTATTGTTGTTAATAACCATTAAGGTAAGTGTATAATTTTTTTCCATTTTATAAATGAGAAAATGGAGACATTTCGTTGTCCAGGCCCCAGGCCTTGTTAGTTCTGTGATGCGGTGATGTCATCAAGGCCCAGGTCCTCTCCACCTCGGGGCTCTGCCTTTCTCCTTGATGAAGGCCTATTTGACATTCAGTCTTTAACCCAACTTTTGTCTTTGAATCTGATCATCTTCGTTTTATCCAAAATAATCACGTGAAAGCAAGGCCCTGCTTTCAAAAGTTTCTAATACATCATGAACAAAATATTTAAATAAAAATGTAATAATATAATGCAGGACAAATTACCTAAGTATTACAATGAATAAATCAAGCAAAAATAAGCATTCTCTATGACTTCAGTGGAAGTGGTCAGTAAGTTGATAAAGGAAGAAAAGCTAAGTTCAGTCAGTGCATATCAGGAATACATGTGGATAGTTGACACCTCTGCTCCCATCCTGGAGAAGAATTTAAATACAAGATCAGTTCAGCCAGAATCTTATCCAAGTACAGCCCTCTATCACACTTGGCCATAACTCTGTGTGTGCGTGTGGTGTCATACTCTTTGCTTTGTCTATTTCATTTTCTGCAATCACACTGGCTATCACTGATGCCTGAGAAGACCCTCCTTACCTTTTTGCTGTGGACAGTAACAGCTGTAGGTGGTCTCAGCATGCCTCTGTGGGGTTCTGAAGTCTAACCCTGGCAGCTGGGGCTCCAGCTTTCTTGTTTGATATGGAGGAAGACCATCTATAAGTGGATGTCTCCCGCTTACTTAGAGAGAAGTATGGCTCACTCCATGCATGCATCCATGAATAATAGAAACTGCTCCAGGTGGGGCGCGGTGGCTCAAGCCTGTAATCCTAGCACTTTGGGAGGCCAAGACAGATGAATCATCTGAGGTCAGGAGTTTAAGATCAGCCTGGCCAACATGGTGAAACCTCATCTCTACTAAAAATACAAAAATTAGCCAAGCACAGTGGTGGGCACCTGTAATCCCAGCTACTCTGGGGGCTGGAGCAGGGGGCAGGAGAATTGCTGGAACCTGAGAGGCAGAGGCTGCAGTGAGCCGAGATCACCCCACTGCACTCCAGCCTGGGTGACAGAGCAAGGCTGTCTCAGAAAAAAAAAAAAAAGAAAGAAAGAAAGAAAGAAAGAAAAACCAAAAACCACTGCTCTGGACAGAAAAGGGTGAGTGTGCCTAGGCTTTACTGTCATCTGTTATCTGGGGTGAGGGAGATGTTTGCATTTCAATTTCATCTCCTTTGTTTTGCAAGGTACAGTTCCTAAGAAGAGCTCTTCACAGAACTGCTTGTTGACATAATTAGGACAATATTAACTCAGTTGGAAAGGTAACATTTATGGAAAATCATGGGAAAATGATTCAGCTGTACTATTGAGAATTTTCAGTAAATATTCAGTATTTTCAGCCTCTTAGTCTGTATTGGTTCTTTGTCTCTGCATATAATCTTCCTTAAAACTTACCCATTTTGAGGAAATTATCTCTTATTACTGTGTGCTTCATTCTATTCAGTGCAGCTTGTTAGCAGAAGACTCTGTATTCTGTTTCTCGATTCCATCTCCCATTCTACTTCTATGTCCCCAGATGAGGCTCAAACAATCTCATGTTGGCTTCAATATTTTACTGAAAATTGGCTCTTCCTCTCATGTTTCATATTTCTAAAAAGTCATTTCATCAAAATCTCAGTCTTCTCTGCAATTCTATTCTCCAGTAAATACGTTAAATTTCTAGTTGTAAAATTTTCTGAACGTCTGTTTTTTCTTTGCTGAAATGATTGACAACTAATTCCTTTAAAACTCACTCCTCCCTGGGCTTGAATCATATTGTCACTCTTTCTAGTTTTACCATTACTTCTATAGTCATTACTTCTTGGCCTGTTCTTTGCTTAGTAGCCCCTTAAACACTGCTGTTAACAAACCATCTAACTTTAACTTTTTTCCTTCTATTTTTACATTTTCCTTTCTTTATTCATTCATCCAATATCTGTCCAGCTTTTATGATAGATAAGTTCTAATCTAGGTATTTAGAATTCATCAATGAACAAATTAGAAGTTTCCTGCCTTCACAGAGTTTTGGGTCTAAGTGGAAACAAAGAGACAAAAATATTATAATTTGGTAAACTATGTGATTTGCTTGAAGGCATTGTGAAAAAAAAAATTGAAAAGATAAGGGGAATGTGGAATGTTGGGCTGGTGTACTGAGTTTGCCTTTTTGAAAAGAATTCTCAAGGCAGGTTTCAAAGAGGCGACATCTGAGCAAAAACTTGAAGGAGATGAGAGAGTTAGCTGTGTGCATATCCAGGGTGTAGCTTTCCAAATGGATGTGAGAGACAATGCAAAGTCCCTAAGGTAGGGCTGCTTGGCCTGTTTGATACAGCCAGATAGACCTCCTTGCTCTTTCTTGGAGTAAGAGAGAAGTTTTGGATAGAAAATCTAGGCATTCAAAATAGACTTGTAAGTCTGAGATTTCTTTGAGAAAGTCAGAGATGTTCAAAAAACCGTTGAGTAAGTAGGTCTGCTATTGAAGAAAGCTATATAAATTGAAGATATAAATTTAGACGTCTTTAGCATAGCCATAGTATGGGTTATATAATGCAATGCATTCCACACTATTTGTGGTAATGCTGGTTTAAGCAAACCCACTGCGTTACCAGTCATATAAAAATATAGCACATGCAATTATGTACAGTACATAGTAATTGATAATGGTAATCAACAATTATGTTACTTATGTATTTACTCTATTTTTAATCCTTACTTTAGAGTGTACTCCTTCTACTTATTAAAAGAAAGTTAACTGTAAAACAGCCTCAGGCAGGTGCTTCAGAAGATATCTAGAAGAAGGCATTGTTACCATAGGAGATGCTGCTCCATGTGAGTTATTGTCTCAAAGAGTTGAATAAGATGTGAAGATGGAAGACAGTCATATTGATGATGCTGACCCTCTGCAGCTCTAGGTCAATATCTTAGTTTTGGTTACAAACCTAAGAGCCTATGTTTGTGTCTTAGTTTTTTTTTTTTTTTTTTTTTTTGAGACGGAGTCTCGCTCTGTCGCCCAGGCTGGAGTGCAGTGGCGCGATCTCGGCTCACTGCAAGCTCCGCCTCCCGGGTTCACGCCATTCTCCTGCCTCAGCCTCCCGAGTAGCTGGGACTACAGGCGCCCACCACCGCGCCCGGCTATTTTTTTGTATTTTTAGTAGAGACGGGGTTTCACCGTGGTCTCGATCTCCTGACCTTGTGATCCGCCCGCCTCGGCCTCCCAAAGTGCTGGGATTACAGGCGTGAGCCACCGCGCCCGGCTGTGTCTTAGTTTTTAAACAAAATGTTTGAAAAGTAAAAAAAAAAAAAAAGATAGTAAAATGATTATAAAATAAGAATATAAAGAAAATATTTTTGTAGAGTTGGACAACGTATTTGTGTTTTAAGCTGTGTCATTACAAAAGATTCACAACGATAAATAAAAGGCTTATAAAGTAAAAAGTTATAGCAAGTTAGGGTTAATTTTATTTAAAATGAAAACGTTTTAAATAAATTTAGTGTATCCTAATTGCACAAGTTTTATAAAGTCTATAGTAGTATCCAGTAAGTCCTAGGCCTTGACATTCACTTACCACTCATTAACTCACCCAGAGCAACTTCCAGTCCTGCAAGCTCCGCTCATGGTAAGTGCCCTGACAGCTGTACCATTTTTAATCTTTTATGACGTACTTTTATTGTACCTGTTCTATGTTCATCTATGTTTAGATACACTAATACTTAGCATTGTGTTATAATTGCCTACGATATTCAATACAGTAACATGCTGTGCAGGTTTGTAACCTAGGAGCAGCAGGATATACCATATATCCTTGGTGTGTAGTAGGCTACAGCATCTAGGTTTCTGTGAGTACACTCTGTGATGTTCCCACAGTGATGAAACAGCCTAACGGGGCATTTGTCAGAATGCGCGCTCACTGAGAAGCGACACATGACAGTATTTAATGCTTTGAGAGCATTTGAATCATCAAAGGAGAATAGATAGAGAAGAGAATGTCCTGAGCTATGGAGGACCCTGCTGTTAAGTGTTTAGGAAGAAGAGGAGGAATCTAAAAAGGAGATCAAGAAGAAACTTTTGAGGAAAAAAAAAAAAATCAAGGATTTTGACATTTTGGGAGCCAAATAAGAGAAGACATGAATAACATGTTAAAACACTTTGTTGGTCCAAATAAGAACAAAACTGATAACTGTTCTCAGTAATTGGAAGAATATCAGGACATTAACAAGAATGGTTTTAGTACAGTGGAGGAGTTGAAAGTCTCAGTGAAATGAGATTAGGAGACAGTGGGAGAAAGAAATTGTGGGCTGAAAGATCATGCTGAGGATCACTCATCTACAGGTTAGGAATATCTTTTCCAAAATGCTTGGGACCAGAAGTGTTTTGGAATTTGGATTTTCTTTCTGGACTTTGGAATACTTTCAAATGCATAGTAGGAGATATCTCGGGGATGGGACCCATGTGTAAATATGGAATTCATTTATGTTTCATATATACCTTGTAATGTAGTCTGAAGGAAGTTTTATAAAATATTTTAAATTATTTTTTCCATACAGGGTCTAGTCTGTTGCCCAGGCTGGAGTGCAGTGGTGCTATCTCAGCTCACTGTATGCTCCACCTACCAGGCTCAAGCCATCCTCCCACCTCAGCCTCCCAAGTAGCTGAGATTACATGTGCATGTCACCAGGCCCAACCAATTTTTATATTTTTTGTAGAGATGAGGTTTCACCATGTTGCCCAGGCTGGTCTCGAACTCCTGAGCTCAATCAGGACCTGTTCTTATTGAACAATAAAACCCATCTCGGCCTCCCAAAGTGCTGGGATTACAAGTATGAGCCATTGTGCCTGGCCTTATTTTAAGTCTTTGTGCATTAAACAAAGTTTGTTCACATATTGGCCTATCAGCAAGCAAAGGTAGCACTACCTCAGCCACACATGTGAACAATCTGTGGTTTGCCAATACTACCATTCTTTACTCTGAATTTACCTGCTACTGATAAACAATTGTTTTCTTAGACTTATTCATACATAAGTACTTAACAGTTAAAAAAAAAAAAAGGCATATTAATGTGGTTTGGCTGTGTCCTCCCCTCAAAATCTCATCTTGAATTGTAATCCCTATAACCCCCACATGTCAAGGGTAGAATCAGGTGGAGGTAATTGAATCATAGGGGCAGTTTCCCCCAGGCTGGTCTCATGATAACGAGTGAGTCTCACGAGATCTGATGGTTTTATAAGTCTGGCATTTCCCCTGCTAGCACTCACTCCATTCTGCCACCCTGTGAAGATGGTGTCTGCTTCTCCCTTGCCTTCCACTATGATTGTAAGTTTCCTGAGGCTTCCCCAGCAATGTGGAACTGCGAGTCAATTAAACTTCTTTCCTTGATAAATTACCCCATCTCAAGTATTTCCTTATAGCGATGTGAGGATGGACTAATACACATATCATTAGTATTGTGAAAGAGTTACGTGCTCAGGTTAACTAAGCAGCACAGTGGCATCACCAGAATATGGGTATCAGCTGTGAAACAACATCAAAAATAATGGCAGGCTTTCAGTCTCTGCTTACAAAACTGTGTTTGGATTAAAATGTTAATGTACACTGTATTTTATGTGCTTTTTTTTTAACATGAGATTTAAAAAAAACATTAGAATTGAGGAACCAGGAAACGGGCCTTTTAGGGATGAGGAGACTCTCTGCTGGATGACATTTTTTTTTTTTTTTTTTTAAGAGAGTCTCGCTCTGTCACCTAGGCTGGAGTGCAGTGGTGCCATCTCGGCTCACTGCAACCTCCGCCTCCCAGGTTTAAGCGATTTTCCTGCCTCAGCCTCCCTAGTAACTGGGACCTACAGGCATTACGCCACCAAGCTCAGCTAATTTTTGTATTTTTAGTAGAGACAGGGTTTCACCATGTTGGCCAGGATGGTCTCAATCTCCTGACATTGTGATCCACCCACCTTGGCCTCACAAAGTGCTGGGATTACAGGTGTGAGCCACCATGCCCGGCCCTGGATAACTTTTAAAAGTGTTTCTTCCAGACTCATCTGGCTCATTAACCATTTTTTTTTTCTTTATGTCTTACAAGTCTCTCTTTGATTTTATAAAGTGACATCATTTTTTGTTCTGTTATGAATGCACGCTGTTTTAGCCCTTCAATAAGCCCATCATTTATTTTCACCATGTTGTCTATAGACACTCTTTCTGCATTGTAAACATCCTCGTCATCACTATTGTCACAATCACCTTGCTTCAGAGCTAGGCTACTTAACCCTAGCTGACCATCAGTCAATGAATGAACAAGAGAAACCCCATTATTGATGTTATAAACTTCTTTAATGTCCACTTCCAGATTTCTGACAAACTCTGAAGGTATATTTTTTGCACATGTAAGGAGGATAGACGTCATTTTTCTTACTTGACATACTCAATTCTTCAAAGTCATCTTCGTGTTCATCATCATCACTGAACTGAGCATAGTCACAAGCCAAAGTTTGTGCCAGGCAAGCACACTGTGTCTTTAATCACTGTGTTCCAAGCATTGATATTGGCATATATAGCATCTTTCATGCTAAACTTTTTAATAAAAGGCCTTCCACATTCACAACTCACCTCTTCACTGCAGCTAGCATGCTGCAGTGATGCTGAGGTTTGGGGTATGAATGATCCTGTCACCAAGGTGATAAGCTGAGTGCCAATAGGTAGTTTTTCAGCCCTTGCCTTCCTCCCCCTCTCCCTTCCTCTGGTAGTCCCCAGTGCCTATTGTTCTCATCATTTTGTCCATATGTACCCAATGTTTAGCTCCCACTTATAAGTGAGAACACATGTATTTGGTTTTCTATTCTTGCATTAATTAACTTAGGATTATGGCCTCTGCTGCAGCCATGTTGCTGCAAAGGACATGACTGAATTCTTTTTTAACAGCTGCATAGTATTCCATGGTGTATATATACCATGTTTTCTGTATATGATCCACTTCATGGGCATCTAGGTTGATTTCATGTCTTTGCTGTTGTGAGTAACACCATGAGTCTGCATTTTGGCTGCAGCATGTCACATAAGATCAGGTGTAGAATTTTCCACTTGTGCCATCATATTGGTGTTCAAAAGATTTTTGGAGCATTTTGGATGTAGGATTTTTACAATAAGGTTTCTCTACCTGTACTTACCTCCTACTGTCTCTGTATAACTCAACTACCAAATTTATATGTATATTCCAGACTTCTCTGTACCTGATTTTTAAGCAGGATTCTTTAAAAAAAAAAAAAAAAAGGCTACCAAACCATATCAATCGTGTCCTGTCCATGTCCTTGTCTGTTTTTTCCCAAGAAGATTTATGAATTTGTAGGAACCAGTTTTCTTCCTTTGCTTCTCCATTGTAAATCCAAAGTCACAGATATTGTATCAGACTCCATGCACTTGACCTTCATTCAAAAATCTCTCTAATTTAATGTTGGAGTGAAAGTACAGTGACTGGAGTTTAAGTTTCTGTTTCAAGGAGAATTATGGAATGATGAAAACATAAAGTAAAAAGCAGGGGTCAAATTTTGTGTCAAGGAACACTTCAGTTTTAGACACGTTGAGTTTAAGGTGAAAGTAAGACCTTGATGCAGAAAACGTAGACATGTGACATGGTATCTTAAGAAAGTTAGAGGTAAGCCAAAGGTGAAAACGTACAGATTTTTCCTCTAATATTGATAGTAGATAGCTTTATAACTAATAGATAAAAATGATATCCAGAGCACAATATTTAACATGATATCAATGATCCCATGTACACAAAATTACAAAAAAGAAATACCCAAAGCTTTCTAGCTTTCTTCGTAAATGAAAGAATTCAATAAAAATATGAATACTATGTGTGATTTTAATGAAATTTCCAGAATGTTGTGAAACGTATATAGGATATGAATGTGTTATTTTCAATGGGGCCATTTTAAAACCTCAGTAATACAAATGAAACAGACTTAAATTGGGGAATTAAACTTACTGCAAAAAAAGTTTAGCATAGTTATTTTTCCCCCTTCAGGAGGAATAGTGATCAAAGTTATTGTTATATTTTTACTTTTAAATTTTATTTAGTGATGATTCACATTTAACAGCGAAATTTCTCACACTGTTTAAAATCTTAGAAGTTAAACCCTGATTATTCATTTGCAGATGAGTCCTATACAAAAACTTATTGTTTACTGATTGAGATGCTAAGAATTTTCCATTTGGCTTTATATTTATGGGGTTACCAGGTGTCTCTTGTCAGGGAAAGCGCTGTTAATAATTGTAAACTGTGATTACTAATTTTATTAACCCAAGGACAAATCAACATTCTGTCATAGATCAAAGCTCTTTTTTTTTTTTTTTCTCCAAGTGTCAGGTGTGCTGGGGATCCTTTATTTCTTAAGAGCAAATGTAGCTTTGTAGGTTCCTGCTCAACACAGATATTACAAAATAAACATATCCATTTAAGTTTCATGTAATACTAAATACATACAAAAGAATATGTCATATGTCTCCAAGCTGTGAAGCACAATATTGTACATTGAACCCATCATTTAACGTAAGAATTCCAACATTAGTGAAGCCATTGAAATAAACTATGTCTTTCTACACACCTCCACCCACCACTTTGCCTGAATATTTTTGGAATGTTCAAATTATCTTTATATTTAAAAGAAGAAAAACAGGAGTTTGTTTTTATTTGCTCCACTTGTCGGAAATAAAATATCAAAAACAGATTTGAATGAATTGCTGTCTCTCCATATTAGAGAAATGAGGATATCCAAGTCCCTATCACCATTTAACCTCTTCTAGGATCTAAGCTCTGATAATCTTCTGTGTGTAATTTGATAGATAACAAATATTATCTTCCTTTCATGGATTAGACTTTATGTGCTTAGGAAATTCAAGTAACTTGGCCAACGTTCAACAGTTGGTAAATAGTAGATCTGGGATTTGAATTCAATACTCATTTAGTTCAAATCTTATGTGCTTTCTACTCTCATGCACACAGCTTTAGTGTGTATGTGGTGGACTAATACAATAGCCGAACATAAAGATGTGATCATAAATTTATTATTTATGGTTCCTTTTCAAGGGTTTACGTCTAATATCGGCAATCTCAACTTAGATAATGATTTTTTTATGTTAGCATTTAAATTCATGGGATAAAATATAGTAAGTATCAATCCATTTCTGAATAAAGGAGCTAATTGGTTATTTCGTATTTGGCATATTATCTTCAAATTAGCCTTTTCCAATATTAAATGTGACACTGCAAATTTTAGAACAATTAACATTTTTGGTGATAACAGATTATCCTTTGGAGTACAGATATGCCTATGTATTTATTATGTTCAAATATATTTATTTATATAAAAATGTAGTTAAACCCAAGGAAATTTCAAATTATAACTTAAGAAAAGATAAAAATTAAGCTTAAGGCCTAGCTGTGTTTATTGATAACTCTGAATGGCTGAAAAAGATAGAAAACTAGTGAGTCTGCGTTTATTCATTTATTTTATATTTTTAAAAACAATAATTACCATTTTTGAGTGCTTGTATGTATTGGGAACACTTTTGTGGAGCATAACACCCTTGATCTTATTTAATTGCCTTTATCCTTTAAAGATTCCCATTAGGCAAGTATTTTATTATGATGATTTAATTATGAGAGAATTAACTTCCACAAAATCTCACAGCTTAAAGGGAGTATAACCAGAATTCAATCCTAGGTCTCTGTGACTGGGAAAGCCACATTTACCAACAGAACAAGGTTCTTGAAATTTGGTACAAGGGAAACCTAGATAGGGAGTCAGAAACAGGGTCTCGGGCTTTACTGCTGCCACTGACTGCACATGTGCCATCAGACATGCCCTCTGAGTCTACTTAAAAGGGTGGAAAGGTGATATAGTCACCCAGATCTGATCTCATTCAAACATAACTTCTCCACAAATCAGCAATTTGGCAATTGCATTTCCAGCAACCGTCTTTCTGTTGTAATGTTTATTCTTTTAAAAAATATTAAAACATTAAAATGTGCTTATTGTAGTAAATGTACATAATAGAAACACTCTCAATAAAGAAACATGCCCCTCAATATTATCACTCAGGAATAATGACTACCAATAGCTCGTGACTTATGAAAGGTAATATGCAGGAGGTATATAAGTAAGATGGTGGTACTTTTCTCTAGATAATTGGTATCATGCTAAGTATTTTGTTCTGTATGTTCCTTGTAACATAAAACCAATATCACTACTGCTTCAAAAACTGTTTTTAGTAATATAAAAACATTTAAGATGGGCAACAGAGACCTTCTTGAGGTGGGTGGGGACTCATGGAACTATATATGGAGCTTTGGACATAGAGTCTAAGTGCTAAGCAAGCTGCTAAGTGGGTGGAAATCTTGTAGCTTCTTCATGCAAGTTGTGGCAATAGCTATGCAGTTTTTAAGTCGACAAATTTCAAAAAACAGCCATTTCACAAGTGAAAAAATTATTTCTATTATACCCTACACATATTAATTGAACCTCTGTGGGATTTTTTTTTTTTTTTTGAGATGGAGTCTCATTCTGTCAGCTGGCCTGGAGGGCCACCGCTCTTGGCTCACTTCAACCTCCACCTCCCGGGTTCAAGCAATTCTGCCTCAGCCTCCCGAGTAGCTGGGATTACAGGCACCCACCACCACGCCCAACTAATTTGTGTATTTTTAGTAGAGACAGGGTTTTACCATGTTGGCCAGGCTGGTCACAAACTCTTGACATCAGGTGATCTGCCTGCCTCAGTCTCCCAAAGTGCTGGAATTACAGGCATGAGCCACCACTCCTGGGCATCTGTGAAAATTTTAGTAGAAGTATGTGATGATGCTTACCAACTATGTCTGAAGTGTATGCTTCTGACCAGCATCATTCAAATATTAACTAACCATCCTTTAGAGAGTAAAGGATAGACACAAACATCATCATATTCATACTGGAGTTTTTTTGTTTTGTTGTGTTTTTTAATATTATTTTTTAAACGTTTAACTTCAGGAATACATGTGCAGGTTTGTTAGATTGGTAAACTTGTGTCATGGGGGTGTGTTGCACAGATTATTTCATTACCCAGGTATTAAGCCTAGTACCCGTTATTTTTCCTGGTCCTCTCCCTTCTGCCACCATCCGCCCTCGGAAAGGCCCCAGTGTATGTTGTTTCCCACTATGTGTTCATGCGTTCTCATCATTTAACTCACGCTTATGAGAACACACGCCTTTGAGTTTTTCTGTTCCTGAGTTAGTTTGCTAAGGATAATGGCCTCCAGCTCCATCCGTGTCCCTGCAGAGGGCGTGATCTCTTTCCTTTTTATGGCTGCGTCGTATTCTATGGTGTATATGTACCATGTTTTCTTAATCCAGTCTACTACTGTTGATGGGCATTTCATGTCTTTGCTATTGTGAAAAGTTCTGCAATGAACATATGCATGCATGTATGTATCTTTATAACAGAATGATTTATATTCCTTTGGGTATATACCCAGTAATGCTATTGCTGGGTCAAATAGTATTTCTATCTTTAGGTCTTAGAGAAATCACCACACAGTATTCCACAAGGGCTGAACTAATTTACACTCCCACCAACAGTGTATATATTCCCTTTTCTCCATAACCTCACCAACATCTGTTACTTTATGACTTTTTAATGATAGCCATTCTGACTGGTGTGAGATGATATCTCATTGTGGTTTTGATTTGCATTTCTCTGATGATCAGTGATGTTGAGCTTTTTTTCATGTGATTGCCATACTGGAGTTTTTAAAAGTTTATTACTGTTCTTTGGTATTTAACCAAAGGAGTTGAAAACTTATGTCCACACAGCGTTATTTAATTGCCAAAATATGGAAGCAACCAAGATGTTCTTCAGCTGGGGAGTGGATGAACTGTGGTATATACCTATAGTGGAATTTTATCCAATACTAAAAGGAAATGAGCTATTATGCCATAAAAATACATGCAGAAAACTTAGAAGCATATTTAAATTTAAAAAGCCAGAGAAGCCAATCTGAAGAGGCTGCCTACTGTATGATCCCAAGTGTATGACAGTCTGGGAAAGACAAAGCTAGAGATAGTAAAAAGACCAATGGTTATCAGTGGTTGGGGAGAGGAAGAGATAAATAGGTAGAGAATAGAATATTTTTATGATTGTTAGAAACTACTCTGTATGATACTATCATGTTGGATACAGATAATTATATATTAGTCCAAACCTATAGAAAGTACAACACCAAGAGTGAACCGTAATGTAAACTATGGACTTGGGTAATTATGATATGTCAAGGTAGGTTCATCTATTGTAACAATTGTACCATTCTGGTGGTGAATGTTTATAATAAGAGAGGCTTTTCATGTGTGAGAAAGGGGTACATGAGAAATCTCTGTACTTTCTGGTTAATCTTGCTGTGAACTGCAAATAAACACTCTTTCTTCAACAGGTTAAATATAAAGCACAATAGAACAAAAGGTGTCTGATATTAAAAAGTTTTATCAGAAAGTTCATTCTCATCTACCAATATTTTCACAACAGAATAATGCTGTAACATTTTATCACTAATAAACTATGGAATTTTTGAGGGTAGGTACACCAGATGTCACATCAAAGATCCTCAGACAGTTACACTTACGAGGTGATGTGAACCTTCCATTAGGGGTGGCTTCCTAACCTAACAATCATACTTCTAAAATTAATCATAATGAAATAATAAGGAATGGGTGTTTTTAAGATTTGGGATACACATTGCTTAATGTCCTCTAATGCATTGTATCAATTTGTATTTCAACATAAAAGGATATAAAAGCACCTACTTTACTACCTTCTCTACAATTATGAAAATTAATTTGCTTTTAAAAATGTAAATTTGATACCATAAAATTTATAGCCATTTGTCAAAGGCTGCTCCAATGCTATAATTATATTCTTTTTTGCAGGCAACATTTATTTCCATTCTTTAAGAATATTCCAAGAGAACATCTGTTTGTACTTCAAGTTGACTGATGTAGGCTCTCTAGTTTCCTTTATGCCTTTGGTTAAGCCATAATATGGATATGTGATACAAATGCATTTCTGGAGCCTTGATCACTATGCTGCAGTGTCCTTGCAGTAACTGTAGAGTTCTACTCTCTATTTATTTCCACTAAAAGTGTTTTCTTTGCAGTAGGATTTTGTGAAGCAAAGCAGCTTAGGCCAAATGCAAATGCAATGTGTTCACATTTTTATTCATTTAAAGCATTGGTCCATTGAACCAAATTAATATGAACATTTGGATTTTTCCCCCTTTTTCTTTCTCCTTGCGTTAGTGTATCACAACAGTACAAAGCAATTTAAGAAAAATTGAGTGAAAAAAACACAAAAGAAATATAAAACAAGAAGTCAGGTAAGAAGCATTCATTGAAAACATATCATGTATAACACTATTGGCTTCTAGATAAGCAATAGAAATAGTAAAGGACAAAATAGCCTACACTTTAAAAAAAAAACTGTAGGAATAACATCTGATTAATGGAATGATTTTTTTTTCAAGATGGAAGACAATACTCTTTGCCATGTTCCAGTCTCCTTCTACTCCCTTTTCCTAACCATAAAGAAGAAGCACTTGTCTGATGAAGTCAGATTCTAGAACACCCATGGTGCCCAAATTTATTAATCTCACCAAAGTATAATCTTCAAATATCCCTCCTAACACATTTCAAGAATCTATGCAGCTGGAATCAAAGAAGGCAAATGCTGTGCAAAAACCTTCAAGACAGTCCAATGTAACTCCTCTGAACCACACTGCCCCCTAAGCCGCATCATGTAGCAATTCCTGAGCCACCAACAGGGTTGGGCTAATATGTTTAAAGCCCCTGCTCATGGGTGCGTGTTTTATGGCATTATTTATTTGTTCGTTTATTTTTTTGATCAGGCTGAAGTGGAAAGCTGATCCATAACCTGGTTAAGCATTCTTTCTCTCTCTCTGTCTTGCATTTCATTCTGTTTTCTTTTTAACCATGATGTTCAGGTAGTCTTTTGTTGGCTGAAAGGTGACATGATGTCAATTTGTGGATTTAGTAGGAGGGAAGGAGGGGCGCTTTGGGGCCTGTAGGCTAAGCCGTGTGCTACAGCTCAGTTTCCTTGGAGGTACTTCACTGGGGTGGGGATGGGATGTCCCAGACATAGGATAGTACCATGCTTTCCATTTAGCATAAGTCATATGTATTTCTCCCTAGTGGACACTGCATGTGGAAGAATAATTCTCATTTGTGCTAAGTTTTAGATATGCCAGTGTCCTTAGCTACAGATAACTCTAATTCTTAAGATCATAACTGGACAAATCAGTCTTGATATGGCTTAAACAATGACTAATTACTTCTACTGTCTGTAGTAAAACCAAGATAATCTGATGAGACAGACATTCCTATTACTTCATTCATGCTATGATTCCACATCTCTCTATTTATGGATCATGGTTTTTCAGAAATGTGGCTAGAAGTTATCTTTATCACATTTCTGTGTGCAAGCAATGCCTGACCCACTTGCTTCCCTGGTGACCACCGTGGCTTCTATTGTCCTTCCCTGAAGACAATCAAGGTAGGGCGAGACAATGATGGCTAGGCAGCTGCTCCAGAAGAAAGTTCTGCCCCAATCTGTCATCATTGCTGCCACTGAAATAGATGCAGCATCAAGAATGCTCAAGGTGAGACTAAATGGGAAACCACTTTCAGAAGTCAAGAATATTTTATCTCTCTAGATTTTTTTAGTCTCTCTAATATGTTAAATATGTTATTCCCTGTGGCAATAAAAATTTGAGCATAAGGCTTATCTTTAAGGGGCTTACATGCTAACAGAAGAGGCAGAATACACAAAAATAAAACAGCAAGGAAAGTGAGACTGCAATATGGAACTGGGGAGCCAAACAGGAATCTGAATATTGTGGTTGAATCAGGTCTGAAGTCGTGATGACATGCTGTTATTAGATGTTAAGGTGAATGGGGCAGACATAGAATCCCCTTTCCTTGTGGGGAATGTTCTCATGCAATTCTGTGAATTTCAGTTCTTTGCTCCTAATATATTTAAAGTTACCTACTTGGAATAACCACTTTCTCTGCATCTGCTCTAGCAGCCGTGGTCACTACAGTATCTTCATTTAGTGTACTTCAAGCTTGTTTCCTCCAGATCTCCAGCCCCACTCTCACTCTCTACTCCCTCCTGTATTCACACTAAATACACTTGCTTAAGCCTGCAATTTTAAACCATAACACTTCCCCAGTTGATCCAATAACAATCCAACTAGAGCTGGCATGGCTCCAAATCTCACCGGATGTGGAATGGAGCTTAGAGGTGGCTTGGGTAAGGCCTGGCCTCTGAGGGGATCTTGATTTTACTTGAACAAAAGGAAGTAACTGGAATAGAGGAAGATTTGGAGAATAGAAAAAATGAGTAAGAGACAGTCTCTGCACTTAAAGGAGCTAAAGTCCAATATGGTACCATGGGCACATAGGGGAGGGTGGTGTTATATGGCTCATTCGTGACTTATACACACCCTAACACTGTAAACTGCTCCAGGAGAAGGTATGAACCTGAAGAAGGAGGAACCAGGATTTCCTTCTGGGCATCTGAGATGACACTTGGAGGAGAAATAGGATAAACTGGGAAGGACAGCCACCACAGAAGATGGGGCTTGCTCATAGCTCTCTCTCTCATATCTGTGGTCCCTGGAATTTTTCAGATTCATTAAATGAAAGAATGGACAGGAAACGTAGCAATGACAAAAACATAACTGTGTCCCTCTACTGCTGTAGACTATGATTGTTAGTGTATATTTAAATCCTCACATTCACTTTTGCTTCAAAATAGAGGAATTGCAGTGGAATTAAAATTTCAGCTTTAGTACCTCTTCTTAAATATAAACTTTAACTTCACTATTATCCTTTAAGGTAGTGTTTTCAGATGAATGTTGAAAGTGTTTCTTGGGTCTTATAATCAGCAAAAAACATTTAGATTTGAGTTAAGGAGTGCCTTTGCATATGACCTCTGCCCATGAGTGTTTGAAGACCCTGTAAATTGCAAGATAGTTTACTGGTAATCCTCAACCTAATATATTCTTTTTCTTTATTTTAAATTGCAAGATAGTTTACTGGTAATCCTCAACCTAATATATTCTTTTTCTTTATTTTAAATTACCCACAGATTAGAAAGTACAGTACAAATTTTTTTGCTCAGTGGCCAAATCTGTAGGATTATTTTGGAGCAAAACATATTTACTCTTTAAGAAGTGGCTGTGGAAGGCGAGTTTATTCTACGACATCCTCTGGGGTTTGGTAGGTGCCTCCCTTTCTGATTAAAATGTACCAGCATCCCAGGTACTCTTATTTTAGATATTTACAAATATTGCCGGGAAACACTTGTGCTATGAATTTGGTTTTGAAGTTTAAAATCCTTGATAATCAACATTTGTACTCCAGCTCAAAAAATAAGCAATAAGTAAACAGTAAGTCATTTTCATGTGAAATGAGAAAGAATTCGATGTCAGTCCTGTACTTCTCCAGAAACAGGAAGCTAAATCTCTCAGTACAATACTACCTTTTCTGGACACTTCAGCAGACCCTGAATCCTTCGTTAAAGGGGGCATAAATACCCCATTCTCTGTTTTATTAATGTTGTTTAGGAATAATTTGGTAACAGAAAATTGATCTTGACTTGGCAACTTAGGTTTTCCAGGACACTTTCATCTCCATAGCTGCCTTTTCCCACCCACCCCAAACTGAATTGCCCGTGTGAAATATCAGGCTGTTTGCTAAGGGAGATGAATCTTTCTGCGTCTGAGAAGCACACATAGTTCTCTGATTCAGCATCTCTCTCTTCTCAGCACCTGTTTTTCTCTCTAGAGGAGCTTCATTTCTACTTCTGCACGGGGAGGATGAACAAACCTTTAATTAAATTACTTGAAATTTCAGTGATGATATTTTTTGAAATGATTCTGCATCTGTTCTTTAAATATTTTCACTTAACTGCTAGAATGAACTCTCTACATTTCCATGGTGGATAGTGTAATATAATAACGAATTTATTAGAATATATTTAATGAGGCTCTGATCTCTATGTTACTAAAGCACACAAAGTGTCCAATGCTTATGAATAACACGAAACAGACATTGTTAAGCTTTTAATAAGGACTTTTCTTTTTGTATATCCATAATGTCTACAACCTATAACATAGATTCATATTTTATGGCCAAAAAAGTAGCATGACATTGGAAATAATACAGAGACTGGGCATTTTTTCTCATTAAAAATCATAAGCTGAAATTTACACAATGGATATTCTCAACCAGTACCCTACACAGAAGAGAAAGCTGTTGCAGAAGTACAATATTCAGGTAGGGTAAGAGTGAAAAAGTCTCTTATGCATGTTCCTATATTGTGTGCTCTGTCCCCATTTAATATCTGCTAGACAAGTCACATAGGCCTCCCAGGGGATAGCAACAGATGATCTCTTTGAAGGTTTTCCTCAGTTCTTGACTCCGGAGTGCATAAATCAGAGGATCGATGACTGAATTACACATGATCAGTATGAGATACAAGTTAAAGTGAGACATGAAGCACACACAATATGGATTCTGAGGACAAGAGATGTAGAATATTAAGTGGAGGAAGAATGGGGCCCAGCAGACAACAAAGACGCCAATCAGGATGGTCAAAGTAATCGCTCCCTTCATATTGGCGCCTTGGCGGATGGCACCAGTGCCGGGGAGGACAGCAATCCTCTTAATGTGAAGCCTGGCCATCAGGAACATGTGGACATAGAGAGAAGCCATGAGAGCCAACATGGTGAAGAACATGGTGATGAGGCAGATGATGACAGCACTACTATCTGAGTAAATGATGAACAAAATGCCTGAAACCGTGCAAGCTGCCCAGATACAACTTATGATGATCCCAACCCGCTTAACTGTCATAATGTTATGGTACTGAAGAGCATAGAAGATAGTAAAGTACCTGTCCACTGCAATTGAAAGCAGGCTGCAAATGGATGCAAGCAAGGAGCTACAGATCACTGAGTCAATAACATTATCAATGTTCACTGTGAAACTCTGTGTGTCCGTATCTGTACTGTTTAATAGGGTGATGACAATGGTTTCTGATCCATTTGAAACGCTCACCAGCATATCAGCCACAGCCAGGCTGCAGATGAAAAAGTACATGGGTGAATGCAGATTCTTGTTCTTGGCTATTGCCACAATCACTAAGATATTCTCCAACAAGCTGATGACACCCAGTGTCACAAACACCTCAGGAGAGACAAAAAGTTGCTCGTAGCACCCTCCATCAGAGTAGCCTTTTCCAAGGGACTCACTGGCATTGCTGTGCAGTCTGTGGCTGCTGCGGTTCCAGAGGTGCAGAGAAGCGTGCATCCCACGGTGGGTGGAGTTCACCATGCTGGCAGGAGAATTCGTGTCCCCCTGAATTGATTTAGCCTCCTGGGTCAGGGAGTCGTCTCAGTTATTTCCTCCAAGTCTTTATCTGTCTGAAAGTTGTGAGGCTAAAATTGCCATGCCTGCTGTGAGTAAATGTCACAAGTCCAGAGCGTGACATGGAGTTTTTAGTCTCTTTTAGGTACGACTCTGATCATTATCACTTTAAAATCTTGGGCTTCAAAGTATTCATTCTCAGTTGAAAGAGTCTGCTCTTTGCTTTTTTGTTCTCACTTCTGCTTTAACTTTAATCTTATGCATTCAAGTCTGTTCAAAACAATTTTCCTAGAGCTGCCATGCCATTGGGAGACGAATCTGTGCGCACATGCTCACATCGGCTGCCTCTCGGAAGCTTCTGTTTCCAGCCTGAGCATTGCTTTGAGTGTTAGGGGCTGTAGGTGCCAGCTGCTGATTTTTATGATGTGTGGAGAGAAAAAAAAAACATGTTCACAGTGGCTCCTCCTCTGCTTCCTTCTGACCAATCCTAATGCAGTGGGAGTCTGTGAGACAGGATTGTTTCAGAGACACAAATTGCAGGGCGACACAGATTCAGAGGCACAAGCTCCTGAAGTCTGAAGTCTGAAGCAAGCCGGATAAGAGAGCCTGAATTTCCCTTTTCAAGTTTTTAAGGGAAACAACTTGATCCCTAGAGGCCATTCCGTGATACCAAAACAACCTATCTTGAGGCAGCCAGGTTCATTCTTACGTAAAAGAGAGACATCCTGTGTGTGTGTGTGTGTGTGTGTGTGTGTGTGTGTATAAAATGAAATGGAAAGTATACTGTCCTATGTTCCTGAAACAGATACTCTGGTTTTTGGCTAGGATACTGAATTTATTTACCCTCTTAATTTTTTTGTTTTTATTAAGAACCCTGCAAGTAGTGCTTCAATTTAAAATACCTGAAACACAGAGAAGATATTTAATGATATAGATAGACATGGTATGGTTGGAAGAACTATGTAGGTAGCTATAAATTATGAATGGGTTCAAAAAGGGGTTGATTTTAATGTACTAATATCCCATATTTCTCTATTGAAGAGTTTCGTTTATACCTGAAAACAGGTGCTTTTTATTTACAATATTTTAAACTACATTATGGCATTAATGTAACTATGCTTACTCTGAACTCAGGAAAATAATAATTAAGCTGCATTCTGTTTTTTTTTAAGCAACTTTTTTTCAACCTCCATAGTTTAATGCTTTGTAAGTTGAACCGACAAATACCTTAGTAAGTTTAGTTGTCAAGCCAAGACTGGTGATGCTATTTACTGAAGTTTCTGAATACTTTGCATAAGGTGGTTTGAAAGATCACAGCAAAGTTACTTTCCAAATTAATTAAACACCAGATTATATGAAATTTTGTATATTGTTCTTTTCTTCTATGGTTATTTTTGATTTTAGTGCTCTATAGTTTGTAGCTGCTTATTTCAGGGTTAATTCTGAATCTCAGTTACTTAGGTTGGGAATGTATCCTCTTTCCTTTTGTGACAGATAATACTAAGTATTTTTCCTGAGTATTGAGCTAAATGAACATCTTCCATCCTGCCTTGGAATTGGGTGGGACCTTATGACTAAATTCTAGCTAATGGCATGTTGGCAGTGAGGCTCATCGCATTAGCTCTTTCATAATTTTACACAAGGTTCCTCTCCTGTCTATCAGTCGATAACTATATGGCATCTTTCAAATCTCATGTTGCAGGTGGCTGGACCATATCATGAAAGGAGCCTGTCTCTTAACTATTGCACAGAGCAGAACTCACACCTCCAACTCCCTTCTCTTGTATTGCTGAATGCCTAATCATCTGTATATTGTAAAATGTTGTTGGGATGGGGTTTTCTGAACATCATGAGCTGGAAATAATCTTACCTTCCTCTTGCCTTATTTTTTCTCTTTTTAAAAATGGTCATATAATTCACATACCAAAAAATTCACCTCTTTAGTAATTAAGTGGATTTTTGGGGGAGTATATTCACAGAGCTGTGCTATCATCATCACTTTCTATTTCTAAAACATTTTCATTATCCCATTAGCAGGTCCCCAAATTGCCCTTTCCTCATCCTCTAGAAACTGCTAATCTACTTTCTGTCTCTATAAATTTGCCTATTTTGGACATTTTATATGATTAAAATAATGCAATATGTGGTCTTTTATGGCTCACTGCTTTCATGTAGCATAATATTTTCAAGGTTTGCCTCCACTATAATGTGAACCAGAATTTGATTATTAAAAAATTAAAAGAGGATCTTGCTCTATCACCCAGGCTGGAGTGCAGTGGCATGATCATGACTCACTGCAGCCTTAACCTCCTAGGTTCAAGTGATCCTCCTGCTTCAGCCTCCTGAGTAGCTGGGACTATGTGTACCACCACACCCAGCTAGCTTTTAAAAATGAATTTGTAGAGATTGAATCTCATTATGTTGTCCAGGCTGGTCTCAAACTTTTGGACTCAAACAATATTCCCATTGCGGTTTCTCCAAGTGCTGAGATTACAGGCATGAGCCACTGCACCCAGTTTTGATTTGTTTTTATGGCTGAACAATATTGCATTGTATGTATACATTACATATATATATTTTGTATATATATAATGTATATGTATGTATGTGTATATATGTGTGTATATATGTATATAGTATATATACTTTTTATATATGTACATGTGTATATATATGTATATAGTATATATGTGTGTGTATATGTACTTTTTTTTTTTTTTTTTGAGACGGACTCTCGCTCTGTCACCCAGGCTGGAGTGCAGTGGTGCAATCTCAGCTCACTGCAAGCTCTGCCTCCTGGGTTTACACCATTCTCCTGCCTCAGCCTCCCAAGTAGCTGGGACTACAGGTGCCTGCCACAGCACCTGGCTAATTTTTTGTATTTTTAGTAGAGACGGGGTTTCACCATGTTAGCCAGGATCTCCTGACCTCATGATCTGCCCGCCTTGGCCTCCCAAAGTGCTGGGATTACAGGAGTGAGCCACCACGCCCGGATGAATACATTATATTTTTAAATTTATTCATCAGTTGAGGAACATTTGGGTTGTTTCCAGTTTTGACTATCATGAATTATGCTGCTAGGAATATTTACGGACAAATTCTTATGTGACATATGATTTCAATTCTTCTGGGTACACAACTAGGAATGGAATTGCTGAATCATATGATAACTCTGTTTCTTGTTTTGAGGAACTGCCAAACTTTTCCGAAGTGGCTGCACCATTTTACATTTCCAATTAGCAATGTATGAGGGTTCAAATCTCTTCACATTCTTGCTAGCACTTGCTGTTGTCCATCTTTTAAATTTAGCCATCATAAGGATATGAAGTGAACTCTCATTGTACTTTTGATTTTCATTTCCCTAATGCCTAATGATACTGAAGATGATTTTACGTCCTTACTAGTTACTTGTGTAATAATCTTTGGAGAAATGCCTATTCAAATCCTTTGCCCATTTTTAATTGGATTTTTTTTTATTATTGGGTTGTAATGGCTCTTTACATATTCTAGGTACTTTTGCCATTTCAGTTATTGATAGTGTTCTTGAAACCACAAGCCTTTTAATTATGATGATGTTAAATTTATCAATGTGTTTTGGTTACCTGAGTTTTTGGGATCATATCTAAAAAAGGATTGCCTAACCCATGTTTATTAAAGTTTACACTTACATTTTGATATCTTCTGTTTGATGAGAAATTGCTCTCATAATTTCCTTTAATTTTTAGATATAGTTTTCAGTAATCCTTTGAACATATTTGAACTGATTTAAAGACTTTATTTATTAAGTGCAACGTCTAGACTTCCCCAGGAATAATTTCTGCTGACTTCCTTTTCCTAATGTGTATGTGCTATATTTTCTTATTTATCTGCATGAATTTATTTATTCATTTTTGTTAGAAACTGGAAATTTTGAATAATACAATCCAGCAACCCTGAAAATCAGATTTTCTCTCTTACCCGGGGTTTGTTGTTGTTTTTTGTTATTGTTGTTCAGTAATTTTTCTGAAATAATTCTAAAAAGTATGTATTCTTTGTCTTGTATAATCAATGAGGTCTTTGCTCTGATAGCTGATTGGTCAGCTGATGAGTGGACAGAGATTTCCTTAGATGTCGGGAACCAACATCTCCCTTAGTCATTGCTGAGAGACTCCGTGTTCATGGTGGGCATGCCTTTGACACTTAGCCAGGCACCAGGCAACTCTGCCTTGCCCTTACTTTCTGCTTACACATAGCCACCAAGGTCAGCCAGAGGTGAGAGCTCAAGGCCTTCTTAGGGTTTTTTGTTTGTTTGTTTGTTTTGTTTTTTTTCTGATCATAAGTACAGTCCTGTATGTGTGTATGGCTTTCTAGATCCTCAGGGATATGTTAGAGTTTTTATAAATTCCTATGGGCATCTCATTTTCTTGAACTTTTTCTTTGTAAGCTTTTTGAATAGCTGATTATTTTCACCAGCTTCTATCCATTGCCTCAGGCGGCCGTGATGTTAAGCAGTTGTTCTGATTGTTTCTAACAAATGTCCTTGAGGAAAAGACTGTTCTCCGTGGGTGAGTTCTGAGTTAGGTCAAATAAGGAAGCCCTGCAAGTAGAGTTTGTCGGGAAACCAACAGATAGGTCAAAATAATGATGGCATCTCTGGTAAAGGGAACGGGGCTTTGAAGAAGATCCAACCCCATTTTGCACCCTCCATTTCCTGCTAGGCTGCTGCTTTTAAACATTTTTACAGAATGTTAGCTGTCAAAGCTACTGCAGAGTCGGTGAGTTGGGAATGGGAAAATATGTCTAGTTAAAATGCTGCAAGGTTCACTCTTCTTACTGCAATTTAGCCATTTTCCTGAATAAATTTACCTTGGCTTATTTGAAGTATTGGTCAATTTTCAGAGTTCTGAAAGTGTTAATTCTGACAAGTTTTGCAAGTGCTCTACTTGCTTTAACTGATGAGAGACTTTTCAATCATCCTGATGCTATCATTTTCACTCTCATCTTCCATCCATTGCCTTTTATCTGAAAAAAGATTAAATTATATTAGATTCATCTATGACAATTTTCTTCCTTAACAGACTATCTGATAAATGATCAAATAGTTATTTCATACTTATTCTAAATCCTGTGTAAACTTTGCATATAAAAACAGAATAAAAGAACTGGTTAAAAATTTGAATAAAATAGAAATATTAATTCAGAAATAATAGGTAAAATTAATAATGAACAAAATTACTCCCTTAAAATTTTTTTCCCATGAAAATGTTTTATGAACAAAAGGATCACACTGAAGTCCCAGAAAATCACATATCCTTAACAGCAACAATTTAATCATTGGGTGTAGATTTATAAGATCTTTACTGTAAAGTTAATTGTGCTAAAAAGATGATCTTCAATATGGTATTTTATTTGTGTGCCATGGTTCATAGTTCTCTATGAGCCAGAAGAAATAAAACCAGTAATATTAGATACATTGATAGTATTTTTGAAAATTTATTGCAGATTTCTTTTGTAATCCTCACAGAATTGAATTAGATCATAATTTATTTCTGTTCTGAGAGAAAAATCTTGTTTTACATTTTATAACAATAAATGTGAAACATTAATATAGAAAAAATGTTTACCAAACTATGCTACATGGAACACTATTTTTACTTGTTTTTCCACCACAAAATATTAATGAATGGGAATGCTCTAACATTAAATAATTTTTAAAATATTGCAAACTCATTGCCCTCTTGAAGTTTCAGAGTTTACATCAGCATGGTTTCAGAAATTGCCTAATACAAAAATAAACATTGCTTAACCCCCAAATTTCCTGAATTTATTGGAACATAGAACCCTACTGCTTCCACTTTTATTTTCAAGTACCTATTACACTCATTTCTGTTATAATGCTTGTTTTGAAATGTAAATTTGTTCCAAACATAATTCATATATCAGGGAACATTTTGAACATAAGATAAATTGTGTATTTTTGCACAATTTTGTCTAGGAGAGACAGTAGGTGAATGGGGAAAAGTGCATCTGGTTGAACCAAGACATGGGAGCACGCACAACACACACACCTCAAACAATACAGCTCACTGAGTGTCAGGAGGCACAGCCATCCACATGTGGTGATAGAGTATCTTGTGAGAATTTACATAATCATCCTTCTATCACTTTATAACTCATAAGCTACAACCCTTCTGAAACTGACTTCCACAAGCAAACTGCAGATTTTTTTTTAAGTGCTGTATGTATTGCAAGTTTATGTATTTTTAACTATTTGGCATGCCCCTGTTTTAACTATAAGACAATGGGCCTGGTTTTATTGGGTTCTTTTTGTTAATGTATCACTGACAAAGTTTTTGAGTTTTATGTGTCTGGTGCCATTTTTTCCATAAGCTCTGTTGTTTTTATTTTTACTTTTTGCATGATTTTTCATAGCACACTGATTTTTAAGGAATGTATATATTATATTACAGCAGAATTAAATGTAATTATAATTTGGAATATATATTCACTGAATCACAATTTGGGAAACATTGACAAAATTATTCTGACTATAAAAATTCTCACTTAAAAATGGGTAATAATTACCTTATGAAATATAGTCCTAATTTATTAAAATGTAGCTCCTATGTCTGTAGGCTGATGCCTATATGTCTCCTAATTTGCTTAATTGCTGTCCATATACAGAATGTCCCAGTAAAATGTACATCATTAGGTATTAATACTTAACATATGAACATTTTATACCCCATTATAAGATAAACACAATTTTTCTCATTATGATGTTTAACATATATTTTAGAGTAAATTATATAAAATATGATAAAATACTTGTGTTGAAGCCCATTTTTTTTATTTTTTATTTTTAATTTTTATTTTTTAATTATACTTTAAGTTCTAGGGTACATGTGCATAACATGCAGGTTTTTTACATATGTATACTTGTGCCATGTTGGTGTGCTGCACCTATCAACTCGTCAGCACCCATCGACTCGTCATTTACATCAGGTATAACTCCCAATGTAATCCCTCCCCCCTCCCCCCTCCCCGTGATAGGCCCCTGTGTGTGATGTTCCCCTTCCCGAGTCCAAGTGATCTCATTGTTCAGTTCCCACCTATGAGTGAGAACATGCAGTGTTTGGTTTTCTGTTCTTGTGATAGTTTGCTAAGAATGATGGTTTCCAGCTGCATCCATGTCCCTACAAAGGACACAAACTCATCCTTTTTGATGGCTGCATAGTATTCCATGGTGTATATGTGCCACATTTTCTTAATCCAGTCTGTCATTGATGGACATTTGGGTTGATTCAAGTCTTTGCTATTGTGAATAGTGCCGCAATAAACATACGTGTTCATGTGTCTTTATAGCAGCATGAATTATAATCCTTTGGGTATATACCCAGTAATGGGATGGCTGGGTCATATGGTACTTCTAGTTCTAGATCCTTGAGGAATCGCCATACTGTTTTCCATAATGGTTGAACTAGTTTACAATCCCACCAACAGTGTAAAAGTGTTCCTATTTCTCCACATCCTCTCCAGCACCTGTTGTTTCCTGACTTTTTAATGATCGCCATTCTAACTGGTGTGAGATGGTATCTCATTGTGGTTTTGATTTGCATTTCTCTGATGGCCAGTGATGATGAGCATTTTTTCATGTGTCTGTTGGCTGTATGAATGTCCTCTTTTGAGAAATGTCTATTCATATCCTTTGCCCACTTTTGGATGGGGTTGTTTGTTTTTTTCTTGTAAATTTGTTTGAGTTCTTTGTAGGTTCTGGATATTAGCCCTTTGTCAGATGAGTAGATTGCAAAAATTTTCTCCCATTCTGTAGGTTGCCTGTTCACTCTGATGGTAGTTTCTTTTGCTGTGCAGAAGCTCTTTAGTTTAATGAGATCCCATTTGTCAATTTTGGCTTTTGTTGCCGTTGCTTTTGGTGTTTTAGACATGAAGTCCTTGCCCATGCCTATGTCCTGAATGGTATTACCTAGGTGTTCTTCTAGGGTTTTTATGGTATTAGATCTAACATTTAAGTCTCTAATCCATCTTGAATTAATTTTCGTATAAGGAGTAAGGAAAGGATCCAGTTTCAGCTTTCTACTTATGGCTAGCCAATTTTCCCAGCACCATTTATTAAATAGGGAATCCTTTCCCCATTTCTTGTTTTTCTCAGGTTTATCAAAGATCAGATGGCTGTAGATGTGTGGTATTATTTCTGAGGACTCTGTTCTGTTCCATTGGTCTATATCTCTGTTTTGGTACCAGTACCATGCTGTTTTGGTTACTGTAGCCTTGTAGTGTAGTTTGAAGTCAGGTAGCATGATGCCTCGAGCTTTGTTCTTTTGACTTAGGATTGCCTTGGAGATGCAGGCTCTTTTTTGGTTCCATATGAACTTTAAAGCAGTTTTTTCCAATTCTGTGAAGAAACTCATTGGTAGCTTGATGGGGATGGCATTGAATCTATAAATAACCTTGGGCAGTATGGCCATTTTCACGATATTGATTCTTCCTATCCATAAGCATGGTATGTTCTTCCATTTGTTTATGTCCTCTTTTATTTCACTGAGCAGTGGTTTGTAGTTCTCCTTGAAGAGGTCCTTTACATCCCTTGTAAGTTGGATTGCTAGGTATTTTATTGTCTTTGAAGCAATTGTGAATGGAAGTTCATTCCTGATTTGGCTCTCTGTTTGTCTGTTACTGGTGTATAAGAATGCTTGTGATTTTTGCACATTAATTTTGTATCCTGAGACTTTGCTGAAGTTTCTTATCAGCTTAAGGAGGTTTTAGGCTCAGACAATGGGGTTTTCTAAATATACAATCATGTCATCTGCAAAGAGGGACAATTTGACTTCTTCTTTTCCTAACTGAATACCTTGATTTCTTTCTCTTACCTGATTGCCCTAGCCAGAACTTCCAACACTATGTTGAATAGGAGTGGTGAGAGAGGGCATCCTTGTCTTGTGCCAGTTTTCAAAGGGAGTTTTTCCAGTTTTTGCCCATTCAGTATGATATTGGCTGTGGGTTTGTCATAAATAGCTCTTATGATTTTGAGATACGTTCCATCAATACCGAATTTATTGAGAGTTTTTAGCATGAAGGCTGTTGAATTTTGTCAAAGGCCTTTTCTGCATCTATTGAGATAATCATGTGGTTTTTGTCTTTGGTTCTGTTTATATGCTGGTTTACGTTTGTTGATTTGCGTATGTTGAACCAGCCTTGCATCCCAGGGATGAAGCCAACTTGATCATGGTGGATAAGTTTTTGATGTGCTGCTGAATCCGGTTTGCCAGTATTTTATTGAGGATTTTTGCATCGATGTTCATCAGGGATATTGGTCTAAAATTCTCTTTTTTGTTGTGTCTCTGCCAGGCTTTGGTATCAGGATGATGTTGGCTTCATAAAATGAGTTAGGGAGGATTCCCTCTTTTTCTATTGATTGGAATAGTTTCAGAAGGAATGCTACCAACTCCTCTTTGTACCTCTGGTAGAATTCAGCTGTGAATCCATCTGGTCCTGGACTTTTTTTGGTTGGTAGGCTATTAATTATTGCCTCAATTTCAGAGCCTGCTATTGGACTATTCAGGGATTCAGCTTCTTCCTGGTTTAGTCTTGGAAGAGTGTAAGTGTCCAGGAAATTATCCATTTCTTGTAGATTTTCTAGTTTATTTGCATAGAGGTATTTATAGTATTCTCTGATGGTAGTTTGTATTTCTGTGGGGTTGGTGGTGATATCCCCTTTATCATTTTTTATTGCGTCGATTTGATTCTTCTCTCTTTTCTTCTTTATTAGTCTTGCTAGCGGTCTATCGATTTTGTTGATCTTTTCAAAAAACCAACTCCTGATCCAGGAGCACCCAGATTCATAAAGCAAGTCCTTAGAGACTTACAAAGAGACTTAGACTCCCATACAATAATAATGGGAGACTTCAACACCCCACTGTCAACATTAGACAGATCAACGAGACAGAAAGTTAACAAGGATATCCAGGAATTGAACTCATCTCTGCAGCAAGGAGACCTAATAGACATCTACAGAACTCTCCACCCTAAATCAACAGAATATACATTCTTCTCAACACCACGTCACAGGTATTCCAAAATTGACCACATAATTGGAAGTAAAGCGCTCCTCAGCAAATGTACAAGGACTGAAATTATAACAAACTGTCTCTCAGACCACAGTGCAATCAAACTAGAACTCAGGACTAAGAAACTCAATCAAAACCACTCAACTACATGGAAACTGAATAACCTGCTCCTGAATGACTACTGGGTACACAACGAAATGAAGGCAGAAATAAAGAGGTTCTTTGAAACCAATGAGAACAAAGATACAACATACCAGAATCTCTGGGACACATTTAAAGCAGTGTGTAGAGGGAAATCTATAGCACTAAATGCCCACAAGAGAAAGCTGGAAAGATCTAAAATTGACACCGTAACATCACAATTAAAAGAACTAGAGAAGCAAGAGCAAACACATTCAAAAGCTAGCAGAAGGCAAGAAATAACTAAAATCAGAGTAGAACTGAAGGAGATAGAGACACAAAAAACCCTCCAGCCCATATTTATTATTTTTAATATAAAACAACTATGATTCTCTAAGGAATTAATTTAATTATATAACTCCTTTGTTTCTAAGTAATTTAAATTAACACTAAGATCATATAATTTTATTAAAATATCTTTAATCGTAATGAAATATTACTAATACGTTATTTATAAACTTGACATTATGAAATATGATTGTATCTTAAAGTATCAGAAAATTTTGCATTTCAGCATTTCCTTCCTAATCTTGCTTATAGCAAGATTCATTGTGCAGTTTTGCTATGGCTGTCTTAAAATTCTCTCCAGTCTGTTTAATTTTCCTTTTTTCTTTCACTCTATCAACCAGTATTTTACTGAGCACCTACTATGTTCCTGATATGGAGGCAAATAAGATATGTGCTCTGCCATAGAGGAACTGCAGTGTAGATGCCATCAAAATGCGGAGTCTCAGTGCAGAACTCAGGCTGCAAGGGAGTCTAGGCCTAATTAGCTGTAAGCTCATAATTCCTACATTTGTGATCAGTGATATAATTTATAGCCATCAGTTCAAGAAAGCTCTGCTCAGCTGAGTCTTAACTTATTATTGGGTGGGGGTATTTTATTTAGATAAATATTGGAGCATTTAACGCGGTAAAAGAGATAAGGAGGACTGGAATTCAAGGCAGACGGAATCATTTCCACAAATTGATATTTGTTATTTATATGATATTTCATATATCATATGATATATGAAATTTCATATTCATAATATATGAATATGATATATATGATATTTCAATAATATATAATATATTTCAAATTAGGGGCATAGCAAATATTTTGGCATGGCTGGAGTACACCAAGAAGAGACATAGGAAATGAGAGGCGATGTTAGCAAGCAACGGCTTATCTAGGGCTTTGCACATCGTGCCAGGGTGCCAGGGGCCCAGGACATTCCTTCCAAACCTTGAATGAGTCCTACATTGCCTTTCGGATAAACAGCCTTGAGACTGAAGGAGGAGTATAACATTTACACTTTAGGAAAAGCACTGCAGAGAATTATGAAGGGTAAAAGTGAGGAGTTAATATACTCTTTGACACTACCAAGGTACTATTTCAGAAGCCCGAATAAGAGTTTGTGAAGGCTTGAGGGAAGCCAGTAGCAGCTTAGGTATGAATAAGACTGTTCATCCATCAACTGAATGAGGAAGAGAAAGGACTCTTCAACACCCTCTACTTTTCGGCTTGGGCGAATTGGTTATGTTGGTGCCATTCAGTTAGCAGGTACACAGGCTGGCTCTCTTAATCTCCATTTGGATCTCTTTCAGTTTGGAGTTTGAAAGCTAAAGTCTGTATTATCTAGGGTCCTTTGGAGCCTGGGTTTTGTATGTGAATTAATTTTTCCCAATTAGATATAGTCTTCATAGATTTGTTTATAAGTGAGGCAGAAGTCGTCTTCTTGCAACCATGGTAGCTGGCTAACAGGTTCTGGTGGACGTAGGCTTTGGCATTAGGCAACTCCACTTTCATGTATCTGGTTAACTTCTTTGTGTGTCAGGGATAGCAGTACCAATGGCAGCTTTCTGACCTGCAGATCACAGCCCAGGTGCTGTAAAACTGGAATGAAATAAAATCTTTGAAGGTCTGCAACCATCCCCAAATTTGTAACCACCTTTATTTCCTGTATAAAGTCCCCTTCTAGTTGATATGCTAAGAATATATCTGTTTTCTGTACTGAATCCCGATTGTTATATGCAGTCAAAGAATATTGAAAGAGAAACGTATTAACAGAGAAAACACATTTAGTTTTTGAAATTTTGAATTTGCAGTGTTTTTGCTACATCTAAATGAACACATCTATTTAGCAAAATTATATGTAGAGACCAAAAGAATGATCTAGTATGGGGCTGAACATGGTAGCTCACCCTCGTAATTCCACCACTTTGGGAGGGTGAGGTTGGAGGATCACTTGATGCCAGGAGTTTGAGACCAGCCTGAGCAACATAGTGAAACCCCATCTCTGAAAAAAAACCTTTAAATTAGCTCAGCATGGTGGCATGTGCCTGTAGTCCCAGCTACTCAGGAGACTAGGGTGGGAGGATTGCTTGAGCACAGGAGTTTAAAGCTGCAGTGAGCTATGATCACACCACTGTACTTCAGCCCGGGTAACAGAGACAGACCTTATCTCTAAAGAAAAAAAAATGAATGATCTAGTAGGAAGACATGTTTTCGTTGTAGTAGATAAACGCTGTAGGGGAAACTGTCAGCTGCTACTAGGATGGGAGGAAACAGGGCACTATAAACAGAATAATGAGGAACACATGTATTTTTGTGGCAAATGTGAGAAACAAAATAGGCAAAGGAGTGTGTGTCCTTTCAGTTTGTGGTTGTATGATATGGAGTTGTATAATCAGATTAAGTTTGTGATTGCAATTTCATGCATCTTTCGTCAGTCTTTCATAGTTTACATCATACAGATTCAACCCACATTTTGTTAGACTTGCACTTACATATTTACTTTTTTGATGTTATTGCATTTAGAACTGGTCCTTGGGCAGGGTGCGGTGGCTGACTGTATTAGTGTGTGTCTTTTCAGAAGAGGATACCAAAATGAGGTTAAGCATGCAAGATTTAACTAATAAAATAACTGTGAAGAAGAAAATGAGCCAGGACAAGCTAAAAGAAAAAAAAAAAAAACCTGTCAAATCATGAAATGAACCTGCCCCTGAGTGGAGAGAGGGAAGAAAGGGTGGAGGGAAGTGTCCTAGACCTCCTATGAAGTCTAAGGAAGGTTGGCACGACTGCTGGGGAGCACTCAAGCTAAAGCTGGCTTTGAGATGGGTCCCATGTCTTCCTGTGATAGACCTGATTTGGTGTCCCTGCTCTACAGTTGTTGGCTGGAAGCAGCTGGAGGGAGAGTAAGTATGCTACTGTTGAACATTTCTCCCAGGATCTGGACTACAAGAGTAGTGGAAATAAGGAACAAAGAGTGTTTATGTAACTCCCTCCTGCCTTTCTTACTCTGGAATAATGTCATCTCAAATGGCAACTCCTTTCTTGCCTTCAGCATTTAGTGCTCTCTCCGCACAACTACCCTAGCCCAGCAGAGGACAATTAACGTTGCCTCAAGTCTTCTCCTCAGCACTGTATTATATGACTGTGCCATAATGATTACTCAATTGTTGCTTATATATCTGGCCTCCTGAAAGGCATATGACTTTTTCCAAGTCAAGGACTGGTTACTCTTCTTAGGATGTTTTCAGTAACCCACCGTGTTTTACAAAATTAAGAAAAGACAGGAGAAAAATAGAGTTTTCCAGCCTTGATCGATTATTGGATGGATGAATTATAATTTCTAATTTCTATATTTCTTTATCATATTTAAAAAAGTTATTTTGAAGTTGACCTACAGTAAGATTCAGTTTGTGATTGTGATTTTATGCGTCTTTCATCAGTCTTTTATAGTTTACATCATACAGTTTCTACCCACATTCTGATAGACTTGCACTTATATATTTACATTTTTGGTTTTACTGCGTTTAGAACTGGTCCTTGGGCAGGGCACGGTGGCTCACACCCGTAATTCCAGCACTTTGAGAGGCCAAGGCAGGTGGATCACTTGAGGTCAGGAGTTCCATACTAGCCTGAGCAACGTGGTAAAACTTCATCTCTGCTAAAAAAAAAAAAAAAAAAAAAAAAAAAAAAAAAAATACAGATTTAGCCAGGCGTGGTGGTGCATGCCTATAATTCCAGCAACTTGGGAGGATGAGGCAGGAGAATTGCTTGAACGCGGGAGGCGGTTGTTGCAGTGAGCCGAGATCGCGCCATTGCACTCTAGCTGGGCAACAAGAGCGAAACTCTGACTCAAAAAATAAATAAAAATAAAAAAAAGAACAGGTCCGTGTGTTGTAGGTTTGACATTATTTCTTCATAAATATTGGCAGAATTCACCAGCGAAGACTTCTGGGTCTGGAGTTTCTGTTGTTGTTGTTGGAAAGCAGTTAAATATAAATTTAATGTATTTAATATGTATGCGTCATACTATTCAGTTTATTTTTTTTTTCTTGAGTGAGTTTTGGTAGTTTCTGTCTTTTAGATAATTGATCTGTATTATCTAAGATTTTGCTAAGATCATTCTTACTTTGTTAAATGAAAACTACATTATTGATGTTGACTTATTTATACTCACACAATTTTAATTTAGATAAGAGTTGAAAGATTTTCTAGACTAATTTTATTATTTTAAAAATAATTTGTTAAGTGCCAAAGAAATTATGTTAGTTGTCCCAGTTCACACTCCAAATGAATGTGAGAGTTAGAATTACAATACTCTTTCTGTGATTCCAGCTATATTTCACTCCCTTTAGTTATACTGCACTCATATTAGTTCAGAGATCTGACTTACTAGTATATGAAATCAATCTGCAACAGTAGTCTAATCCTCCAAATTGTCAAGCCAGGTCCAAGTATCTCTGAATATCACAAATGAAAACCTCTTAAACAATGGAGCAAGGTGGAAAAAACTTTGAGGGAAAGAAACTTTCAATCAGGAGTACCTTGGAGAGATCAGCCTTTCTGCATAAACTCTTGGTTCTTTTCTGAAATCAGTGTGGTCTCTGATTTTTGTGTGTGTCTTTTTTACTCACAGTACCATTACTGATCAAAATTGGACATACAAATATAGACATAAAATTTCCACTAGATTAGCACATTCTCAGTAATCCTGATCACACTTTAAAAAAACGTAGTGCTAGTTAGGTCTGTCAAAATAACTGTGTGTATGTATAAAAAGTTTTAAGTGATTGTCTCAGTTTCATCTCCACAATGTTAGGATAATAATCATCATCATCACATCAAAGGGTTACTGTAAGAATTAAATGAGCCAATATGTATGAGGCAGTTTGACTTGTGCCTTGCACAGAGTAAATGTTATACAAGAAGTAGCTATATTTATTTATATTTTTCTAAAATATATATATGTGTGTGTATATATACATATATATTATATATATTTATATATATATTTATGTATATATTTATATATATATATATGTATTTTTGAGATGGAGTCTTGCTCTGTTGCCCACGCTGGAGTGCAGTGGTGTGATATCGGCTCACTACAAGCTCTGCCTCCCGGGTTCACGCCATTCTCCTGCCTCAGCCTCCCGAGCAGCTGGGACTACAGGTGCCCGCCACTAAGCCCGGCTAATTTTTTGTATTTTCTAAAAATATTTTTATGCTACCAAATAGTTATATGGAGTTTATCTGGGAATTGCATATTCTTTTCAGGATTCACCTTTTTTGGCACACTGAGATTATGGGAGCAGTTTTTAAAAATATTTTTGGTTATGAAATCCAATTTTTCATCCATGTAAGCACTGAAACAATTCTTCTTTATGTGCGAACACTCACTGATACTTCACATACCATTAAACTTCTATTCTCAGCACAGCTAGCTTGGGGTGGCACTGTTTAATCACTTTATGCTTAATAACATGTAGGTTACAATTAGCCACCCAGTGGGCTTATTTGCTTATATATAAATGGAGTCTTGTAATCCAAATCTGGAGATGATTCCTCCTTTGTAAGGAACCTCATGTGGTCTTTGTACCAATTAGTCACTTTTGAGAAAACCTAGTTCTTGCTCTTTGATGGATTTTCCTTAAATATGGGGTGTGGGAAAAGAAGAGTAGGATGTTTAAAATCTTTTCTTGCCTTGGTAGGGAAATACATTATGGTAGGGTGTCTTGTTTCATTAAGCTTTCTCCAGTAAATATTCAGAGAAACTAATATATACTTAAGGCCATAGGTTTCTATATGCAGTGAATACATTCTCAAAAGCTTTATCATAAATCTAAACTTCAAAATTTTCATTCAGTTTTAATTGAGTCTTCTGCCGTTTACTACTACAACATTTATGTTAATAATCTGTGCTTAGACGTTATAGGTAAATCTCTACGTAGATAAAACTATAACAAATTTATAATAAAACCTGGTATTTCTTCATTCCTGATTTTATAAATTTGGATTTCTTATATAGCCTGCCTCTGATCATGCCTGTGCTGTTTCACTGTTTTTGAGTACATCTGGGGAAAAAGAGTTGATAGTTTTGTATGATAGCATACACCAGGCTCTTGGATTTTCCTATGACTTGAAAAATAAGAGATTACACAAGTTTTTTGCACTTTAATTGATCTTTTGTAATAGGAAAGAAGAAATAATATTATCTCAGTGATTTTACAAAGTAAAATGTCCACAAATGCCTGCAGAATCTTTTGTGACGTCATATCCTGTAAATAGTGAGTTTTGCCATTTCATGGATTTGAGACTCCATCAGATGTCCTACAACATCTAACAAACACATCTTGAACTTTCTTTTATAAATTATTTGTATTCATGTTGCATTTGCATTTGGCAAGAAACTGTTCAGTTTGTTTTTTAAAATATCAAAAGGGAAGTTAAGGATGTGTGATGTTTCTTCTCTTGTTTGAGCTCAGGACGTGTCTGACTGTGTATCCCTCACTGGAGAGAGAAGGTGGTATTGCTCCCATAATCCCTTAAACCAGGTGTTTGCCTGGATGAAAAGAAAAAAAAAGGTGAATGTTCGGGTTTGTCTCAAGGTATGAGATGTCAGAGATGACCACATCTGAGTTCGTGTGTGTGAGGCACCTGGAGACTGCAGAACATTGGGTCCTTACTGCCTCCCACATATTTTTTTCAAGCAAGCTATTTGGTAACAAGGAAGAATGAAGTCTACTCAAATTACTCAAGTGCGAGGGGTTAATTGTGAGGCTCTATTAAGGGTTGAACTTCTCTTCTAGGGACCAAGCACCACCTCTTCGATCTGTTCCACGTGATGCCATAGTTTTTTTCCTCTCCATTCTCCATTTTCATCTTTGATTTTTTTCTGTCTAGGCTCCTTATCCTGCACTTCTACCTTCCATAGAAACTAACTTCCGCCTGCCCTGGACTCCTCATGACCTCATCACTACCTTACAGAAACTGCATGTTCAGCGCCCACTGCTAACCTTTAAATTTATTCTGTGTTTCAGTTCAAATATCCGAGAGGGTATTGAAGGCCACAGCACATCACAGGCCACAAGCCAGCACACGGAGTAGCCCTTCTCGTGTTAGGTATCATCTCCACATCCAGTCAGCTGTGATGGCCACAAGGGCAAAGTGATTCAACATGGGCAGGAATGGTGGTGGCCTGTATAGCCTCACGTAAAGGGGATGGTTGTTGGGGGCAGGTTCCATGGTTGGAGTTTAGTACACAGTCTCTGCTAGGCCCTCTTTTGGTCATTATGCAACTTGTTCAAAAGGCAAGAAAGGGAGTTTTGTCTCTCTTTGGGCTATGATTTTAAATGAGAAATGGCTTCACCGTGGAAGTCCACTTAGCTTGTCACAATGATAACCTGAGTGCATGAACCACAGGGAAAGTTAAATCTCAGCAAGTTGTAGTGCAGGTGGCTAGGTCGCGCCCATCTTCCGACCTGCAGTTTCTTTTTCTTAGGGACCTTGGTTCCATATTATTTTTAAAAAACGTCTGTATACCTTCAGAGTGGATTACTACTACAATTCCTTTCGACCTTTTACACTCTTGGATTCTGTTCGTAAGAGCAAGCCAAAGTGTGGCCCCAGATAATGTGAATGTTTTAATTGCCAACTCAGAGATGAAATAAGGCCTAAAATAGTAGTCTATTCCAGAATAGCTGTTAAATCATATACTAATCCTAATCAAAATGGGGATCTTTAAAAATCAAAAATTTGATAATGAAATGTTCTATGTCTTCTTTCACTCCAAGAAGCAATATACTTTTGTGACAATTTTAAATTAGTACATTTTATAACTCATTCCAAATATCTGTTAAATTGTTAGGACAGTATGTCCTTTAGCTTAAAATGTACACTGCAAACATTTTATCATAGATACAATGTTTTCCATGCAAATTCAATTAAAGTGTTTTTTTATTGGTATATCATTTGTTTGCAAAGATGGAAAATGTGGCCAATAATCTGGAAATATAAACTAAGTCCTAAGATGTGGGCAGATTGGATTCTGAGAAAATATGCCATAAACCTGCTTGAAATCTTTTAGATGCAGAGTAGATATTCCCTCTACCCACACTTAGGATAGTCATCTTACAAGCAGTTTTAATAGATTCTTCTCTCCATCTGCAGGCATCTTTCTACTTAGTGCATGTATGTCCTTGAAACAGATCTGCCTGGAAAAGTAATAATAATTGCACTTCTGAAGACAATTTCCAGTTACGCAGTGTCTCAGCATTTTAGCAGAGTTTCAAACTATAGCATCAGAAGTACAAACGCTACAAACACACAAAAAATCATTTGAGAGGTTTAGATTTCTTTTATTCGTATTTCTTTAGTGAATTTTAAATCATTTTTTTTCAATGTTTACCATCTTCAAAATTAATTAGAATGATTATTTTGTCCTGTTTACTAGAACATATTTGGATTATTCTAATAATTTTCATCTATTTTAAATTTAAAACATAACACTCTATTTTCTGATACTTTTAGTTAGGTATAGGAAAGCCCAAATGATCTCAGGCAAAGATCTTTAAAATTTAGAGAAAAAAATTACATCTTTTATGGAGAATCAAAGGGAGAAAATAATAGCATATGCACTGCATTTATCTGTCTCTCCTTAAGCCATCTACTCATTCATTCATTTATTCATTTACTCACTATTTACTAAGTGTTTATGCTAGACTAGGCATTATGCTAATACCCTTAAGAGAAACAAATAAATAAGTTATAGTTTTTCTTTCAAGCTGTTTGTATAGTAGTATAAACAAGTAGGCCCCAATAAAAATCATGTGGAAATTCAGAGAAAGATACTTAGAGAGATATTAAGAGAGTACTGTGTGTGAATATGTAACCCAGCTCAGGAGGGATCACAGAGGGCTTCCCTAGGAGATAACACCTGCACCAAATCTTAAACCTTAAGTAAGAATAAATAATACGGAACAAAAGAAAGATGGGATTTCAGACCCAGGGAACAACTTTAGCAATGGTCAGTGGTATGGAAATAAGAAAAAGCATGGGATGTAGTGGACATGAATCACATAAGGAGTATTAGAATATAAAGTAAGAGTCAGAAAGTGGGAGGAGAGGGGAGTTAGGTTGGCATAAATGTTATGGAAGACTCTTCTGAAGATGTTTGGCTTTATTCTAAAAGGATAGATATAATTTAAAATGTTAGATGCTAGATAAGTAACAAGAACTTGATATTGATTATTGGTAATAGGACTGTAGATGGAAAGATATTTTTTCATATAGGTAGTAATATAATGAAATTTGCAACATGATGATTTATTGGATTTTAAGAGTAAATAGAGGGAAGGAGTCAGGAATAAGTTCATTTTCTATCTTGGCCTGCTGTATGATTAGATATGTCATCACTCTACAGGGCTAACAATGTAAAAAAAGATTACTAATTCAGTTTCGGACATTATAAGTGTTATGCACAGACAGAGAAGGCCAAAAGCCAGTTAATTATATGTCTGTCAAGAGGTGACGTCTGAACCATAGATTTGAGAGTCAATAGATTGGTGATTTTGCCTAAAGATTACATAAATTGAGAGAGCGAGCACACAGATAATGAAGCAGATAATGACATACTCATTTGTCTGCCATAATGTCTGCATCAAGGATATCCTGATACATGAACACATAGTTGCAGCTTATTTTGGAGACTTTAATTAGGCAATGCAGAAGTTTCCCAGGTTAGTGTACAGAAGGCCAATCATGGTGATCTATGCTCCAAAGTTCCTGAGATTCAAAACACAGTATTGCTAGAGTATGTGGCATCATATATGCTTTGATTTTAAAAATACTTCAAAGTTGCATCCCAGCTTAAAAACTCAAAGGTGATCTCAAATAACCAAAATTTTCTACCAGATTTTCATTTCTCCTTCCTCCCCTCCCCTCCCTTCCCCTGCCTTCCCCTCCCTTCCCCTGCCTTCCCCTGCCTTCCCCTGCCCTCCCCTCCCTTCCCCTGCCCTCCCCTCCCTTCCCCTGCCTTCTCCTCCCTTCCCCTGCCTTCCCCTACCTTCCCCTACCTTCCTCTCCCTTCCCTTCCCTTCCCTTCTTTGTCTCTGTTGCTCATGCTGGACTATAGTGGCATAATCAGAACTCACTGCAACCTCCAACTCCTAGGCTCAGGTGATCCTCTCTACTCAGCCTCCTCAGTAAGTAGACTTACAGGCACATGCCATCATTCCCAGATAATTTTTTTTTCTGTAGTAATGGGATCTCATGCTGTTGCTCCGGCTGGTCTTGAACTCTGGGTCTCAAGTGGTCCTCCCAAAGTGCTGGGATTATAGGCATAAGCCACTGAGCCTGGCCCCATTCTTATATATTGACTAGTCTAGCATGTCCATTGAATATTGTACACATATTGCACCCACTGCCTTGATGCATTGACATTTCATATTTATATGCACCATCATTTTGCCTGTTGATATGATTATTAACTAATGAAATGAGAATAAGTATTTTTGAAAATTTAATGACAGTTGACTGTGTGGAATTATGGATACAAAAAATTTATTGCATCGTTTTAGCTTTCAACGTCATATACAATTATATTTAATAGGTGTTGGGCATTTGGATTCTTTAGTTAATAGAGAAAGACTTTTCTTATTTTAAAAATTATGTGAGAGGAAAAGAGCCTGTTTTTATTATTTAACTTTCCTTTGGTTTACTAACAGCCCCTTTTGGTATTAAAAGGCATACTAATTTTTGGATTAGTGCCTCAATTTAATTGTTCTTTGCAAATGTGACAAGCCACAATCTAACAAAGCAAGTATGTAGTTCTATTTATGGATTTTCTGTCTAGTGCAATTAGTGGGATATAGTTTTAGCAAGATGACTCTAACACTAGACTCAAGTCTATTTAACAAGATTAATAACAGATGTTAGTTCTCTGGCAATTAAATCATATCCTTTGGCTTCAGTTGCTCCTCACACTTCCCCAGTAAACAATGTCATTCAGTGTGAATTCTGTTACTCTAGGACGTGACTCTCATTTGGCTTTAAAGTTTTAGAACTTTGAAAACATATTTATCTGTGGCTGGTTTTGTACCTAGCCATAGCTTTTATCTTGGGGAAGTTTCCTTACACAATATTTATTAACATTAAACGAGTTTGGCCTCTTTAAATGAACAGTATATTGAGTGATTGTGTAAACATTAATATTTAATCTCTACATACTCATTGGATATAAAATCACCAAAAGTTTTTTTTAACTCCAAAAGCATAAATATTCCCAAGTCATATTTTTATTGCAGCTCAATAGTCTTAGCCTTCCATTCCTCCAAAATTCCATAAACTTATTTATTTATGCATAATTGGGGAGACCAAATTTTCTACAAAAATTAAATTTAGTCACAGTACATTTGACTGCTGCTTAAAAGTCCAAGTAGTCAAGTACGGTTACAGTTCTGATCTGATGTTTTCCATATCATAGCCTTTGCTTCTGTTTGGGTTCTAGTCATTTTAAATATAATGCCTGCTCCTGGATTAGGCAATAACATTTAATATAGGTAATATTCTGCTTTTATGATCATTGATGGATTGTGTCAGGATTACAATGTTTGGCATAGTTTCACAAATGTCATTTTAATAAGAGGGGTAAAAGCTTTTAATTCAACATTAGAGAGACCACATAATATTTCATAATCATAGCTTGATTATTGCTGCATAATGAAATCGAACATTTGTTAAAAAATTACAATTTTTTCCTGAAATTCTTTGTGTGTGTGTTTTTTTAAATTCTGTCAATCAGAAAGTTCATTAAGTTTGTATATTAATTTGCTAGGGCTGTTAAAACAAAGTATTGCAGACTGGGTCACTTAAACAATATAAATTTATTTTCTCTCAGTTCTAGACGCTAGAAGTCCAAGATCAAGGTGTCAGCAGGGTTAGTTTCTTGTCAGGATGCCCTCCTGGACTTGTGGATGGCTTGTCTTCTCGCTGTGTCTTCACATGATCTTCCCTCTGTGTGTGTCTGTGTTCTTATTTTCTTTTCTTATAAGGACATCAGTCATATTGCATTAGGGATCACTTTAATAATATCATTTTGACTTAGTTACCTATTTGACAGCTCCGTCTTCAAACGCAATCACTTTTTTTTAGGACTTTGACATATGAATTCTGGGAGTTTACAATTGAGCCCATAACAGTATCTCTTCTGCCTTTGTCACTGGACTATAGATTAATAGTCAAATAGTCACTCTTTCATTCGACATATGTTTAGTAAGCCCAGGAGTATTTTAGGTGCTGAGAATGTAATAGAGACCAAAATAGACAAGTAATATTCTAATGGAGAGTGTAGAGAGGCTAAATGATTCAGTGATGCTGATAAGTTGCTGCTGCATTTTATATTAAACTTCAAAGGTTTGGAAGTCAATATGAAAAGATTATGTCAACTTATAAGCAAATTAATATTTGATCCCAGTAAAGCATAGCCATCCCTGGCCAACTAGAAACTTCTAAATTTATTACTGTTTACTGGCAGTATAAACTATAGTAAAATAAGTTTGGAGTCAATGTAAAATAATTTATTAGAGTACCCTGATTTTTATTTGTATATTTGTAAGGTGTTAGGTATTTGACAGAACTTGAAAATGTAAACTGCAGCTTTATTAATGTTATATTTCATTTAAATGTGTTTTGTTACTAATGACAGGTTATAGTATCTGCTGCAAATCTGCTATAGTCACAGAGCCAACATTTCTAGTTTTCGATTTTTTTTTGTTGTTCAATGAATAAGGATTTACATATTCAATATAAAAGTGCTAATGAAACAAGCGAATTTTAAGCTAAAGTTCTGATGTTCATATTTTTATCTATATTTCTGTAACACAATTATAGTTTTTTGTCATGAACTCACATATCTATTTATCATTGATAACATTGATAAGTTTTGCATAAATGAAAACAACATTTAAACAGTCGGCCCTACTCAAGGGTTTCCTTTATTTCTCAGGGTTATACGTAGTCATCTGTCTAGTCCTGACTCTACATCCTCTGCACTTATTCAGTTGTCATGTGTATTACTGCAGCACAAATAGCCCTCTGTGGATCCTCATCTGGCCTGAGGCCTGTGTTGACACCTGCTGCTGATACCGTGGTCCCGCCAATTTCTCATCAGGAATGATGCTGGGTGCTCAGGCCAGCAGTTGACTGGGTAGCCTGTGGGCACTCATTATACTCCAAAGCAGCCCTCTTACATTGCATTGCTTGGTTGACAAATCAAGCCATCTTTTGATGTCGCCCCATCTCCCTGTTTTTGGACAACCTTCTGATAAACAAGTCTGTTCTTATTTACAGCTAACTTCTTTGCCTAACTAGATACACAATTTAATTCTTTTCTCATTCCAGTGATTCAATTTCTCTTCCTCTCTTGTGGTCTGATGTGCATATAGCTTGGCGATGGCAAATGATAGCCAGACGGAGGGAAATAGGTGGTCTATTAGCAAGCTGTGGAAGGGTTGTGTGGCTCCCAGTGTTTGAAGCTTCCTGTAGAAAGTGCAGTAATTGACCATTTTTCTTTTTATTTTTTTTGGTCACCAGCATTTGGTCAAAGTTCTAGAGAAACAAGAAACTTTCAACTTAGTTTTGGTTACTTGGATACATTTCTGTGCTATTGGATTTTCTTTAAGATGTATAATTTGATGTACTTAAAATGTGTCAGAATTTGTGAATTTGTATCAACTCTGGAATAATTGTCAGCAGAAGAATAATGTTCCCTTGATTAAAGTGAGAGGCTTAAGTCTTTTGATCAGTGGTTTGAGGTAAAAATCCTTGATTATGTCTCATTATGCAATATGACTTTAGTGAATAACTCAGTGACCTGATCCGTGATTTTGTAATTCTTCAGGTATTTGTTGACAGAGGGTAAATTGAAATGGAAATCGGAAATGACTAGCTGTGAAATCACTCAAAAAGGAGTATCTCTGTTAAAATTAAAAGACATATTTTTCTGTTACCAAGTGAGTTTTAAAGAGAAGTTTCAGTTACTGATGAGTAGGCACTTATCTTATTTTGGTCAGTATACTGGACTGCCCTTTGGTCAGAAAAAAATGAAATAAAGGAAGTTCTCCAGGGCTTATTTTTCAGATGTTGGTTTTAAGTAAGCAGAATTATAGCCTAATAATGTTTGTCTTAGGAGTCTCATAGATATTTATTGCTCAGAGGAATTCGTATCCTCAGTGTGCTATGAGGATGGCAAAAATGATTTAGCTGCAAAAGCAGAGTCTAAGAATTTACTGCAAATTGAAAATAAATCTACTTTTAAACCACCACAGCAACAGCTAGAAAAGTTATTTGCTTAACTGTCCGATATAAACACTGCTTCACAAGAGAAATGAAAATATATAGCTGGAAAAAAAAAACCTGAATTATTCATTTTCTGCCCTTTGATATTATTTTTTTTGGAGAGGGACTAAAATTAAGGTTTATCCTATCCCCAATATACACTATAAGTATGAATAAATAAACCAATTAAAATGTTTCCTCATAAAATACACTTGAATTATTAACTACTTAATAGAATGACATACTTAAATACATATAAGCTAGCTTTTTATCTTTTTTGGTGGGGAGGAAAACATCTAATTATAGTAACAGGACTTGAATCATCAGTATTATCTGTTCTGTTAGATTTTCTCACCAGTTCATATATCTGTTTGGATATAATTAGTTAAGATCATTTTTTTAATTTGTTTTTTTTTTTTTAAATTTATTTATTATTATTATACTTTAAGTTGTAGGGTACATGTGCATAACGTGCAGGTTTGTTACATATGTATACTTGTGCCATGTTGCTGTGCTGCACCCATCAACTCATCATTTACATCAGGTATAGCTCCCAATGCAATCCCTCCCCCCTCCCCCCTCCCCATGATAGGCCCCTGTGTGTGATGTTCCCCTTCCTGAGTCCGAGTGATCTTATTGTTCAGTTCCCACCTATGAGTGAGAACATGCGGTGTTTGGTTTTCTGTTCTTGTGATAGTTTGCTAAGAATGATGGTTTCCAGCTGCATCCATGTCCCTACAAAGGACACAAACTCATCCTTTTTTATGGCTGCATAGTACTCCATGGTGTATATGTGACACATTTTCTTAATCCAGTCTGTCACTGATGGACATTTGGGTTGATTCCAAGTCTTTGCTATTGTGAATAGTGCCGCAATAAACATACGTGTGCATGTGTCTTTATAGCAGCATGATTTATAATCCTTTGGGTATATACCCAGTAATGGGATGGCTGGGTCATATGGTACATCTAGTTCTAGATCCTTGAGGAATCTCCATACTGTTTTCCATAATGGTTGAACTAGTTTACAATCCCACCAACAGTGTAAAAGTGTTCCTAGAAAAAAAACAAACAACCCCATCAAAAAGTGGGCAAAGGATATGAACAGACATTTCTCTTTTTTTTTTTTTTTTGAGACAGAGTCTCGCTCTGTCGCCCAGGCTGGAGTGCAGTGGCCGGATCTCAGCTCACTGCAAGCTCCGCCTCCCGGGTTCACGCCATTTTCCTGCCTCAGCCTCCCGAGTAGCTGGGACTACAGGCACCCGCCACTTCGCCCGGTTAGTTTTTTGTATTTTTAGTAGAGACGGGGTTTCACCGGGTTAGTCCGGATGGTCTTGATCTCCTGACCTTGTGATCCGCCCGTCTCGGCCTCCCAAAGTGCTGGGATTACAGGCGTGAGCCACCACGCCCGGCCAGAACAGACATTTCTCAAAAGAAGGCATTCATACAGCCAACAGACACATGAAAAAATGCTCATCATCACTGGCCATCAGAGAAATGCAAATCAAAACCACAATGAGATACCATCTCACACCAGTTAGAATGGCGATCATTAAAAAGTCAGGAAACAGGTGCTGGAGAGGATGTGGAGAAATAGGACATTTTCAAGACAACTTGGGCTATTAGAAAGTACTTTTCTTTATCAAGCCAAAATCTTGATGCAATTTCTAACTATTGATTCTGGTTCTATTTCTTATGGCTTCACAGACCAAATATAATCACCATTACCACATCACGGTACTTCAAAATAGTTACATTTACTATTAGCTTTTATCCTCCTCCCAGGATAAATCTCCTATGTTCTTTACCCATTCCTCATTTGAGATGGATTAAAATTCCACAGTTATCTTAAATACTCTAATTTGACCCTACTTCATGTGTACACCCCATACTAATTCTATAAATATTCATTGAAGATTGCATTACCAAATTTGGCAAGAACCTCACTATGGTTATTCATGTAGAGAGAAAACCATAGGATACACTGCTGCACATCCATGTCTTCTGCACACTGCACTTCAACATATTTTTGCAGGTTTACATTATTACTCAAGTTCACCCTATTAAATCTAGCCCATTATTTTAGTCTCTTAACATTTTAAGTCATTATTCTTTTGTTTTTTCATTTTTCCAATATTTTATGCCTATTTTGTGTCTGACACCGCCTTAACCCATGGGAATAACAAAGATAAGAATGTCAGAGGTCTCTTTTTTTCTTTCTTTCTTTCTTTCTTTTTTTTTTTTTTTGAAGTCTAGTGAGGGAGGGAGACTGATTGATTAGAACCCAGACTCTTAAATGCTAAACAGATTAGTGTCACCATGTGAAAATAGAAATGATCTGATTCTTCTCTTTGGGAGACAAAGATGGCCATTTGATTTCCTGCCCAGCTTTGTGAAGATTAGTATATTTTATGTACAAGTTTAAGTGTAAATATATTTTTTTGAGGTACCCGCTGTGGTGTGTTTAGAGATCTTAAAGTACAGACATGAATAAAGCCAAGATAAATTAATTGCTTCTTTCTCCATTAAATTTCATGATAGTAGTGATATTTTAAGAACTAATGAAGTAAAACAAGGCAGATAACTAGTTCAATAAGATACAGCTTAATTAGGTATTTTTATCAATTTATTTGAACAAACGAGCTCAGAATATGCTTATATGACTTTGTATTTAAATACTGGAATTCTTCTAGTTCCATTTACAGTTGACCCTTGAACAACATGGATTTGAACTGTGTGGATCCACTTACAAGCACATTTTTGTCAATATATATATTGGAGGTTTTTTTTTTTTTTTTTTTTTTTTTTTTTTTTTGGAGATTTGTGATCATTTGAAAAAACTCACAAGCCATATAACCTGGAAATATTTTTAAAATTAAGATAATGTGTGTAGATACTAGTTTATTTTTATTCCCTACCATAAAATATACAGTTGTTATAAAAGGTTAAAATTTATCAAATTATGCACACACTTATAGATTGTACATGGCACCATTTGGAGTTGAGAGAAGTCGAACATGAAGATGCAGCATTAAGTCATAACTGCATAAAATTAACTGTTTTGCCGTAGTCATCTCCTGTTGCTATTATGTATGTGAGCTCAAGTGTTGGGAGTATTCACTTAAAATGCCCTGTAAGGCTAAATCATCTCTGGTGAGCAGTTCATCTTTCCAATAAATTGCATTTCACAGTAACAAGTGATCTCTTGAGGTTCTTGCATATTTTTCTCTGTGTTTTGTGCGATACTACAAACCTTGAATTATACCGTGTACCTCTATGAAGTGCCACTAGTGATGCAGAAGTGTTCCCAAGAAGCAGAGAAAGGTCATGACATTACAAGAAAAAGGCAAACTGCTTCATATCTATCACAGATTGAAACCCGCAGCTGCAGCTGCCCACTATTTCAGAAAATTCGTCTTATAAACAAATGACACAAACTATACCAAAAACTATATCAAATACAGTACAGTGCTGCAAATGTATTTTTCTTCCTTATTATTTTCATAATACCATTTTCTTTTTTCTTTATTGTAAGAATACTGTGTATAATACATATACAAAATATGGGTTAGTCGACTGTATGTTATCAGTAAGGCCTTCAGTCAATAATAGGCTATTTGTAATTAGTTAAGTTTGGGGGAAGTTAAAAGTTATATGCAAATTTTTGACCGCACAAGGGTTGGTGCCCCTGACTCTCACGTTGTTCAAGAGTTAGCTGTACTTAGTCTTCCTCTTTGTAGGCTGCCAAAAGACTAACTTGAGTTAAATAGAGAAGTTGATTTGAATAAGATCTCGCTTTATATGGCTTCAACTCTATGTGGATTAACAACTTAGAGCATGTTTCTCTAGAGAAAGTTGTGTGGTGCTAACCTTGAGTAGGTGATTTTTACACACTTTCCCTAATATAAACCAAAAGTTAACTTGAAAAACAAAATGTGGCATTTTGTTGTAATATAGTCCAAATTTATTCATGCTACTTGGCTTTGAACACATTTATTTTTATCATTTCCCATTTTCTTCTACCAGAAAAAGCAATTAGCACCATATTTCTAAATGTTTTAATATTTAGATTTTCTATCTTAGTGTTTGTATCATCTTACAATGATTTGTATTTTCCCCTTGCACCCCAATTAAAGGAATTGGAGATGTGTTAAATATTTTCATAACTCATGTGTCAGATTAGGCTGCCGTAACACGTTACTATGGACTAGGTGGCTTAAAAAACAAAAATTTAATGTGACCTTTCCTTGATGCTTATTTGTGTGTGTGTGTGTGGGGGGGGAGAGAGAGAGAGAGAGAGAGACAGAGAGAGAGAGAGAAAGGGCTATTTTTCTCTCTGCCTTTTCTTCTCAAGCCACCAACCCTATGAGATTGGGAACCCACCCTTATGACCGCATTTAGCCTTAATTACCTCTTAACAATGATATCTTCAAATATAGTCACATGGTGGATTAGGGAGTCAACATATGAATTTGTGGGGATGGGGGAACACAGGCCCATCCATGGCACACACCACAGAATGAGAGTATGCACACATTGGATCATATGTCCCCAGCTCATTATCTCAACAACAACTTAACATTTTAATGTCAGGATGTGATTTTAAGTGACTTCTAATCATTTTCCATGAAACAGAAAACAGTTATTATATCTGCTGCTGGTCTATTGCAACCTAGTATAGGGAAATGGAATAGTGTGGGACTAAGAGAACTCTCTAAATATATACATCTACTATGCACCCACAGAAATTAAAAATGTTTTAAAAGAGAACTCTGCCAGAATCTTTACTCTGCCACTTGCAAATTACATGACCTCTGCAAAGGTAGAACATTAAATCGGTTAATGTAAGTTAATATATGTTAATATAAGTCAAGAGCATTAAACAATATGTGAGATGTAGTAAATATTCTATAGGTGTTAGCTTTGATATCATTAATATTAGTCTTATTATCAATTTTTGTAGGCAACCTTTCCTATTTCTCCACCATTTCCCATTTGAGAAGAATGAGAACCTTTTTCGCATTCTAGTCACTAACTTCTGGAAGCTTTGTAGTTTGTCTTTGATGCTTTCAGAAAACAGTGTCCCATAACTGAACTGGCAATAGTGTATTTCATAATACAGTTAAAAATTCAGAATTGGCCAACCATGTACTAGATCAAAGTAATAGCTCATAGAAAAAGAAAAGTACTTACACAATCTTTTCCTGATTTCATTCAGTTTTTCTAAACGATAACATTTCAGTAAAGTAAAATGGTAGTTTAAAAGTATTTCAAATATTAAAATATTGGTATTTAAAATATATATTAAATATTTATATTTTTATACAAAATATTGTTTATATTAAACATTTTAATGAGAAACAAGATATCACTTAGCTGAAAATGTTAGGAAAATCCAATCAATTGATAGCTATTCACTAAATAACTACATTCTGGATTTCCTAATAACTCACTATATGATTATTAAAGTATGTTATTTCTGAGGATTCATTAGAATATTAGCTCCATCAGAGCTAATATTTGTCTAATTTTTAACTTGTTTATTTTCACCACTTGTAAGAGTGCCTGGAACATATGAGGTCGTTAAGTAGTTGCTGAATGAGTGAATGGTCAGTAGTTCACTGTAACTACTATTCATGTGCCAGAGCTTATGACTTGTTCTGGGGATATAAAGAGTACATGTGCCCATGGAGGGACAGTGCAATGGGAAGAAATAAGCACAATTCAAAGTAACTTGTGACAGAGACATACTAAGTGCAGGAAGACCACAAAAAAAGGCATCTCTGCTTCTACTTGAAGTTGACAGAGAAGGTCAGGAAGTGATTCAATGAAGGGGTGATGGTTTAGAAGGGTATTGAAAGATGTATGAAACTTTACCGGTGTGCAGGGGCACAGGAATGTGGTAATAATAATTCTGTATTAAAAAGAATAAATAATAAGTCTTGGAAGTAGAAAGTCAGTAGTCTCTGAAGAGCTTCATGTACCATACTAGAGTCTGAACTTTATCTCATTGATAAGACATTGAAGAATTTAAGCAAGATGTTTTTAGAAAGGTCACTCTAGCTGTGAAGCAGACAACACATTGAGTAATGTAAGTCCCTGAGCTTTGCAACTGCTCAGAAGTATAATGGAATACTCGAGTCCCCAAATCCTATAGGTTTCAACTAGAGTGGCCAGAGGTAGGGGTGGAAGTGAAAGGTATTTTGTCATTCCAGAGACATTCAGAAGCTAGAATGGATAGGCTTGAATGAGGCAAGTGGAACATAAGAAAGACTGTTGAATAATTCTGAGATTTCTGTTTTAAACAACGGAGTGAGTGGAGGTGTCAACAACTACCAATGAAGAAAGGGCAAATATGGCGTAGAAATCGGACAGTAATAAGCTTGGTTTTGATGAATTAAAGTTCAGGTGAAAAGCTAGACTATAATATTGGGGCACAGAAGAGAGATCAAGTTTGAATTTAAAATATGTATGTATCTGGTGAAGGCGTGTGTTTAGACAAGATTGTCCATGGAAAGTGGGAAGGGCTTTGGGTCAAAGGTGAAACCCTGTGAAAAATCAACACTTAGTTTTTCTAGATGTGGCACATGGGTAGAAGAATGTGTGAAGAGTCTAGGGAGGCAGGAAGAGAATCAGGGACAAAGGCATCGTGAAGTATCAGATGTGAGAGCTGATGATGAGGTCAAACGTGCTGGAGAAAGCCCACGATGAATCCTGCAAGGTGTCAATTGTGCTGCACTTGCAGAATGCCACTGGGGACTTCGGCAAGAAGAATGTGATGGGCGTGGAAACCAACTGCAGTGTCCTGAGTGATGAGAATGATGAAGTGCAGGCAGAAAGTCCGCACCTTAAAGAAGTGATGGGAAAGACAAGGGGAAATATACGCCTTGACAATAGTCTCCAAATCATTGGAATCTACCCCTTCAGAAAGATTAATGCTAGTTTTAGATGATTTAGTTTTACAAACAAATACATTTTTCTCTTTTGATTTTAGTCTGAGTTGAGCATAAGGAGTATTCACTGAGAAGAGCAGGAGTTGTTGAGATAAAAAGGAAAAAATAGGAGACGCCAGAGTAAGGATGGCATGTACTGAGGCAAGGAATAGAAATTATGGAGATCCATGTGGAATCTGTGTGGACACCCAGGATGGGTTCAGGTTATAGAGGATCTTGAAAAAAGGGCAAAGCATTATAGGGGCAGGATATTTGTCTGTTTTGTTCACTGAACGATAGTCGACAAATACTGGTGAGATGAATGTGGGATCTGGTGTGTTACAGTGTGGTGGGGGCGGGGGAAATAATTTTACTTTGTTAGAAGTAGAGTGATGAAAGTTTTAGCTTCAGATACGCTGAACTTGAGATCACTCTCTAACAACCGAGTGAAAAATCTAATAGGCAGGTGGAAAACGACGGCTGGGTCTTAGGTGGGAAGATGTGACTTGAGAGAGACTGACCGTGATCAGCGTGCAGAAGAAAGACGAATCCACAGGTAGAGAAGAACCTCCTTGTATAGAAATAGGGTTGCCAGGCCAGGTGCAGTGGCTCACGCCTGTAATCCCAGCAGTTTTGGAGGCTGAGGTGGGCAGATCATGAGGTCAGGAGATCGAGACCATCCTGGCTAACACAGTGGAACCCCATCTCTACTAAAAATACAAAAAATTAGCTGGACGTGGTGACAGGCACCTGCAGTCCTAGCTACTCGGGAGGCTGAGACAGGAGAATCACTTGAACCCGGGAGGCAGAGGGTGCAGTGAGCCGAGATCATGCTGCTGCACTGCAGCCTGGGCAACAGAGTGAGACTCTGTCACAAAAAAAAAAAAAAAAAAAAAAAAAAAAAGAAATAGGGTTGCCAGATTTACAAAACAAAAGTGTGTTGGATGCCCAGTTAATTTCAGACAAACAATGATAATTTTTTATCATAAGTATGTTTCATGCAATATTTGGCAGCACCAGATAGAAAATATAAACAGAGCAGAAAGACCACATAATCTACTTTTATAAACTTTATCTTGGAGTTTGCGCGGTACCGGATCTGAGGGCTTTTCTTTCTAAATTCCTAAAAGTTCTTTATACAGAGATAAGGTATGGAAGTCCCAGGAATATCCAGACAATCCTTCTCTACTTTAGCAGGAGAAATTCTACTTTAGGGAAGATTTGGGGAAAGACAGGTTGGTAATTTAATTTCGAAAAACATTGCCTTTTGCTGAAACCGCTTGTCCTCTCTCTTGATCAAATATTGCAATCTTGCTTGAGCCATAAATTACAGGCCATGTGTGAATAAAACAAGTAATATAAGATCTTTCAGTTATCTAAAATATCTATGCCAACTGCATAGCTAATAAAGGAAGGAATATAACTGTACAACTTCAAAACTAGCAGTTAGGACTGAACACACACATAAAAGTTGTCATAATTTCCAATGGCCTGGGATAAGCGTGTGAGAGACATACCCAGTTTATTTTGTAAGGTTCTTGAGATTTACCCGTAACTGAACAGGGCATCTTTTGGATATAGAATAGAGAGGCTGTATTTTATACAAAAGAATACAAGTTTTTCTCGTTTTGCTCTAATACTTTTTTTATTTTTTAAGTTTTTAAACATAATTTCATAAGACAAACTGTAACGTAAATGTATAATGGTAATAAAGAGACTCCATTTTGGATGTTTGATCTCTGACAACTTTCATGTCCCCACTCGCCCTTTTACCCTTTACTTGATATCTGGGCAACCTGATTAGAAAGCCCAGCACCTCCATCCCTTGGCACTGGTGGAAATTTCAAATCAGGAAATCTCCACCTGGGTGGGTACCTCTATCTAGGCTCAACTCTCAGCCACAACAAAAATCCAAGCCACCACTCCCCTCCTCTCTTGTTTTACTCTGGATGAAACATGAGTTTTTCTTGAGGAGTCATTTTGCCTTTTGCTATATGAATAATAAGCTTTATAGCCTAAGCATTGGTGCCCGTGTGCCATTTGTCCTGACATCTATATGTGCCTGGGGAGGAGGAATGCTGACCAGCTTACGACAGGGGATGCTAGGCACCAAAATAAAACAGTGAACATGTACATCCTTGTTCTTAGTACAGTCATTCTGTGAAGTTTGTCCCTTCCTCTGTTCCTGCTTTCCTATATTAGTGATCTCACATAAGGTACCTACCACCTTGGACTTCTAACACCATAGATTAGCTTTGGCAACTTTTAACTTATATATGTAGAATAACATAGTATACATTCTTGCTGATTTTGCTCAACATTGTTTATGAGATTTGTTAATAGTGTTGTGTATTTAGTTCACTTTCACTGCTCCGTAGTATTCCAGTGAATATACCACGATTTGTTTGTCTGGGTTTTAGCTATTATGAATAGTGCTTCTACCAACATTTTTGTCTTTACCTTTTGGTGCACATTTGTGTTGCATATTACCTAGAAGTAGACTTACTGGATCATTGGTCATGTGTATGGGCTTTGATAGTGACAAAGAGTTCTCCCAGCAGGTTATGCCAATTTATATGTAGGATGAGGTTTAAAAGTTGTCATTTATACTTCTAAACAGAAGAAACTTTTTTTTTTTCTTTTTTTTTTTTTTTTGAGACGGAGTCTCGCTCTGTCACCCAGGCTGGAGTGCAGTGGCGTGATCTCGTCTCACTGCAAGCTCCGCCTCCCAGGTTCATGCCATTCTCCTGCCTCAACCCCCCGAGTAGCTGGGACTACAGGCGCCCGCCACCTCGCCCGGCTAGTTATTTGTATTTTTAGTAGAGACGGGGTTTCACTGTGGTCTCGATCTCCTGACCTTGTGATCCGCCCGCCTCGGCCTCCCAAAGTGCTGGGATTACAGGCGTGAGCCACCGCGCCTGGCTCAGAAGAAACTTTTATATTTAAAGCCACTAATGAGTATTTTCTATATATTCCTGTATGGTTTTAGTATTGGTTAGACTCAAAGTTTAGGTTTTTTCCTTGAGTAGTGAATTCTAATAATTTTATGTTGTCTCAGCATCCATTTTGAATTCAGGGTTGGCTTTCTCATACCAGAAGCAGGGGCTCGGTCAGCCTTTACACAGTTTCCAATTCTACACCACACTCAAATGGCTCAAGCTGGTGACTGAGACTGGGACTTAGAGGCATTTCCTCCACCCAGCAGATTGGACTCCCCATAGTACTGCTGTCTCCTTTAAAAGGACCACGAAGGAATTAGTCTGCAGCCTTAAGGTGACCCACATCCTGTTCCCTCTATGTCCTGCTAACTGCTAAATCCTCTTCCCTCTCTCTGCCTGATTCTTCATTCCTGTGTTCTGTGGCTCAGGGCAGGAGAACTGCCCTCCAAGCCCATGGCATCCTCCTTGCCTAGCATCTATAAATAAAAGTCTCTGAATTTGTTTTCCATTGTGGTGGTGTATTGAATTTGCACCTTCCTTCTGAAGAACCAGGGGCTTCCCCATGTTGGGTTTTCCCCAGAGCTCCTGGGAGAACACAACGTTGGCCTCCTTGCACCAGAGTGATGTTCAGGCAGGTGAAAAATGAATATGGGTCAGAAAAGAGCCACAAAGGTGTCTGCCAGTATAAACAAGTTTCCTGTGTGAGAGACCCTGGTAATGGGTAGGGCGAATAGGTAAAAGAAGGATCCTGTGAGAGATACTCTGCAAACACCCATGTCCAGCTCCCCTTCGTCTCCCATTAGAGTTGATTGCTGGCAGCTCTGGTAATGGAATCCCAGTTTAGCTGGGGGTTCCCAAAACACCTTGATAGACATAAAAAGTATACAGTAATAAGCAGTGCTTTGACATGCTGACAGTGCCTCAATTACATTCTGATTATTTCTGTATAGCACAATTTTTATAGAAGAGTTTTAACTTTGCCTTAAGTCTACAGAATGGATTAGTTTCCAGTGAAGTGTTAAGAAGGGTTTGAAAATTCAACTAATCCTCATATATATCAGAAAATGTATTTCTTGTATTACATTGGCTCTTTAGTTAAACTCTATTTGCATATATTAAACATCACTTAGAATTAAAAAAGTTCTTTTAGAAAAAGCAGGGCACATTTTCGATTTCTTTTGCTGTAATGAGTGTCTGACTTAGTCCTGCCACTTCATTTTCACCTCCTATCGGTTATGATGATTGCTTGTATATAAAGTTTTGAAACAGAGTATATGGCTCTTAAAATTAAGTGGCAATATCTGCATTAAGGTGTTTATTCTTGTGAGTTTTAAATGATGATGATAAAGTGATGATGCTGATGAAAATGTACCCTCAATTATATAAATTACTCAAATAAGCTTAATCTATGATAAAATAAAGCATAATAAATCAATGGAGAAAGAACTAATAATTCAATAAAATGTGCTGAGGAAACTGGCTATGAGGAAAGTGTTTAATTTTGCTCTTTTGGATCTTTGTTCACAGTCTATTTCAAGATCAATTCAAGATGGATTAAGTAAAGCAAAAGGGGAAGAAAGACAAGGGGTAATGTCGCTAAAAGATGAATCTCTAGATTATTTTGAGATAGGATAGTATTGCCAAGATCATTTTCTTTATACTTTTGTCCATTGAACTTATGTTTATATGCCTTTTTTTTTCTAACCACATAAACATTCACATAAGTGAAAGGCCAAACATTTTGTTAAAATTTTGAAACAGAAATGGCAGCTATATATATATGTCTTATTTAAACTAACAGAGCTAAAAAAGAAATATATGAAAGCGACTGAAAATAGAAAACATTTCTGAAGGCATACTTAACCATGTTAATAAATAATGAAATATACCTTCAAGGAGTATTTTTGCTGATTGTTTTGGCAGTCAATGTGGGAAATATGAACGAGACACTGTTAAACCAACGAGGGAGTGGTGAGCTGAACCCTCTCACATTCTTTCCAAGGAAATATGAATTGGTCCAGTCTTTCTGAAAAGCAATGTGCAAGGTTATCAAGAATAAGGGGACTTTAACATGTTTTCAGTGTTTCTTTTTCTTTTTCTTTTTTATACATTTCTTCTGGGAAAATTACTTGATGATGAATAGTAATGAAATATACATTAATTAAAACCACAATTACTTTTATACCAACCTAATACCATTCTGGACATCGGCTTTCGCAAAGAATTTATGATGAAGTCTCCAAAAGCGGTTGTATGATGAAGGCTCCAAAACTGTTCATGGCAGTGTGATTTATAAATCCTGAGCTTGGTAAACTCCCAGTTGAGGAAATAATACATGATTGCATATACCTAGAATCAGATATTGTGAATCTACTGGGTTTGATTCCTTCAAAGAAAGCCTGCATATAACAAATCCACAGGCAACATCAATGGAACAGGGAAAAGGTGGAAGCATTTTCCTTGAAAACTGGAACAAGACAAGGATGCTGTCTCTCAGCCTTCCTGTTCAACATAGTATTCAAAGTCCTATCCAGAGCAATCAGGCATGAGAAAGGAATAAAAGGCATCCAACTAGGAAGAGAGAAAGGCAAACTCTCTCTCGGCAGATGATGTGATTCTATATGTAGAAACCCCACAGGCTCTGCCAAAAGTCTCCTAGAACTGATAAACAGCTTCAGCAAAGTTTCAGAATACAAAATAAATGTAGAAAAATCAGCCTCATTTCTATACACCAACAACATTCAAAGTGAGAGCCAAATCAAGAACACAATCCCATTCACAGTAGCGACAAAATGAATAAAATACTTAGAAATACGGCTTACCAAGGAGGTGAAAGATCTCTACAATTAGAATTACAAAACACAGCTGAAAGAAAGCAGAGACAACACAAACAAATGGAAAAATATTCCACGTTCAGAGATAGGAAGAGTCGATGTTGCAAAAATGACCAAATTTCCATCTAGGGAAGCAACTTACAAATTCAATGCTATTTCTATCAAACTACCAATGTCATGTTTCAAAGAATCAGAAAAAAAAGCTATTCTATAATTCACATGAAAGCAAAACAGAGCCAGAATGGTCAAAGCAATCCTAAGCAAAAAGAAGAAACCCAGAAACATCACACTACCCGACTTTACACTACAAGGCTATAGTAACCACAACAACATGGTATTGATACAAAAACAGACACATAGATCCATGGAATAGGATAGAGAACCCAGACATAAAGCCAAACACCTACAGCCATCTGAGTTTTGACAAAGGTGACAATCATAAACAATGGGGAGAGGACTCCCTATTCAATAAGTGGTTCTGGAATAGCTGGCTAGCCATATGCAGAAGATTTAAACTGAACTCCTTCCTTTCACCATATACAAAAATTAACTCAAGATAAAGACTTAAATGTAAAACCTAAAACCAAAATCTAGAAGAAACCTAGGAAATATTAGGTTGGTGCAAAAGAAATTGTGGTTTTTGCCATTGCAAGTATTATAAAAACCTCAATTACTTTTGCACCAACCTAATACCATTCTGGACATCAGCTTTGGCAGAGTATTTATAATAAAGTCTCCGAAAGCAATTGTAACAAAACCAAAAATTGGCAAGTGGGACCTAATTAAACTAAAGAGCTTCTGAAGTGCAAAAGAAACTGTCAAAAGAGTAAACAGACAACCTACAGAATGGGAGAAAATGTTCACAATCTATGCATCTGACAAAGGCATAATATCCAGAATCTATAAGGAACTTAAGCAATTCAAAAAACAAAAATCAAGCAACCTCATTAAAAAATGGGCAAAGGACACGAATAGACACTTCTGAAAAGAAGACATACGTGCACCCAACAAGTATATGAAAAAATGCTCTTTATCACTAATCATTAGGTAAATGCAAATCAAAACCACAATAAGATACTGTATCACACCAGTCAGAATGGCTATTATTAAAAAGTCACAACAGATGCTGGCAAGGCTTCAGAGAAAAGGAAACATTTATACATTGTTGGAAATGTAAATTATTCAAGCCACTGTGGAAAGCAATGTATAGATTTCTCGAAAAAACATAAAACAGAACTACCATTCAACCCAGCAATCCCACTACCAAGTATATACCCAAAGGAATATAAATTTGTTTGCCAAAAACACACGTACTCATATGTTCATTGCAGCACTATTCACAATATCAAAGACATGGAATCAACCTAGATGCCCATCAACAGTGGACTAGATAAAGAAAATGTGGTATCTATACACCATGGAATGCTATGTAGCCCTAAAAAAAATGAATGAAATCACATCCTTTGTAGCAAAAGGGATGTAACTGGAGGCCATTATCCTAAGCGAACTAATGCAGGAAAAGAAAACCAACTACTGCGTGTTCTTACTTACAAGTGGGAGCTGAACATTGAGTGCACTTAGACACAAAGATGGGAGCAATAGACACTGGGGATGGCCTGAGCAGGGAGAGTGGAGTAGGGGCATGGGTTGGAAGGCTACCTATCAGGTACTATGCTCACTACCTGGGTGATGAGATCATTCATATGCCAAACCTCAGTGACAGGCAACTTATCCGTGTAACAAACCTGCACGTGTACCCATGGAACCTGAAATAGAAGAAAAAACAAGAAAATTGGCCAAAATTATGACAAGTAGTAAAAACAAATAATAAATTTGCTATGGCATCAGCTGCCAAGTGTTAACTAAAACCAATTTCTTCTTTCTGACAACATGGCTAGCTAGAATTCATTTGTAGTTAGGTATAAACTTATGTCTGAACTATAATGGGATGTTTGTAAAAAATATGTGCTTATCCTAGTCCCTAAAAGCCTCTCATTATAGATCATCTATGCTTGTTCCCTTTCCATTGAGCAGATGGAGACAACCATGGTGACTTTAGAAAGAACGGGTTGATGGTGAAGAAGGCTTGTCCCTGAACGAACACTCACCCCACCCTTACTGCCTCTGCGAACACACTCACACGTGTGGCTGTTAAAGATGAGTAAAAATAGACTTCTATCAAATTTCAGCTATTAAAAGTTTGGGATGTGGATTAGTGAAGCAGATACTAGTGTTCCCCTAAATGATACACCTGTAGGTAGTGTATGCAGTGTGTGGAGAGAGAGAGGAGACTAGTAGAAAGTAGGAAGTGCCCTGATGCATTTAGAATAGTCTCACGTGTTTAGGGAGCGCAAGTTTCCCTAAGGCGTATCAGGAGTACAGATGTGCAGGTAACATTAAGAGCAATAACGTAAGTATCATGGGCTGTTTCTGTATTTGCTCATGGAAAGTAGAATGCTGCTCACGTATTTTCTGGAGTCTCTAAGAATTGTCAGCACATGTGTCCTATATTTAAGCTGATGCTTCAGCCATCTAGCCACCTGCAGTCAGGCCCTTTTTGGGGATTTGGGGTTCCTCCCTCCATAATGCATTGCCTTGGCTACTAGGTATTACCGTCTCCCTTGGGGTATGTCTAAGGAGGAATCAGAGTCAACAAAACTAAATTCCACTTTCAAGTATAAATCTTTTCATTTTGTTTTCTCAGATTCAGCACTGGGGAAAAACACAACACAACATTGCTTATTGTTTCAGAGATGTTATCTTTCTCTTTGGTGCACTGAGAGAGACAACGTGTTTCCTTTATTAAGGAATTCATTTTGTCAGAAAATTAATTGTGCTTAATTAAATTAGGCTGCTAAATTTAATATAGTGTGGTGATAACATTAGAACATGTCTAAGATTTCATTGTTTATTGGAATTAAGAGGGTTATTAAAAATAGCAGTTAACTAACAGTCCTTTTTCATTAAGTAGAGTGAAAAAATCTTATTGTATCAGTTTTATTCCTCAAGTAATTGATTTCTATGCTTTATTACATTTTGCCACGCTTGATTCTTACAGTTAAAATTTGAAATCTATTATTTCTAATGATAATTTTAATAATGCTTTTAGCATTTTCAGATTTACTATAATCATATTCTTAAGTAGCACAATTACTCTTATTTTACATATTTTATAAACAACTGAGGTCAAATAATTTTTAACTTAACCAAGAGTATATAATTTTGACAAAGTCAGAATTTGGCTTGTATTTGCCAAAATCCCAAGAAGAAGTGGGTGGCATACTTGAGACAGGATAGAACAAAAAGATATTCAGGCTATATAATGGTTAATATTGAGTGTCAACTTGTTTGGATCGAAGGATGCAAAGTATTGTTCCTGGGTGTGTCTGTGAGGGTGTTGCCAAAGGAGATTAACATTTGAGTTGGTGGACTGGGAGAGGAAGACCCACCCTCAATCTGGGTGGGCGCCATCTAATCAGCTGCCAGCGTAGCTAGGATAAAGCATGCAGAAGAATGTGGAAGGACTAGACTTGCTGAGTCTTTCCTCAGTCTTCCTCTTTCTCCCATGCTGGATGTTTCCTGCCCTCAAACATCAGATTCCACATTCTTTAGCTTTTGGACTCTTGGGCTGACTTACACCAGTGGTTTCCAGGGGCTCTCAGGCCTTTAGCCACAGACTGAAGGCTGCACTGTCAGCTTCCCTACTTTTGAGGTTTTGGGACTCAGACTGATCCACCACTGGCTTCCTTGCTCCTCACCTTGCAGATGGTCTATTGTGAGACTTTACCCTGTGATTTTGTGAGTCAATTATCCTTTAAAAACTCCCTTTCATATATACATCTATCCTATTAGTTTTGTCCCTCTAAGGAACCGTGACTAATACAGGTTATTTACCAAGACATAGGTGTGGATAGTGCAGGAACAGAACTGTTACCTCCTGGAATATTGAAAGGAGAAGGTGAGGGGCAATTACTAGAACGTGGAGGGAAAGATTTCTGAAGAGTCAGCTGCCGTAAGAGATTCAGTGACCTTCAGTGGACGGAACGAGCCAGGTCAAGGCAGCCTTGCAGGGAGGGAGATGAGGAATAAATATGTGGACTTCATTCTTTTCCCTCCCACCAAGCTCCCCTTTCATCAAATTTAACCACCTGCCAAAGGAAACATTTGTATGGCACATATAAGTCAGCTCTGGGTGGGGGTGGGGGTGAGGGCAAAGAATGTTCAAGAAGTTTGGAGAGGCAGGGGATCTGCCACAGGACCCCGATCTCCATTTGATGAATGGGTGTCCCTTCTATTGCCTTCACATTCAAGAAGATCCTATCCCACTGGATGTCACGAATTAAGTGATGATTCAGAAAGTCCCCATTCTTGTCCCTTTTCTCATCATGTTCTCATTGTACTACTATTGGTGAAGAGGATGCAGAGATAAATTACTGTTCCATAAGAATTCATTGAAACCTGTGAGTTATAAATGATACTACATGATCAGAGATTAAAAATAACATTGTACTGTATATTTGTTATTTTTTGGCAGCTCACCTTCAAATTTCCTGGCTGTACAGATGATCTCTTATTAGGCAGTTACATGCTTTTCACCCAGACTTTGCATCTGGAAAAGGACATACACAAGGAAGAGACAAAGGAATTACTTGAAGCTGCCCCTGTGGAGCCAAGAGCTCTGCAACAGGAATTCTAGATATGAAAGGACGTTCACTTCTAGTGGCATCATCAGGGGATGACCAGAGGAGGCAGCATAGGCAGCTGTATCTCAACCAGACAATTACCAAGGTAAGATCTTGGCTTTCCTCTCTGCTACCCAGAAGACTATCTTAATTTCTGTTATTTCTTTGTTGATTCTGTGAGACGTCTGGTGTTCTACTCATAAATGTATTTTCTACTTGAATTAGCAAGAGTAGATATTATGGACGGATTGTATCCCCAACTCTCCCATGTTCATATGTTTAAGTCCTAATCCCCAATGTGACGGTACATGGAGATGGGACTTATAATTAGGTAATAAGGTTAAATGAGGTTGTAAAGTTAATCCAATAGGACTGGTGTCCTTATAAGAAAACGAAGAGACATCAGCAATTTCCCTCCTTCATTCTGCATGTGCACAGAAGAAAGGGCGTGGAAGGACAGAGAAAAGGTGGCTGTCAATAAGCCAGGGAGGGAGATGTCACCAGAAACCTACTCTTACAGCACCTTGATCTCAGACTACCAGCCTGTACAACTGTGAGAAGATAAATGTCTGTAGTTCAAGTCACCCAGTCTGTGGTATTTTGTTATTTCAGCTTTAGATAACAGTAGATTCTGTTACTTTAGAAAGTACAGTGATTTTCTGTTATTTTCAACAAGATCCTTAACAGAAAGAAACCCTAACAATTAAACTGGAACATTATTTTTCAAACTTCGAGTTACAACCAGCAGTAGGCTGTCAAATCAATTTAATAGATAGCAACCAGATTTAAAATAATTGAATAGAATATAATAGATGAGAACATATTGTAATGCATCACCTCTAGTAAGATTAAGTACTGCTTCCTGAGAACTTTGTGTGTGCGTGTGGTTGCTTCTGTGTGCATATATATATACATACTGGACTCAATGTAAAATATATTTTGGAACATGGGAAATGGTTGAAGAAATTTAAAAAATATTATTCTAGAGCATATTACAATATTCTAGTTGTTCATTTTTCCTGCCATGACAGATTGAAGAATTTAGAGCCTCAGTGAAATATGGATTAAAAAATCATAATTGTGGGATGATTTTCAAGAAGTTGATATTAAGAGGGAATTGAAACTATGGTTCATTGTGAGTTGTACTGAAAACTTAGATTGTGTGATTTTTATTATGTAAAAATTTTGTGTTTTAAAGTTTTATGTAGCATGCTGAATTTCTCTCTGGCATCAAGGGCTTTGAAGATAGGAAGAGAGGCAAATATGAGTGTGTGAAGTTAAAGAGGAAATCAACAACTAATATTTGTATTGCAAGTTGCTTTCAATTTCACTTGATCACTTCATTTAATCTTCAAAAGAAACTTGTGAATATTCAGTCTTTATGAATGAGAAAACTAAAGCTCAGAGGTTGTACTTTCTCCAAACTTGTATTTAACGTATATAGAAATCAGAAGTGACTTAGCCAGATTTCAAACCAAGGCTACCTGAATCTTCAACAAATAATTCCTGTCTTTGGATTTTAAGATTTATTCTTTCCATTATCATGTTAAATAACTAAAATAACAAACCAATTATTTATTTATGACAATCTCTTCTCTGAGTTAATCTGTAGTAAGTCAGAATATAATTGAACATTTCAATGTTATTACTTTGTTATATGTCCCTCAACATTCTGCCTCAAAATTTAGTTACATCTGGAAGTCCAGGAGATTTATTATATAGGGGATTTATTATTAGAAGGCCGTGGAGTCTCTTAGAAAGTGATTTACTTAAAGTGCAGAGATAATCAAGGTACACAAACTTGATCCTAAGAAAATGAATTTATGTTGGAGGGAAATGGGGATTCTGACTATAATACCAAATGTGTCACTGAAGGTTTTGCTTTCTCCCAACCCATTTAGATCCATGTCTGAGTTCCACAGGGAAGGGGTTGCACTGATGGGTTCATTAAAGTCAATGACAGTTCAAAATCTTTGCCTTGCCGTCTACAACATAGAACAACAGTCTCCAACCTTTTTGGTACCAGGGACAAGTTTCATGGAAGACAATTTTTCCATGGTGGATAGGGGTGATAATGGTGCAGGGAAAAGTGATGGTTTCGGGATGATTCAAGCACATTACATTTATTGTGCTCTTTATTTCTATTATGACTACATTGTAATATGTAATAATTATACAACTCACCATAATATAGAATCAGTGGGAGCTCTGAGCTGCTTTTCCTGCAGCTAGACAGTCCCATCTAGGGGTGATGGGAGACAGTGACAGATCATCAGGCATTAGATTCTCATAAGGAGTGTACAACCTAGACCCCTCACATGTGCAGTTCACAGTAGGGTTCACAGTCCTCTGAGAATCTAATGCCACTGCTGATCTGATGAGAGGCAAAGCTTAAGTAGTAATGTGAGCCATGGGGAGCAGCTGTAAATACAGATGAAGTTTCATTTGCTCACCTCCTGCTCTGCAGCCTAGTTGCTAACAGGCCACAGACCAGTACTGGGGATTGGGAACCCCTGGTGTAGACAACAGATAGACTCCAGATAGTAGTGAAGGAACCCATTTTTTAATTGGAGTAATTCCTGGAACACTGATCAGGCATAATAGCTTAAGAATATACAGGAAGTAAAAATGAAGTAAGAGAAAATGTAAAACATCAAGCTGTGGCCTGTAAGTTGAAGGTATTAACAATAACAAGGCTGCTGTTCCAGGTCAACAGCACAGGCAATTAACTAGGAAACGTCACTGAACAGCTAGAGTGACCAGGGTAAAAAAAGATGGGTGCCACATGTGTGGGGAGTATACATACACAAGAGATTTAGAAATGTAAGACCCTTGGTTTATGCGTAAATTCATTTATTCAACAAAAATTTGTGAACAAAGTACAGTATTCGGCATAGGAATATAATAACTAGACATACACGACTCCCACACTGAGGCAGACTGGAGTCTAGTTAAAGAGACAGAAAAGTGAGCAAGAAATGTGACACTAGGGCTGTTTGTGGGTAATTGGTGGTTCAGAGACTAGATTGTTAGAGCACAGCCAGAAGAGAATAGTTTATTACTGATACTGTGTTGCTAGGACACTCTTCAGGTTGATTTGACCTGAGGAAAATTCATTACAAATTTATAAGTACCTTTACTGTAGTACTTACCACAGTCCTCATTTCACTAGGGGGACTCCTGTAGAGTGTGTTTTTTCTTCAAGTTCAAAGCTGTAGTTAAGGATAGAAAAAACATCGTTTGTTTATTTTTGTATTCCCCACAGCAAGATGCTTAGAATCACTTAGTGCAAAGCGGGTTTGTTTAATTACACTGAATAACTGATGCTACACATTGTGAGTATAGTTTCAAGAGTCTGTTTGATTGAGATTTGAAATTAACTTTGTTATAGAGTCATATTTAATTATTTAATACCAGGTAAAAAAGAATTACAGCAGAGGTAAAGAACCAGAACGCTTATCCTGGGCCAGCGTTCTGTAGTAAATGACTCACAGACATAACACTTTCATCTTCCTTCGGAGAAGCAAATTTTGCCATCATAGTGATAAAGAGGGACTGGTCTTAAATGAAATAATCAGAAAACACGTAGAACCCACGAGTTTAAGGTGGAGTTATCTGTGCTTTAGAAATGAAGAATTGAAATTCCTTGTAAATAAGTTATTACCAAATATTTAGAATACATAGAATAATAAAAAAATAGCACCTAGAATAGTCTTTGGTGTACTAGTGCAATAGAAAAATGAACTTTCCCTTTAAAATTTTTGGTCTGAAAATTGTTGGATGTATTTTGATTTGAATCATTAGAGTAGGTATTACACTTCAGTGAGCTATATTATTATTTATTTTTCTTTGGATTTACTTGTAACTCATAATTTTTCCCTTGAGAAAAATTTTGAATCATCTGGCAAAATTTATCATAGCTTTATTTTTGTAATTTCATTTGAAGCAATAGTTTTCCTGAAAATTGGCCATTATTTCTCAAATAACTCTCTTTTATTTAAATTATTAGATATTTTTTGTTAAAAATGCTTTTTTTTAACTTTAGGCAGTTTCAATTATGTTTTACTGGGCTTTGATTTTCAAGCAATATACAATATATTAATATATTACATTAACAATATGTTATTGTTAATGCAGTGTTCTTAACCATGTGAGTAAATTAACTAATAAATATTTACTTTGAAATTAAGTAGATATATAATATTTTTTGATGACATGTTCAGTCATAAATCATACCAACCGCACTCTTGGACAAATGTGAAGTGAAAAATAGAGATCAATACTAAGAAGATCTCTCAAAACTACACAACTACACGGAAATTAAGCAAACTGTTCATGAATAACTTTGGGGTAAACAATAAAATTAAAGCAGTAAACAAGATATTCTTTAAAATTAATAAAACAAAGGTAGAATATACCAGAATCTCTGGGACACAGCTATGTTGATGTATGCATAACATTTGGATGGATGAAATCAGAGTAATTGGAATATCCATCATTTCACACATTTATCACTTCTTTGTGTGTATTTTGAACATTCCAAATCTTCCCTTCTAGTTATTTTGAAATACACAATACATTATTGCTAACTATAGTCATCCCACTGTGCTATTGAACACTAGAATGTGTTTCTTTTATCCAACAATAATTTTGTACCTGTTAACCAACCTTTATTCATCTCCCATCTTCCTTATCCTTTCTAGCCTCTGGCAATAACCATTCTGCCATGTACCTTCATAAGATCAACTGTTTAAGATCCTACATATAAATGAGAGCATGCAGTATTTGACTTTCTGTGTCTGTTTTATTTCACTTAACATAATGTCCTCCTGGTTCATCTATATTGCTGCAAATAATAGGATTTTATTATTTTTATGGCTGAATAATATTCCATTGCATATATATACTGCATTTTCTTCATCTCATCCATTAGTGGACATTGAAGCTGATTTCATATCTTAGCTATTGTAAACATGGGAGTGCAGGTGTCTCTTCCACATACTGATTTTCTTTCTTTGAGATATATACCCAGCAGTGGGATTCCTGGATGATATTGTATTTCTAGTTTTAGTTTTTTGAGAATCCTGTATAATAACTATACTAATTTTTATCCTGGCTAACAGTGTATGGGAGTTTCCTTTTCCACACATGCTTACCAGTATTTAAATTTCTTTTATGATAGCCATTTTAACTGGAGTGAGATAGTATCTTGTGGTTTTTATTGGCATTTTTTTCTGACGATTAGTGATGTTGAGCACTTTTTCACCTATTGGCTATTTGTATTTCCTATTTTTAGAAATGTTTATTCAAGTTATAAGGTCATATTAAAATAGGATCATTTGGAGTTTTGCAATTGATTTGAGTTTGTCATATATTCTGGTTATTAATCCTTTGTCAGATAAGTAGTTTGCATATTTCCTCCCATTCTCTAGGTTGTCTCTTCACTCTGTTGTTTCCTTTACTGTGCAGAAGCTTTTTAGCTTGATATAATCCCATTTGTAAAGAATAATATGACTATTAAAATGTAACTACTTTTTAAAATACCTTCAAAAACACCTCATTTACTTCCTGGATAATGTTAAAATTTCTTAGTTGGGAATCTATGGCCTTGCAAAAATATTTATTTCTGTTCTATTTCTGTGAATTTGATTTATAAATTTACTAAATTTTATTAAGCGTCTCCTATGTGCAATGCATTCTTGGCTTTCCTGTCCATAAGAAAATGTCAACATAACACATTCCACTCTCATGATTGGAAAACACTGTGAGGGAAGATCAAATAAAACGCTGTTGGATTTTAGAGGAACAGCTATTTATTTTAAGTTGGAAAGATTAAGGAAGGTTTTAGGAAATGGGAGGTGTTTGATCTGGACCTTATGAAAGTGTTAGATTAAAACTGACACAGTGTAGGAAAAAGTGGGCCACTTTAGGAGAGAATAATATTCAGCTTTCTCACTGAATCAGCTGTCATTTCTCAAAGTACAATTTATATTCCGTGCAACCTGACTTGGGACATTAGCTGTTTCTCAAATGTATTTTAACTTTATAGGTTCTGCGCTTCTGTTTATTTTGCCCTCTTCCTGTAATTTTTTTCAGTATTTTTTTATTCTATAAAATTATCTACCTGTTATCACTTCTGCAGTTTCCCAACCTAGCTAGAATAGATATACTTTTTACTCTAATAGCACAATTAGTATCTATTTTATGGCATTTTACTTCATATGTGTTTTTTAATCCATTAAGAAGACCAAGTCTTAATTTAACTATAGCTTGTAAATATTGGGACTTCATCTTTGTATTTCCTAATGTATCCAGTACAGTATCTTGTATGCAGTACATACTCAATAAACACAATTTCATTTTAAATGGTTTACTCCCCAAACTATCAGAATGTTAGAATAGTTAGTTTCATCTCATACACAATGTCTGCCTTAAACATGGTGTCAAATGATTTAATATGACTGAAGACTACATGCAAAATTCTTCTTGGCCCAGTTCTTTTCTACTAACCTGATACAATGCATTAAAACAACCATTGGGATTTATTGCCACATCTAAGCACGATGATCAACTGTACAATGCTCGCTAACTATAAGTGATGAAGAAGCTGTAATTGAAGTGATACAACTCCAGTGGAATCATGTACTCTTTAGTAGGCCACGTGACAAGGAAGCTATAAAAGCTGGAGGATTTTCAGAGCCAGTGGTCTAATATCTAGAATATATAAAGAATTATTACAATGCACAACAAAAAGTCAAACAACCCAATTAGAACATTGGCAAAAAATGGAACAGACATTCCACCAAAAAGGTTGTACATATGGCCAATAAACATATGAAAAGATGGTCAGTATCATTAGTCATCAGGGAAATGAAAGTCAAAAGCACAATGAAATAGCACTTCCACTTGAATGACTATCATAACAATTAAAAAGCAGAAACTAAACGTTGTCGTGTGTGTGGATAAATCATTGTTGGTGAGAATGTAAAATGGTGCAACTTCTGTGAAAAACAGTTTGGCCATTCCTCTAAAAGGGAAACATTTAATTATCATATGACCCAGAAATTCCACTCCTAACTTTACATCCAAGAAAATTGTAAACATGTTGTTAATCAAAAACCTGTATATGAATGTTCATAGCAGTACCATTTACAGTAGCCAAAAAGTAGAAACAACCTAAGTGCTCATTAATTAATAAGGAGATGAATGTGGTAAATCCATACAATGAAATATTATTCATCTATAAAGAGGAATATTGCAAACATTATGCAAAGTTAAAGAAGCCAGACACAGAAGTCCAAATGTTGTATGATCCCCCTTACATGCAATGTCCTTAATAAGCAAATTCACAGATACTGAAAACATATTATTACTACCCAGGGGCTGAGTCAGAGAGAAATGACTGCTTAGTGAATATGTGGTTTTTTTTTTTGGTGTGATAAAAATGATGTAAAATTAGATCCTAGTGATGTTTGTGCAATATTTAAAATGAACCAAATGCAGCTGAATTATACACTTTGAAGTGAATTTTACTTTATGCAAATTTTACCTCAATAAAGAAAATAAACTTAAAAACATCAAAAAATTTTGCCCTTTTACTTGGAAGAGGTATGGCATACTGAGACAAAAGTGTCCATCACATGAGATCTTGAAGCAATGTTCCATGTGATTTAAAGTTCCATGTGAATAACTGACCCAAAAGTGATCCCAAATGAGTACTTTCTCTTTGAGTGTCAGATTCAGATTCCTAACCTCTAAATATAATTACACATAATAATCAATAGATACTGTGTATCGAAATGCATAAGCAATGTTATAATCAATGTAGTCAGTATTTTTATATTAATTAAATGAGATACTACATGTAAAGAACATAGAAAAGCCAAACCCCTATTGAAAGTTCAAATAAAGATATTATTATTTTGTATATTATCTTAGTATTAATTACAAATCTCAATATTTTCTGAAAGTACATTTTTCATCTTAAGTTGTTTACCCCTTCAATCTGTGACATCACATTGGTAGGAGGGAAAATTACAAAAATATTTCCAAACACTAATTCTAATTCTTCAATGATTTCTATACTTAACTATTAAGAAAATTGTTTTGTTTTACTCGGGCATGAAAGACCATGTTTTCGGAATAGGCTTTTCATTAAAAACTATAAGAAGTTCCAATTAGTAAAGCATAATTCAATCTTTTTCTTTTTTTCCTGCTTAAAATCAAGAACCTTGCACTTCTAGAAAGTATCAGGCTAAAGTTGAAACTTGTTATCCAAATAAACTAATAGAAATATTTTATGAGGAGTTCATGGAAAATGCGTAATATGAAAAAGCTATGTGTGGATTTCAAAATGTTTTGCACCAAAATTAACTTGTACTAACTTGTTACAGAATGAGCAGAATCCAGTTTGAGACACTAGGAAAGTTAAGACATCTATTTGAAAAGGACCCTTATCAGAGCCACGTGAATTCTGCTGAAATTGAAGCAAAAAGAAACATCAAATTTATGGTGAAGGTTAAGGGGAAGAGTGGTGAAGCCATTGATGTTTTACAAAAAGTTATGGGGACAGTGCCCTAAATTAATCAGCAGTTTACAGGTAAATAACTCATTTTAAGAAGAGAGAAAATGATATTGAAGATGAAGCTCAGAACGGCAGATCTTCCACTTCAGTTTGTGAGAAAAAAAATTAAGCTTGTTCCTGATCTAACTGAAGAGGACCCACCATTAACAGCACAAACCCTAGAGGAAAACCTAGGCAATACCATTCAGGACATAGGCATGGGCAAGGACTTCATGTCTAAAACACCAAAAGCAACAGCAACAAAAGCCAAAATTGACAAATGGGATCTAATTAAACTAAAGAGCTTCTGCACAGCAAAAGAAACTATCATCAGAGTGAACAGGCAACCTACAGAATGGGAGAAAATTTTTGCAATCTACTCATCTGACAAAGGGCTAATATCCAGAACCTACAAAGAACTCAATCAAATTTACAAGAAAAAAACAACCCCATCAAAAAGTGGGCAAAGGATATGAGCAGACACTTCTCAAAAGAAGTTCATGCAGGCAACAAACACAGAAAAAATGCTCATCATCACTGGCCATCAGAGAAATGCAAATCAAAACCACAATGAGATAGCATCTCACACCAGTTAGAATGGCAATCATTAAAAAATCAGGAAACAGGCCGGGCGCGGTGGCTCAAGCCTGTAATCCCAGCACTTTGGGAGGCCGAGGCGGGCGGATCACAAGGTCAGGAGATCGAGACCACAGTGAAACCCCGTCAATACTAAAAATACAAAAAATTAGCCAGGCGCGGTGGCGGGCGCCTGTAGTCCCAGCTACTCAGGAGGCTGAGGCAGGAGAATGGCGGGAACCCGGGAGGCGGAGCTTGCAGTGAGCCGAGATCGCGCCACTGCACTCCAGCCTGGGCAACAGCGTGAGACTCCGTCTCAAAAAAAAAAAAAAAAAAAAAAAAAAAAAAAAAAAAATTAGGAAACAACAGGTGCTGGAGAGGATGTGGAGAAATAGGATCACTTTTACACTGTTGGTGGGATTGTAAACTAGTTCAACCATTGTGGAAGACAGTGTGGCGATTCCTCAAGGATCTAGAACTAGATGTACCATTTGACCCAGCCATCCCATTACTGGGGATATACCCAAAGTATTATAAATCATGCTGCTATAAAGACACATGCACACGTATGTCTACTGCGGCACTATTCACAATAGCAAAGACTTGGAACCAACCCAAATGTCCATCAGTGACAGACCGGATTAAGAAAATGTGGCACATATACACCATGGAATACTATGCAGCCATAAAAAAGGATGAGTTTGTGTCCTTTGTAGGATGGATGCAGCTGGAAACCATCATCCTCAGCAAACTATCACAAGAACAGAAAACCAAATACCACATGTTCACACTCATAGGTGTGAATTGAACAATGAGATCACTTGGACACAGGAAGGGGATCATCATACACCAGGTCGTATTGTGGGGAGGGGGTAGGGGGTAGGGATAGCATTAGGAGATATACCTAATGTAAATGACGAGTTAATGGGTGCAGCGCACCAACATGGCACATGTATACATATGTAACAAACTGCACGTTGTGCACATGCACCCTAGAACTTAAAGCATAAAAAAAAGTGGGAAAAAAGCACAAACAATAGCCAACACCATACATATCACAATTGGTTCAGCTTACACAATTCTGACTAAAAATTTAAAATTAAGCAAAGTTTCTACTTAATGGATGACAAAACTATTGTGCACAGATCAGCTGCAGACAAAGCAGAGCTCTCAATGGAAAGTTTAAACAAGTGGGATCAAGATTCTAAAGCATGTTTTGAAGAATTGTAACAGAAGATGAAACATGGCTTTACTAGTACAATTATGAAGACAAAACACAATCAAAGCAAAAGATGCTAAGAGAAGTGGTCCAGTCAAAGCAAAAGCAAACCAGTCAAGAGCAAAACTCACGGCAACAGTCTTGTGGAATGCTGGAGGTGTTTTGCTTGTTGACTTTCTGGAGGGTGGAAGGAGAGTAACATCTGCTTATTATCAATGATTTGCGGTTAGCCAAAGCTTTAGCAAAATAAATCCCAAGAAAGTTTTATTCAAGAATCCCCTCTGCGAATGCAATGCTCCTGCCCATTCATCTTATCAAACAAGGACAATTTTGTGAGAGTTTCGATGGGAAATCATTAGGCTTCCATCTTACAGTTCTGATTTAGCTACTTCTGACTTTTTTTTGTTCCTCAGGCCTGGGGGGCCTTGAGAGGAAATGGGGTTCCCTGAGGAAGTGGGGCTGAGGGGCATGCTGCCCACAGTGGACAGGCTGAAGCTCCACGTAGCATAGTCCTGAGAGCGAGAGTGGGACTGTGATGTGCTCCCGCCACCGCAGCCGGACTCTCACCTGGGTGGGGGGGCGGCTCTTACCTGGGAGGGGGGCACACAATCGAAGTTCTTCCCCAGCATCCTCTGCATGTGCTTCCACGCGTGTGGGAGATGTGGGAGATTGGACTACAGGTGGGAGCTACCATGAGCACGCGTGTGGGAGATGTGGGAGATTGGACTACAGGTGGGAGCTACCATGACCTGATAATTTTTTTTTTTTTTTTTTTTTTTTAGTAGAGACAAGGTACCGCAGGGTTTCACAGGCTGATCTCAAACTCCGAATCTCAAGCAATCCTCCACCTCTCCCAAAGTGCAGGGATTAAAGGCATGATCCACTGCCCCCAACCTACAGTGGATTTTTAAAAAATTAGTTTCTTTTTACTTTACTATAAATGACTCAGATACTGATTT